>NC_091226.1:26262986-26862986 GCF_040958095.1 Procambarus clarkii | reverse complement strand
TTCCTGATTTTCCGTTTATATTACCGATGGAAGTTGTAAACGTAAAACCGCTCAAATCCGGCTGAAACGTCGATATATGCAATAAAAACCGAACTTCTCCCCTTTTTTATATCCTACTCAGTATTTTAACGAGAAACAAATAGTTGATCAAAAATGAAGTATTTAAGGTTAATTTCCAATCAATTATGTGTTTGCATCATTTTAATTGTATATTTAATGAATTAATACCGAAATACTGAAAATTCACAAAAACGTGGAAAAACGGCAAAATATTGCCTAATTCGATGATATTTTGTTTAAATCACATGAAGGAAAAGGAGATGATAAACGTCAAAATATTGCTAAATTCGATGATTTTTCGTTCGAAACAAAATGCAAGAAAACTTGCTTAAAATGCAATATTATGTGAAATTCTGAGATTTGAAGGCCAAATCACATACCGTGATACTACATAAAATAGTATCGAAATATTGGTACAAACTAATATATTTACGTAAAATCACACTACCAGAAAAACGTGAAAAAAGTCACTATTTTACCATATATTAGGATTTTAACTTCAAATCATAGAGCGAGGTTTCGTATTATTTAGATCCAAGAAAAGACATATGACAATGTTGTTTCCAATACAAATGATAAAAACCAATGTGTTTTCATTAGAATTAACTAAAATGTTCCTGATTTTCCGTTTATATTACCGATGGAAGATGTACACGAAAACCGCTCTATTCCGGCTGAAACGTCGATATATGCAATAAAAACAGAACTTCTCCCCTTTTCAATATCTTACTCAGTATTTTAACGAGAAACAAATAGTTGATTGAAAATGAAGTATTTAAGGTTATTATCTAATCAATTATGTGTTTGCATCATTTTTACCGTATATATAATGAATTAATACCCATCAACTGAAAATTCACAAAAACGTGGAAAAACGGCAAAATATTGCCTAATTCGATGATATTTTGTTTTAATAACATGAAGGAAAAGGAGATAATAAACGTCAAAATATTGCTAAATTCGATGATTTTTCGTTCGAAACAAAATACAAGAAAACTTGCTTCAAATGCAATATTATGCGACATTCTGAGATTTCAAGGCCAAATCACATATCGTGATACTACATGAAATAGTATCGAAATATTGGTGAAAATGAATATATTTACGTAATATCAAACTACATGAAAAATGTGAAAAAAGTCACTATTTAACCATATTTGAGGATTTTAACTTCAAATCGTAGAGCGAGGTTTCGTATTATTTACATCCAAGAAAAGACATATGACAAGGTTGTATCCAATACAAATGATAAAACCAATCTGTTTTCATTAGAATTAACATTAGAATTAATTAGAATGTTCCTGATTTTCCGTTTATATTACCGATGGAAGACGTAAACGTAAAACCGCTCAAATCCGGCTGAAACGACGATATATGCAATAAAAACCGAACTTCTCCCCTTTTCAATATCCTACTCAGTATTTTAACGAGAAACAAATAGTTGATTGAAAATGAAGTATTTAAGGTTATTATCTAATCAATTATGTGTTTGCAGCATCATTTTTATCGTATATATAATGAATTAATACCCATAAACTTAAAATTCACAGAAACGTGGAAAAACGGCAAAATATTGCCTAATTCGATGATATTTTGTTTAAATCACATGGAGGAAAAGGGGGATGATAAACGTCAAAATATTGCTAAATTCGAAGATTTTTCGTACGAAACAAAATGCAAGAAAACTTGCTTAAAATGCAATATTATGCGACATTCTGAGATTTCAAGGCCAAATCACATATCGTGATACTACATGAAATAGTATCGAAATATTGGTAAAAATGAATATATTTACGTAATATCAAACTACATGAAAAACGTGAAAAAAGTCGCTATTTAACCATATATGAGGATTTTAACTTCAAATCATAGAGCGAGGTTTCGTATTATTTAGATCCAAGAAAAGACATATGACAATGTTGTTTCCAATACAAATGATAAAAACCAATGTGTTTTCATTAGAATTAATTAAAATGTTCCTGATTTACCGTTAATATTACCGATGGAAGATGTACACGAAAACCGCTCTATTCCGGCTGAAATGTCGATATATGCAATAAAAACAGAACTTCTCCCCTTTTCAATATCTTACTCAGTATTTTAACGAGAAAAAAATAGTTGATTGAAAATGAAGTATTTAAGGTTATTATCTAATCAATTATGTGTTTGCATCATTTTTATCGTATATATAATGAATTAATACCCATAAACTGAAAATTCACAAAAACGTGGAAAAACGGAAAAATATTGCCTAATTCGATGATATTTTGTTTAAATCACATGAAGGAAAAGGGGGGATGATAAACGTCAAAATATTGCTAAATTCGATGATTTTTCGTACGAAACAAAATGCAAGAAAACTTGCTTAAAATGCAATATTTTGCGACATTCTGAGATTTCAAGGCCAAATCACATATCGTGATACTACATGAAACAGTATCGAAATATTGGTAAAAAATGAATATATTTACGTAATGTCAAACTACATGAAAAACGTGAAAAAAGACACTATTTAACCATATTTGAGGATTTTAACTTCAAATCGTAGAGCGAGGTTTCGTATTATTTAAATCCAAGAAAAGACATATGACAAGGTTGTATCCAATACAAATGATAAAACCAATCTGTTTTCATTAGAATTAACATTAGAATTAATTAGAATGTTCCTGATTTTCCGTTTATATTACCGATGGAAGATGTAAACGTAAAACCGCTCAAATCCGGCTGAAACGTCGATATATGCAATAAAAACCGAACTTCTCCCCTTTTCAATATCCTACTCAGTATTTTAACGAGAAACAAATAGTTGATCGAAAATGAAGTATTTAAGGTTAATTTCCAATCAATTATGTGATTGCAAAATTTTTATTGTATATTTAATGAATTAATACCGAAAGACTGAAAATTCACAAAAACGTGGAAAAACGGCAAAATATTGCCTAATTCGATGATATTTTGTTGAAATCACATGAAGGAAAAGAAGATGATAAACGTCAAAATATTGCTAAATTCGATGATTTTTCGTACGAAACGAAATGCAAGAAAACTTGCTTAAAATGCAATATTATGCGACATTCTGAGATTTCAAGGCCAAATCACATATCGTGATACTACATGAAATAGTATCGAAATATTGGTAAAAATGAATATATTTACGTAATATCAAACTACATGAAAAACGTGAAAAAAGTCGCTATTTAACCATATATGAGGATTTTAACTTCAAATCATAGAGCGAGGTTTCGTATTATTTAGATCCAAGAAAAGACATATGACAATGTTGTTTCCAATACAAATGATAAAAACCAATGTGTTTTCATTAGAATTAATTAAAATGTTCCTGATTTACCGTTAATATTACCGATGGAAGATGTACACGAAAACCGCTCTATTCCGGCTGAAATGTCGATATATGCAATAAAAACAGAACTTCTCCCCTTTTCAATATCTTACTCAGTATTTTAACGAGAAAAAAATAGTTGATTGAAATGAAGTATTTAAGGTTATTATCTAATCAATTATGTGTTTGCATCATTTTTATCGTATATATAATGAATTAATACCCATCAACTGAAAATTCACAAAAACGTGGAAAAACGGCAAAATATTGCCTAATTCGATGATATTTTGTTTTAATAACATGAAGGAAAAGGAGATAATAAACGTCAAAATATTGCTAAATTCGATGATTTTTCGTTCGAAACAAAATACAAGAAAACTTGCTTCAAATGCAATATTATGCGACATTCTGAGATTTCAAGGCCAAATCACATATCGTGATACTACATGAAATAGTATCGAAATATTGGTGAAAATGAATATATTTACGTAATGTCAAACTACATGAAAAACGTGAAAAAAGTCACTATTTAACCATATTTGAGGATTTTAACTTCAAATCGTAGAGCGAGGTTTCGTATTATTTACATCCAAGAAAAGACATATGACAAGGTTGTATCCAATACAAATGATAAAACCAATCTGTTTTCATTAGAATTAACATTAGAATTAATTAGAATGTTCCTGATTTTCCGTTTATATTACCGATGGAAGATGTAAACGTAAAACCGCTCAAATCCGGCTGAAACGTCGATATATGCAATAAAAACCGAACTTCTCCCCTTTTCAATATCCTACTCAGTATTTTAACAAGAAACAAATAGTTGATTGAAAATGAAGTATTTAAGGTTAATTTCCAATCAATTATGTGTTTGCATCATTTTTATCGTATATATAATGAATTAATACCCATAAACTGAAAATTCACAGAAACGTGGAAAAACGGCAAAATATTGCCTAATTCGATGATATTTTGTTTAAATCACATGGAGGAAAAGGGGGATGATAAACGTCAAAATATTGCTAAATTCGAAGATTTTTCGTACGAAACAAAATGCAAGAAAACTTGCTTAAAATGCAATATTATGCGACATTCTGAGATTTCAAGGCCAAATCACATATCGTGATACTACATGAAATAGTATCGAAATATTGGTAAAAATGAATATATTTACGTAATATCAAACTTCATGAAAAACGTGAAAAAAGTCGGTTTTTAACCATATATGAGAATTTTAACTTCAAATCATAGAGCGAGGTTTCGTATTATTTAGATCCAAGAAAAGACATATGACAATGTTGTTTCCAATACAAATGATAAAAACCAATGTGTTTTCATTAGAATTAACTAAAATGTTCCTGATTTTCCGTTTATATTACCGATGGAAGATGTAAACGTAAAACCGCTCAAATCCGGCTGAAACGTCGATATATGCAATAAAAACCGAACTTCTCCCCTTTTTTATATCCTACTCAGTATTTTAACGAGAAACAAATAGTTGATCAAAAATGAAGTATTTAAGGTTAATTTCCAATCAATTATGTGTTTGCATCATTTTAATTGTATATTTAATGAATTAATACCGAAATACTGAAAATTCACAAAAACGTGGAAAAACGGCAAAATATTGCCTAATTCGATGATATTTTGTTTAAATCACATGAAGGAAAAGGAGATGATAAACGTCAAAATATTGCTAAATTCGATGATTTTTCGTTCGAAACAAAATGCAAGAAAACTTGCTTAAAATGCAATATTATGTGAAATTCTGAGATTTGAAGGCCAAATCACATATCGTGATACTACATGAAATAGTATCGAAATATTGGTACAAACGAATATATTTACGTAAAATCACACTACCAGAAAAACGTGAAAAAAGTCACTATTTTACCATATATTAGGATTTTAACTTCAAATCATAGAGCGAGGTTTCGTATTATTTAGATCCAAGAAAAGACATATGACAATGTTGTTTCCAATACAAATGATAAAAACCAATGTGTTTTCATTAGAATTAACTAAAATGTTCCTGATTTTCCGTTTATATTACCGATGGAAGATATACACGAAAACCGCTCTATTCCGGCTGAAACGTCGATATATGCAATAAAAACAGAACTTCTCCCCTTTTCAATATCTTACTCAGTATTTTAACGAGAAACAAATAGTTGATTGAAAATGAAGTATTTAAGGTTATTATCTAATCAATTATGTGTTTGCATCATTTTTACCGTATATATAATGAATTAATACCCATCAACTGAAAATTCACAAAAACGTGGAAAAACGGCAAAATATTGCCTAATTCGATGATATTTTGTTTTAATAACATGAAGGAAAAGGAGATAATAAACGTCAAAATATTGCTAAATTCGATGATTTTTCGTTCGAAACAAAATACAAGAAAACTTGCTTCAAATGCAATATTATGCGACATTCTGAGATTTCAAGGCCAAATCACATATCGTGATACTACATGAAATAGTATCGAAATATTGGTGAAAATGAATATATTTACGTAATATCAAACTACATGAAAAATGTGAAAAAAGTCACTATTTAACCATATTTGAGGATTTTAACTTCAAATCGTAGAGCGAGGTTTCGTATTATTTACATCCAAGAAAAGACATATGACAAGGTTGTATCCAATACAAATGATAAAACCAATCTGTTTTCATTAGAATTAACATTAGAATTAATTAGAATGTTCCTGATTTTCCGTTTATATTACCGATGGAAGATGTAAACGTAAAACCGCTCAAATCCGGCTGAAACGACGATATATGCAATAAAAACCGAACTTCTCCCCTTTTCAATATCCTACTCAGTATTTTAACGAGAAACAAATAGTTGATTGAAAATGAAGTATTTAAGGTTATTATCTAATCAATTATGTGTTTGCAGCATCATTTTTATCGTATATATAATGAATTAATACCCATAAACTTAAAATTCACAGAAACGTGGAAAAACGGCAAAATATTGCCTAATTCGATGATATTTTGTTTAAATCACATGGAGGAAAAGGGGGATGATAAACGTCAAAATATTGCTAAATTCGAAGATTTTTCGTACGAAACAAAATGCAAGAAAACTTGCTTAAAATGCAATATTATGCGACATTCTGAGATTTCAAGGCCAAATCACATATCGTGATACTACATGAAATAGTATCGAAATATTGGTAAAAATGAATATATTTACGTAATATCAAACTACATGAAAAACGTGAAAAAAGTCGCTATTTAACCATATATGAGGATTTTAACTTCAAATCATAGAGCGAGGTTTCGTATTATTTAGATCCAAGAAAAGACATATGACAATGTTGTTTCCAATACAAATGATAAAAACCAATGTGTTTTCATTAGAATTAATTAAAATGTTCCTGATTTACCGTTAATTATACCGATGGAAGATGTACACGAAAACCGCTCTATTCCGGCTGAAATGTCGATATATGCAATAAAAACAGAACTTCTCCCCTTTTCAATATCTTACTCAGTATTTTAACGAGAAAAAAATAGTTGATTGAAAATGAAGTATTTAAGGTTATTATCTAATCAATTATGTGTTTGCATCATTTTTATCGTATATATAATGAATTAATACCCATAAACTGAAAATTCACAAAAACGTGGAAAAACGGAAAAATATTGCCTAATTCGATGATATTTTGTTTAAATCACATGAAGGAAAAGGGGGGATGATAAACGTCAAAATATTGCTAAATTCGATGATTTTTCGTACGAAACAAAATGCAAGAAAACTTGCTTAAAATGCAATATTTTGCGACATTCTGAGATTTCAAGGCCAAATCACATATCGTGATACTACATGAAACAGTATCGAAATATTGGTAAAAAATGAATATATTTACGTAATGTCAAACTACATGAAAAACGTGAAAAAAGACACTATTTAACCATATTTGAGGATTTTAACTTCAAATCGTAGAGCGAGGTTTCGTATTATTTAAATCCAAGAAAAGACATATGACAAGGTTGTATCCAATACAAATGATAAAACCAATCTGTTTTCATTAGAATTAACATTAGAATTAATTAGAATGTTCCTGATTTTCCGTTTATATTACCGATGGAAGATGTAAACGTAAAACCGCTCAAATCCGGCTGAAACGTCGATATATGCAATAAAAACCGAACTTCTCCCCTTTTCAATATCCTACTCAGTATTTTAACGAGAAACAAATAGTTGATCGAAAATGAAGTATTTAAGGTTAATTTCCAATCAATTATGTGATTGCAAAATTTTTATTGTATATTTAATGAATTAATACCGAAAGACTGAAAATTCACAAAAACGTGGAAAAACGGCAAAATATTGCCTAATTCGATGATATTTTGTTGAAATCACATGAAGGAAAAGAAGATGATAAACGTCAAAATATTGCTAAATTCGATGATTTTTCGTACGAAACGAAATGCAAGAAAACTTGCTTAAAATGCAATATTATGCGACATTCTGAGATTTCAAGGCCAAATCACATATCGTGATACTACATGAAATAGTATCGAAATATTGGTAAAAATGAATATATTTACGTAATATCAAACTACATGAAAAACGTGAAAAAAGTCGCTATTTAACCATATATGAGGATTTTAACTTCAAATCATAGAGCGAGGTTTCGTATTATTTAGATCCAAGAAAAGACATATGACAATGTTGTTTCCAATACAAATGATAAAAACCAATGTGTTTTCATTAGAATTAATTAAAATGTTCCTGATTTACCGTTAATATTACCGATGGAAGATGTACACGAAAACCGCTCTATTCCGGCTGAAATGTCGATATATGCAATAAAAACAGAACTTCTCCCCTTTTCAATATCTTACTCAGTATTTTAACGAGAAAAAAATAGTTGATTGAAATGAAGTATTTAAGGTTATTATCTAATCAATTATGTGTTTGCATCATTTTTATCGTATATATAATGAATTAATACCCATCAACTGAAAATTCACAAAAACGTGGAAAAACGGCAAAATATTGCCTAATTCGATGATATTTTGTTTTAATAACATGAAGGAAAAGGAGATAATAAACGTCAAAATATTGCTAAATTCGATGATTTTTCGTTCGAAACAAAATACAAGAAAACTTGCTTCAAATGCAATATTATGCGACATTCTGAGATTTCAAGGCCAAATCACATACCGTGATACTACATGAAATAGTATCGAAATATTGGTGAAAATGAATATATTTACGTAATGTCAAACTACATGAAAAACGTGAAAAAAGTCACTATTTAACCATATTTGAGGATTTTAACTTCAAATCGTAGAGCGAGGTTTCGTATTATTTACATCCAAGAAAAGACATATGACAAGGTTGTATCCAATACAAATGATAAAACCAATCTGTTTTCATTAGAATTAACATTAGAATTAATTAGAATGTTCCTGATTTTCCGTTTATATTACCGATGGAAGATGTAAACGTAAAACCGCTCAAATCCGGCTGAAACGTCGATATATGCAATAAAAACCGAACTTCTCCCCTTTTCAATATCCTACTCAGTATTTTAACAAGAAACAAATAGTTGATTGAAAATGAAGTATTTAAGGTTAATTTCCAATCAATTATGTGTTTGCATCATTTTTATCGTATATATAATGAATTAATACCCATAAACTGAAAATTCACAGAAACGTGGAAAAACGGCAAAATATTGCCTAATTCGATGATATTTTGTTTAAATCACATGGAGGAAAAGGGGGATGATAAACGTCAAAATATTGCTAAATTCGAAGATTTTTCGTACGAAACAAAATGCAAGAAAACTTGCTTAAAATGCAATATTATGCGACATTCTGAGATTTCAAGGCCAAATCACATATCGTGATACTACATGAAATAGTATCGAAATATTGGTAAAAATGAATATATTTACGTAATATCAAACTTCATGAAAAACGTGAAAAAAGTCGGTTTTTAACCATATATGAGAATTTTAACTTCAAATCATAGAGCGAGGTTTCGTATTATTTAGATCCAAGAAAAGACATATGACAATGTTGTTTCCAATACAAATGATAAAAACCAATGTGTTTTCATTAGAATTAACTAAAATGTTCCTGATTTTCCGTTTATATTACCGATGGAAGATGTAAACGTAAAACCGCTCAAATCCGGCTGAAACGTCGATATATGCAATAAAAACCGAACTTCTCCCCTTTTTTATATCCTACTCAGTATTTTAACGAGAAACAAATAGTTGATCAAAAATGAAGTATTTAAGGTTAATTTCCAATCAATTATGTGTTTGCATCATTTTAATTGTATATTTAATGAATTAATACCGAAATACTGAAAATTCACAAAAACGTGGAAAAACGGCAAAATATTGCCTAATTCGATGATATTTTGTTTAAATCACATGAAGGAAAAGGAGATGATAAACGTCAAAATATTGCTAAATTCGATGATTTTTCTTACGAAACAAAATGCAAGAAAACTTGCTTAAAATGCAATATTATGTGAAATTCTGAGATTTGAAGGCCAAATCACATATCGTGATACTACATGAAATAGTATCGAAATATTGGTACAAACGAATATATTTACGTAAAATCACACTACCTGAAAAACGAGAAAAAAGTCACTATTTTACCATATATGAGGATTTTGACTTCAAATCATAGAGCGAGGTTTCGTATTATTTAGATCCAAGAAAAGACATATGACAATGTTGTTTCCAATACAAATGATAAAAACCAATGTGTTTTCATTAGAATTAACTAAAATGTTCCTGATTTTCCGTTTATATTACCGATGGAAGATGTACACGAAAACCGCTCTATTCCGGCTGAAACGTCGATATATGCAATAAAAACAGAACTTCTCCCCTTTTCAATATCTTACTCAGTATTTTAACGAGAAACAAATAGTTGATTGAAAATGAAGTATTTAAGGTTATTATCTAATCAATTATGTGTTTGCATCATTTTTATCGTATATATAATGAATTAATACCCATCAACTGAAAATTCACAAAAACGTGGAAAAACGGCAAAATATTGCCTAATTCGATGATATTTTGTTTTAATAACATGAAGGAAAAGGAGATAATAAACGTCAAAATATTGCTAAATTCGATGATTTTTCGTTCGAAACAAAATACAAGAAAACTTGCTTCAAATGCAATATTATGCGACATTCTGAGATTTCAAGGCCAAATCACATATCGTGATACTACATGAAATAGTATCGAAATATTGGTGAAAATGAATATATTTACGTAATATCAAACTACATGAAAAACGTGAAAAAAGTCACTATTTAACCATATTTGAGGATTTTAACTTCAAATCGTAGAGCGAGGTTTCGTATTATTTACATCCAAGAAAAGACATATGACAAGGTTGTATCCAATACAAATGATAAAACCAATCTGTTTTCATTAGAATTAACATTAGAATTAATTAGAATGTTCCTGATTTTCCGTTTATATTACCGATGGAAGATGTAAACGTAAAACCGCTCAAATCCGGCTGAAACGTCGATATATGCAATAAAAACCGAACTTCTCCCCTTTTCAATATCCTACTCAGTATTTTAACAAGAAACAAATAGTTGATTGAAAATGAAGTATTTAAGGTTAATTTCCAATCAATTATGTGTTTGCATCATTTTTATCGTATATATAATGAATTAATACCCATAAACTGAAAATTCACAGAAACGTGGAAAAACGGCAAAATATTGCCTAATTCGATGATATTTTGTTTAAATCACATGGAGGAAAAGGGGGATGATAAACGTCAAAATATTGCTAAATTCGAAGATTTTTCGTACGAAACAAAATGCAAGAAAACTTGCTTAAAATGCAATATTATCCGACATTCTGAGATTTCAAGGCCAAATCACATATCGTGATACTACATGAAATAGTATCGAAATATTGGTAAAAATGAATATATTTACGTAATATCAAACTTCATGAAAAACGTGAAAAAAGTCGGTATTTAACCATATATGAGAATTTTGACTTCAAATCATAGAGCGAGGTTTCGTATTATTTAGATCCAAGAAAAGACATATGACAATGTTGTTTCCAATACAAATGATAAAAACCAATGTGTTTTCATTAGAATTAATTAAAATGTTCCTGATTTTCCGTTAATATTACCGATGGAAGATGTACACGAAAACCGCTCTATTCCGGCTGAAATGTCGATATATGCAATAAAAACAGAACTTCTCCCCTTTTCAATATCTTACTCAGTATTTTAACGAGAAACAAATAGTTGATTGAAAATGAAGTATTTAAGGTTATTATCTAATCAATTATGTGTTTGCATCATTTTTATCGTATATATAATGAATTAATACCCATAAACTGAAAGGTCACAAAAACGTGGAAAAACGGAAAAATATTGCCTAATTCGATGATATTTTGTTTTAATAACATGAAGGAAAAGGAGATAATAAACGTCAAAATATTGCTAAATTCGATGATTTTTCGTACGAATCAAAATACAAGAAAACTTGCTTCAAATGCAATATTATGCGACATTCTGAGATTTCAAGGCCAAATCACATATCGTGATACTACATGAAATAGTATCGAAATATTGGTGAAAATGAATATATTTACGTAATGTCAAACTACACGAAAAACGTAAAAAAAGTCACTATTTAACCATATTTGAGGATTTTAACTTCAAATCATAGAGCGAGGTTTCGTATTATTTAGATCCAAGAAAAGACATATGACAAGGTTGTATCCAATACAAATGATAAAACCAATCTGTTTTCATTAGAATTAACATTAGAATTAATTAGAATGTTCCTGATTTTCCGTTTATATTACCGATGGAAGATGTAAACGTAAAACCGCTCAAATCCGGCTGAAACGTCGATATATGCAATAAAAACCGAACTTCTCCCCTTTTTTATATCCTACTCAGTATTTTAACGAGAAACAAATAGTTGATCAAAAATGAAGTATTTAAGATTAATTTCCAATCAATTATGTGTTTGCATCATTTTAATTGTATATTTAATGAATTAATACCGAAATACTGAAAATTCACACAAACGTGGAAAAACGGCAAAATATTGCCTAATTCGATGATATTTTGTTTAAATCACATGAAGGAAAAGGAGATGATAATTGTCAAAATATTGCTAAATTCGATGATTTTTCGCACGAAACAAAATGCAAGAAAACTTGCTTAAAATGCAATATTATGTGAAATTCTGAGATTTGAAGGCCAAATCACATATCGTGATACTACATGAAATAGTATCGAAATATTGGTACAAACGAATATATTTACGTAAAATCACACTACCTGAAAAACGTGAAAAAAGTCACTATTTTACCATATATGAGGATTTTAACTTCAAATCATAGAGCGAGGTTTCGTATTATTTAGATCCAAGAAAAGACATATGACAATGTTGTTTCCAATACAAATGATAAAAACCAATGTGTTTTCATTAGAATTAACTAAAATGTTCCTGATTTTCCGTTTATATTACCGATGGAAGATGTACACGAAAACCGGTCTATTTCGGCTGAAACGTCGATATATGCAATAAAAACAGAACTTCTCCCCTTTTCAATATCCTACTCAGTATTTTAACGAGAAACAAATAGTTGATTGAAAATGAAGTATTTAAGGTTATTATCTAATCAATTATGTGTTTGCATCATTTTTATCGTATATATAATGAATTAATACCCATAAACTTAAAATTCAGAGAAACGTGGAAAAACGGCAAAATATTGCCTAATTCGATGATATTTTGTTTAAATCACATGGAGGAAAAGGGGGATGATAAACGTCAAAATATTGCTAATTTCGAAGATTTTTCGTACGAAACAAAATGCAAGAAAACTTGCTTAAAATGCAATATTATGCGACATTCTGAGATTTCAAGGCCAAATCACATATCGTGATACTACATGAAATAGTATCGAAATATTGGTAAAAATGAATATATTTACGTAATATCAAACTACATGAAAAACGTGAAAAAAGTCGCTATTTAACCATATATGAGGATTTTAACTTCAAATCATAGAGCGAGGTTTCGTATTATTTAGATCCAAGAAAAGACATATGACAATGTTGTTTCCAATACAAATGATAAAAACCAATGTGTTTTCATTAGAATTAATTAAAATGTTCCTGATTTACCGTTAATATTACCGATGGAAGATGTATACGAAAACCGCTCTATTCCGGCTGAAATGTCGATATATGCAATAAAAACAGAACTTCTCCCCTTTTCAATATCTTACTCAGTATTTTAACGAGAAACATATAGTTGATTGAAAATGAAGTATTTAAGGTTATTATCTAATCAATTATGTGTTTGCATCATTTTTATCGTATATATAATGAATTAATACCCATAAACTGAAAATTCACAAAAACGTGGAAAAACGGAAAAATATTGCCTAATTCGATGATATTTTGTTTTAATAACATGAAGGAAAAGGAGATAATAAACGTCAAAATATTGCTAAATTCGATGATTTTTCGTACGAAACAAAATACAAGAAAACTTGCTTCAAATGCAATATTATGTGAAATTCTGAGATTTGAAGGCCAACTCACATATCGTGATACTACATGAAATAGTATCGAAATATTGGTACAAACGAATATATTTACGTAAAATCACACTACCTGAAAAACGAGAAAAAAGTCACTATTTTACCATATATGAGGATTTTAACTTCAAATCATAGAGCGAGGTTTCGTATTATTTAGATCCAAGAAAAGACATATGACAATGTTGTTTCCAATACAAATGATAAAAACCAATGTGTTTTCATTAGAATTAACTAAAATGTTCCTGATTTTCCGTTTATATTACCGATGGAAGATGTACACGAAAACCGCTCTATTCCGGCTGAAACGTCGATATATGCAATAAAAACAGAACTTCTCCCCTTTTCAATATCTTACTCAGTATTTTAACGAGAAACAAATAGTTGATTGAAAATGAAGTATTTAAGGTTATTATCTAATCAATTATGTGTTTGCATCATTTTTATCGTATATATAATGAATTAATACCCATCAACTGAAAATTCACAAAAACGTGGAAAAACGGCAAAATATTGCCTAATTCGATGATATTTTGTTTAAATAACATGAAGGAAAAGGAGATAATAAACGTCAAAATATTGCTAAATTCGATGATTTTTCGTTCGAAACAAAATACAAGAAAACTTGCTTCAAATGCAATATTATGCGACATTCTGAGATTTCAAGGCCAAATCACATATCGTGATACTACATGAAATAGTATTGAAATATTGGTGAAAATGAATATATTTACGTAATATCAAACTACATGAAAAACGTGAAAAAAGTCACTATTTAACCATATTTGAGGATTTTAACTTCAAATCGTAGAGCGAGGTTTCGTATTATTTACATCCAAGAAAAGACATATGACAAGGTTGTATCCAATACAAATGATAAAACCAATCTGTTTTCATTAGAATTAACATTAGAATTAATTAGAATGTTCCTGATTTTCCGTTTATATTACCGATGGAAGATGTAAACGTAAAACCGCTCAAATCCGGCTGAAACGTCGATATATGCAATAAAAACCGAACTTCTCCCCTTTTCAATATCCTACTCAGTATTTTAACAAGAAACAAATAGTTGATTGAAAATGAAGTATTTAAGGTTAATTTCCAATCAATTATGTGTTTGCATCATTTTTATCGTATATATAATGAATTAATACCCATAAACTGAAAATTCACAGAAACGTGGAAAAACGGCAAAATATTGCCTAATTCGATGATATTTTGTTTAAATCACATGGAGGAAAAGGGGGATGATAAACGTCAAAATATTGCTAAATTCGATGATTTTTCGTACGAATCAAAATACAAGAAAACTTGCTTCAAATGCAATATTATGCGACATTCTGAGATTTCAAGGCCAAATCACATATCGTGATACTACATGAAATAGTATCGAAATATTGGTGAAAATGAATATATTTACGTAATGTCAAACTACACGAAAAACGTGAAAAAAGTCACTATTTAACCATATTTGAGGATTTTAACTTCAAATCATAGAGCGAGGTTTCGTATTATTTAGATCCAAGAAAAGACATATGACAAGGTTGTATCCAATACAAATGATAAAACCAATCTGTTTTCATTAGAATTAACATTAGAATTAATTAGAATGTTCCTGATTTTCCGTTTATATTACCGATGGAAGATGTAAACGTAAAACCGCTCAAATTCGGCTGAAACGTCGATATATGCAATAAAAACCGAACTTCTCCCCTTTTTTATATCCTACTCAGTATTTTAACGAGAAACAAATAGTTGATCAAAAATGAAGTATTTAAGGTTAATTTCCAATCAATTATGTGTTTGCATCATTTTAATTGTATATTTAATGAATTAATACCGAAATACTGAAAATTCACAAAAACGTGGAAAAATGGCAAAATATTGCCTAATTCGATGATATTTTGTTTAAATCACATGAAGGAAAAGGAGATGATAAACGTCAAAATATTGCTAAATTCGATGATTTTTCGTACGAAACAAAATGCAAGAAAACTTGCTTAAAATGCAATATTATGTGAAATTCTGAGAATTGAAGGCCAAATCACATATCGTGATACTACATGAAATAGTATCGAAATATTGGTACAAACGAATATATTTACGTAAAATCACACTACCTGAAAAACGTGAAAAAAGTCACTATTTTACCATATATGAGGATTTTAACTTCAAATCATAGAGCGAGGTTTCGTATTATTTAGATCCAAGAAAAGACATATGACAATGTTGTTTCCAATACAAATGATAAAAACCAATGTGTTTTCATTAGAATTAATTAAAATGTTCCTGATTTACCGTTAATATTACCGATGGAAGATGTACACGAAAACCGCTCTATTCCGGCTGAAATGTCGATATATGCAATAAAAACAGAACTTCTCCCCTTTTCAATATCACTCAGTATTTTAACGAGAAACAAATAGTTGATTGAAAATGAAGTATTTAAATTATTATCTAATCAATTATGTGTTTGCATCATTTTTATCGTATATATAATGAATTAATACCCATAAACTGAAAATTCACAAAAACGTGGAAAAACGGAAAAATATTGCCTAATTCGATGATATTTTGTTTTAATAACATGAAGGAAAAGGAGATAATAAACGTCAAAATATTGCTAAATTCGATGATTTTTCGTACGAAACAAAATACAAGAAAACTTGCTTCAAATGCAATATTATGCGACATTCTGAGATTTCAAGGCCAAATCACATATCGTGATACTACATGAAATAGTATCGAAATATTGGTGAAAATGAATATATTTACGTAATGTCAAACTACATGAAAAACGTGAAAAAAGTCACTATTTAACCATATTTGAGGATTTTAACGTCAAATCATAGAGCGAGGTTTCGTATTATTTAGATCCAAGAAAAGACATATGACAAGGTTGTATCCAATACAAATGATAAAACCAATCTGTTTTCATTAGAATTAACATTAGAATTAATTAGAATGTTCCTGATTTTCCGTTTATATTACCGATGGAAGATGTAAACGTAAAATCGCTCAAATCCGGCTGAAACGTCGATATATGCAATAAAAACCGAACTTCTCCCCTTTTTTATATCCTACTCAGTATTTTAACGAGAAACAAATAGTTGATCAAAAATGAAGTATTTAAGGTTAATTTCCAATCAATTATGTGTTTGCATCATTTTAATTGTATATTTAATGAATTAATACCGAAATACTGAAAATTCACAAAAACGTGGAAAAACGGCAAAATATTGCCTAATTCGATGATATTTTGTTTAAATCACATGAAGGAAAAGGAGATGATAAACGTCAAAATATTGCTAAATTCGATTATTTTTCGTACGAAACAAAATGCAAGAAAACTTGCTTAAAATGCAATATTATGCGAAATTCTGAGATTTGAAGGCCAAATCACATATCGTGATACTAAATGAAATAGTATCGAAATATTGGTACAAACGAATATATTTACGTAAAATCACACTACCTGAAAAACGTGAAAAAAGTCACTATTTTACCATAAATGAGGATTTTAACTTCAAATCATAGAGCGAGGTTTCGTATTATTTAGATCCAAGAAAAGACATATGACAATGTTGTTTCCAATACAAATGATAAAAACCAATGTGTTTTCATTAGAATTAACTAAAATGTTCCTGATTTTCCGTTTGTATTACCGATGGAAGATGTACACGAAAACCGCTCTATTCCGGCTGAAACGTCGATATATGCAATAAAAACAGAACTTCTCCCCTTTTCAATATCCTACTCAGTATTTTAACGAGAAACAAATAGTTGATTGAAACTGAAGTATTTAAGGTTATTATCTAATCAATTATGTGTTTGCATCATTTTTATCGTATATATAATGAATTAATACCCATAAACTTAAAATTCACAGAAACGTGGAAAAACGGCAAAATATTGCCTAATTCGATGATATTTTGTTTAAATCACATGGAGGAAAAGGGGGATGATAAACGTCAAAATATTGCTAAATTCGAAGATTTTTCGTACGAAACAAAATGCAAGAAAACTTGCTTAAAATGCAATATTATGCGACATTCTGAGATTTCAAGGCCAAATCACATATCGTGATACTACATGAAATAGTATCGAAATATTGGTAAAAATGAATATATTTACGTAATATCAAACTACATGAAAAACGTGAAAAAAGTCGCTATTTAACCATATATGAGGATTTTAACTTCAAATCATAGAGCGAGGTTTCGTATTATTTAGATCCAAGAAAAGACATATGACAATGTTGTTTCCAATACAAATGATAAAAACCAATGTGTTTTCATTAGAATTAATTAAAATGTTCCTGATTTACCGTTAATATTACCGATGGAAGATGTACACGAAAACCGCTCTATTCCGGCTGAAATGTCGATATATGCAATAAAAACAGAACTTCTCCCCTTTTCAATATCACTCAGTATTTTAACGAGAAACAAATAGTTGATTGAAAATGAAGTATTTAAGGTTATTATCTAATCAATTATGTGTTTGCATCATTTTTATCGTATTGTTACGGTGCCCTCTCCTATTTCTTTCGTTTGCCGGCTTAAAGAGTCATATCAGCTCTCCCTACTGATTCTCTGAGGTTCAGGGAGTCTAATGATATATGTGGCGACCAGACCGGCTGCCAGTTAAGGGAAGGGAGTTATTTTATAAGTTGTAAATAAAGGAAAATTGGCGCCCTGTTATAAAATGAAACAGTATCCCCTACGGCAGATGTGACCTTGTGGAAGGGACACTATGCCGATCGCGGATTGGCCGACGTAGGTCGCGGGCGACAAATCAGGGCCCGCCATGACGTCACCGAGTGCCCCGGGCGGCGCCAACGTCAGAGTTGTACTGACCGTGGAAGCGACAGGACGCGCCTCGGTCTGCTCTCAGGGATTGGAGGCTCTGCAAGCCTTGTTCAGTGGATTGAGCTGGCTGTCGCAGTCATCCCAGTTATTGGAGACCTTGCGCTTCTGGGAAGCAAAAGAGGAACCAAGTTCAGTGAGCAGAGAAGTGCCCAAACTTGGAAAATAGTCGGCGACGAAGCTGGGCGGCGCCGATGTCTGGACGTTGAGGTCTGGGAAGTGGGCGAGCAAGCTAGCTGTGACTGGGGTCACATCCACTGAGAATCTTGGAAGGACGACACAGTGCCTAGGACAAGGAGCGACGCCCTGTGGGAGAGGCGAGTGTGGGGAAAAATAGTGATTAGCTCAGCGCCCATCGATGAACCAGGATTGGGGCAGCTGAACCTCAGGGATTGGAACGGCGACGACGCGAAGGCTTCACGACACCTGAGGACCTGTGGAACGCCCTGGATCGTCGAGGATCGACCCAAGGAAGCGTGGGACCCTCACACCATCGAGGGACAGGCGTCGTGAGCCAGGAGTGTAAGGTAGATCATTTTCCCTCCCATTACCCCTTGTATGAGTAGGCTAGTTAGGCCACAATATTTACTTGTGTATGTGGCAGCAAGACTTTATTACTTTAATAGTAGAATAGGCTGCAAGGCAGCTTGTGTCCAGGACTGTCAGAGAGGACAGTGTGTATGGATGGCAGGACAGTGAAGAAGAGGTGCCGACGTGGTGAAGAGGCCCTCCTGTGAGAGTGTGAGACTCCTGTCTTCCTGCCCAGTTGAAGGAGAGTTGGAGGTCGTGGAAGAAGAGGCTGACGATCTCCAGACTCATCATCCATATTCCATATTCATGTATTACTTGTGATTGTGTGTGTGTTCATGTAATTTGCGTCAGTAAATCCACACATTTTATTACTGTGTTTGAGTGTGCCTCCATTTGTGATATTTCTCTATGAGCATACATTTCTGGCTACAAACGATATATGATACACCCACTGAACTGCATTGCTGGGGTGCAGATATAATAACCCAGCTGGCGACCTTGCTAAGAGGAAGATAGAGAAGACAGGCGGGAAAGGAGTTCCTGCAACCTTTTTTTGTCTGGCAGGCAAGACTCAGGGAGGTTATGGTTATAGGTAAGCCTGAGTCTTCCTTCACTCCCCCACGGGTCTAGGCCGGAACTGTTAACAGCAGTTTCCCCGTGGTTGACTGAAGGGCTTCCAGGGTGAATCAGTGGCACCCCTTTTGGTGGAAGCAAAGACCTGCGGAGGTGGGCATTGTTGGTCCTATCTTGTGTGACCAAGGAGACTCCGGTGAATCCAGGGAGTCGGAGGGGCTGAGTATTTGGGCCTTTTGAGCCCCTAGCAGCCGAGTGTTAGCAGAGCCCCGGACCGCCCACCCCCACGTGACAAGAGAACTGGCGACCTTGCCAGGATTCGAACCCCAGTAGCCAAGGACTGGGAACCTCGCCAGGAAGCGTGGATCAAGCTACAGTGTGGACCAAATTGCAAGACAAGTGTTGCCAGGGTACTAATACAGTGTGGCCAGTGAATTCGGTGGTACTGTTACTCAACCAGCTAAGGGACTGAAACGGTGAAATTAGTGCCTACTAACTTGTCTGTGCTGTCGTGTATGCTCAATGATATAGAGATGGAGGAAGACAAAGTAAAGAAATTTATTGACACAAGGGACGAGAGAATTTTGGAAGAGTGTACCAAGGCCCAGCTCCAACAAGTGGCAAACCACTTTGGGATCAGGTTGAGGACGACTAAGGTAGCGGAGCGAAGGATAGAGATCATGGCACAGCTCACAGCTCGAGAGGAAGCGACGGGAGAGGAGCCATCTCAAGAGGAGCCGTCCCGAGGAGAGCCGTCGCAAGGTGAACCGTCCCGACTAGGGCCACCCCAAGCGCCTACCAGTGTGGAGAGAATTCACAGTGAACATGGGAGCAGTGGAAGGTCCAGCTGTAGTAAGAGGAGCCTGCAACTGGAAATAATGAAGATGCAACTGGAAGCCCAGCTGCGACGAGAGGAAAGAGAAGCACGGCTGCAGCTGCAGCGAGAGGAGCGAGAAGCTCAGCTGCAGCGAGAAGAAGGAGAGAGACGACTGCGACTGGAGGAGATAAAGGCAAAGAAAGAAGTCGAATTGCGTCGCGTTGAACGTGGTCTGCCCTCACTACCTGCACGGCGGGATGACCTCAAGGTAAGGGAACGTGACTTACCTACGTTCGAACCACAAGAAGCTGAGGTGTTCTTCGAACACTTTGAACGGATAGCGACTCTGAAGGAGTGGCCGGAAGATGATTGGGCTGCTCTGGTCCAGGGCAGGTTGACTGGAGAGGCCCGGGAAGCCTATAACATGCTGGACCTAGAGGAGTGTACTAGTTATGACGCGATTAAGAATGCGGTTCTCCACTCATTCCGGCTGACTCCGGAGATGTACCGGAAGCGGTTCAGAGAGTGTACAAGAGCGTCGGGAAAGACTTACGCCGAGACCGCCAGGGATATGGAACGGAAATTCCTACGATGGTTGAAGGCGGAGGAAGCGGAGTCGGTGGATGATGTTAAACGACTGATAGTGATGGAGAAGTTCATGTCGGTGCTCCATCCTGAGTTGCGAGTAAGGGTGAGAGAAGCAGGTATTAAGGACCTGAAGGCTGCAGCGGATCGAGCCGACATGCTGGAGGAGGCACTACATATCAGGAGGGAGGGGCCACCCAGACACTCGCCTTACCCCAGGTCGGGAGGGAACTTTAGGAGTTCAGGAGGAGCGAGGACGAGTGGGGACTCTCCCAAGAGTAGTGTGCCCGATGAAGTAACGTGGTTCAAGAGCTCAAGAGACGCGGGGAGGAAGCCCCAAGCTGTGAGCAGTGGACCTAACTCGGGAGCAAGTGCTGCAGTCCCGGATACGACGACAGGGAGTCCAAGGAGGACCCAGGGGACGTCTGCAAGTGGTACCGCCAGAGTGACTAGCGAGTGGCCGCCCAGGGGAGGTGGCCGATGCTACAACTGTGGTGTGAGAGGACATTATGCCCGCGAGTGTGAGGAGCACCAAAGGAATGTAGGATTAATGTTGGAAGAGGAGAGAGTGTTTGTTCACACCCCATATTATAGTGGACCCAACGTGAATGGTTGGGAAATGAAGTTGGGTGAACATCCCTTCGTTTTCGGGGCCAACGTGAAGTTTGGAAAGTCAGACCCAGTGGAGGTTGCCGTGCTTCGAGATACGGGTGCTGACATAAGTATGGTGACCAGGAGTATTCTCCCCAAGGAATTTAATGATTCACCTGTGGGAGTGGTGAGGATACGCAGTGTGGGGGAGGAATACAGGTTGCCACTTCACGAAGTACAGCTGATTGCCGACTACGGAGTCGAGAGAGCTATAGTAGCTGTAGCCCCTAAGTTACCCCTAGAGCATGTACAGATGGTGCTGGGTAATGACCTCGGAGGAGGCAGGATACAACCCGATTGGGCCAGGAGTGCCTATGTTTCAAGCAGCGGTACAACCCTGCCAGGTGAGGTATCAGTCGCTCCAAATAATAGTGAGGAAGCCGACTTCGACAGGGAAAACGTCGCCAGAGACGACGACAACGAGGGCGAGAGTGCAGAGAGGTCGTCGGAGGTAGTGGAAAACCCCGACGAAGACCTCCGACTAAGCCTGATGATGCGTGTGGAGGAGTGGCGAGGAGCAGCTGTACAAACGCCTGGGGCGGTGAAGAGGCTGCAGACCGCACTCCCCCCATACAGAAACGTGAATAAAGTAAGCTCAGTGGATGAGCGAACGGCAGTGAGGGGCAGAGTGGAGGAACCACGACGCAGTGCACCCTATGCCGGCCAGATGAATAGTGGTAGGTGCAAGATGAACCACCGTGGTGAGGTGAGCCACAGGGAGGTGGATGAGCCCAACCACGAACCGAAGAAGACGTCTGCAGGGAAGAGAATCTCATGGAGGAGTGAAGATGTTCGTCGGGAACGAAGGAGCGAGTGGTATAGGAAAGGCAATACGAAGAAAGCAGGGAATAGGTACACCCAGGGTAGGCGCCAGCCTAACCAGAGGGGCATTGGGCCATCGCAAAAGCCTAGTGTGGAAGAGAGGAAGCTGCTGGATGGAGTACAGGTTACAAGTGCCACTGTGAGGAGACGACGCACCTATGGGAGAAGAGAAACCGAGGAGAGAGAAGATTGGCGAAGAGGAGATCATGAGAGGAAACATGGAGTACCTGTAGGACGCAGTGGAAATGCAAGACTATCTCGGAGTGCACGACGCGGTGGAGGCGCTGCATGCACTGAATCTTACAGTGGTAACGAGCCGTGGGAGTACACTCGTAGCCACGGAGAGGGGATTTCTTGTAGGTGTTCAGGGAACGCCCATCACACCCGCTACTATGCGAGGTGGAGATACAATGAGGCAAGTGACTGGCAAGGTGGAACGAGCCACATCGCCAACTGGAGGAGTGACACTTCAGGAACGGAGGGAGCAAGAGTATAGGTTGCCCTCCTGAGTGCTGCTCTTCCGATATGACTCTTATTTTAAGGGGAGGGGTATGTTACGGTGCCCTCTCCTATTTCTTTCGTTTGCCGGCTTAAAGAGTCATATCAGCTCTCCCTACTGATTCTCTGAGGTTCAGGGAGTCTAATGATATATGTGGCGACCAGACCGGCTGCCAGTTAAGGGAAGGGAGTTATTTTATAAGTTGTAAATAAAGGAAAATTGGCGCCCTGTTATAAAATGAAACAGTATCCCCTACGGCAGATGTGACCTTGTGGAAGGGACACTATGCCGATCGCGGATTGGCCGACGTAGGTCGCGGGCGACAAATCAGGGCCCGCCATGACGTCACCGAGTGCCCCGGGCGGCGCCAACGTCAGAGTTGTACTGACCGTGGAAGCGACAGGACGCGCCTCGGTCTGCTCTCAGGGATTGGAGGCTCTGCAAGCCTTGTTCAGTGGATTGAGCTGGCTGTCGCAGTCATCCCAGTTATTGGAGACCTTGCGCTTCTGGGAAGCAAAAGAGGAACCAAGTTCAGTGAGCAGAGAAGTGCCCAAACTTGGAAAATAGTCGGCGACGAAGCTGGGCGGCGCCGATGTCTGGACGTTGAGGTCTGGGAAGTGGGCGAGCAAGCTAGCTGTGACTGGGGTCACATCCACTGAGAATCTTGGAAGGACGACACAGTGCCTAGGACAAGGAGCGACGCCCTGTGGGAGAGGCGAGTGTGGGGAAAAATAGTGATTAGCTCAGCGCCCATCGATGAACCAGGATTGGGGCAGCTGAACCTCAGGGATTGGAACGGCGACGACGCGAAGGCTTCACGACACCTGAGGACCTGTGGAACGCCCTGGATCGTCGAGGATCGACCCAAGGAAGCGTGGGACCCTCACACCATCGAGGGACAGGCGTCGTGAGCCAGGAGTGTAAGGTAGATCATTTTCCCTCCCATTACCCCTTGTATGAGTAGGCTAGTTAGGCCACAATATTTACTTGTGTATGTGGCAGCAAGACTTTATTACTTTAATAGTAGAATAGGCTGCAAGGCAGCTTGTGTCCAGGACTGTCAGAGAGGACAGTGTGTATGGATGGCAGGACAGTGAAGAAGAGGTGCCGACGTGGTGAAGAGGCCCTCCTGTGAGAGTGTGAGACTCCTGTCTTCCTGCCCAGTTGAAGGAGAGTTGGAGGTCGTGGAAGAAGAGGCTGACGATCTCCAGACTCATCATCCATATTCCATATTCATGTATTACTTGTGATTGTGTGTGTGTGTTCATGTAATTTGCGTCAGTAAATCCACACATTTTATTACTGTGTTTGAGTGTGCCTCCATTTGTGATATTTCTCTATGAGCATACATTTCTGGCTACAAACGATATATGATACACCCACTGAACTGCATTGCTGGGGTGCAGATATAATAACCCAGCTGGCGACCTTGCTAAGAGGAAGATAGAGAAGACAGGCGGGAAAGGAGTTCCTACAACCTTTTTTTGTCTGGCAGGCAAGACTCAGGGAGGTTATGGTTATAGGTAAGCCTGAGTCTTCCTTCACTCCCCCACGGGTCTAGGCCGGAACTGTTAACAGCAGTTTCCCCGTGGTTGACTGAAGGGCTTCCAGGGTGAATCAGTGGCACCCCTTTTGGTGGAAGCAAAGACCTGCGGAGGTGGGCATTGTTGGTCCTATCTTGTGTGACCAAGGAGACTCCGGTGAATCCAGGGAGTCGGAGGGGCTGAGTATTTGGGCCTTTTGAGCCCCTAGCAGCCGAGTGTTAGCAGAGCCCCGGACCGCCCACCCCCACGTGACAGTATATATAATGAATTAATACCCATAAACTTAAAATTCACAGAAACGTGGAAAAACGGCAAAATATTGCCTAATTCGATGATATTTTGTTTAAATCACATGGAGGAAAAAGGGGATGATAAACGTCAAAATATTGCTAAATTCGAAGATTTTTCGTACGAAACAAAATGCAAGAAAACTTGCTTAAAATGCAATATTATGCGACATTCTGAGATTTCAAGGCCAAATCACATATCGTGATACTACATGAAATAGTATCGAAATATTGGTAAAAATGAATATATTTACGTAATATCAAACTACATGAAAAACGTGAAAAAAGTCGCTATTTAACCATATATGAGGATTTTAACTTCAAATCATAGAGCGAGGTTTCGTATTATTTAGATCCAAGAAAAGACATATGACAATGTTGTTTCCAATACAAATGAAAAAAACCAATGTGTTTTCATTAGAATTAATTAAAATGTTCCTGATTTTTCGTTAATATTACCGATGGAAGATGTACACGAAAACCGCTCTATTCCGGCTCAAATGTCGATATATGCAATAAAAACAGAACTTCTCCCCTTTTCAATATCTTACTCAGTATTTTAACGAGAAACAAATAGTTGATTGAAAATGAAGTATTTAAGGTTATTATCTAATCAATTATGTGTTTGCATCATTTTAATCGTATATATAATGAATTAATACCCATAAACTGAAAATTCACAAAAACGTGGAAAAACGGAAAAATATTGCCTAATTCGATGATATTTTGTTTTAATAACATGAAGGAAAAGGGGGGATGATAAACGTCAAAATATTGCTAAATTCGATGATTTTTCGTACGAAACAAAATACAAGAAAACTTGCTTCAAATGCAATATTATGCGACATTCTGAGATTTCAAGGCCAAATCACATATCGTGATACTACATGAAATAGTATCGAAATATTGGTGAAAATGAATATATTTACGTAATGTCAAACTACATGAAAAACGTGAAAAAAGTCACTATTTAACCATATTTGAGGATTTTAACGTCAAATCATAGAGCGAGGTTTCGTATTATTTAGATCCAAGAAAAGACATATGACAAGGTTGTATCCAATACAAATGATAAAACCAATCTGTTTTCATTAGAATTAACATTAGAATTAATTAGAATGTTCCTGATTTTCCGTTTATATTACCGATGGAAGATGTAAACGTAAAACCGCTCAAATCCGGCTGAAACGTCGATATATGCAATAAAAACCGAACTTCTCCCCTTTTTTATATCCTACTCAGTATTTTAACGAGAAACAAATAGTTGATCAAAAATGAAGTATTTAAGGTTAATTTCCAATCAATTATGTGTTTGCATCATTTTAATTGTATATTTAATGAATTAATACCGAAATACTGAAAATTCACAAAAACGTGGAAAAACGGCAAAATATTGCCTAATTCGATGATATTTTGTTTAAATCACATGAAGGAAAAGGAGATGATAAACGTCAAAATATTGCTAAATTCGATGATTTTTCGTACGAAACAAAATGCAAGAAAACTTGCTTAAAATGCAATATTATGCGAAATTCTGAGATTTGAAGGCCAAATCACATATCGTGATACTAAATGAAATAGTATCGAAATATTGGTACAAACGAATATATTTACGTAAAATCACACTACCTGAAAAACGTGAAAAAAGTCACTATTTTACCATAAATGAGGATTTTAACTTCAAATCATAGAGCGAGGTTTCGTATTATTTAGATCCAAGAAAAGACATATGACAATGTTGTTTCCAATACAAATGATAAAAACCAATGTGTTTTCATTAGAATTAACTAAAATGTTCCTGATTTTCCGTTTGTATTACCGATGGAAGATGTACACGAAAACCGCTCTATTCCGGCTGAAACGTCGATATATGCAATAAAAACAGAACTTCTCCCCTTTTCAATATCCTACTCAGTATTTTAACGAGAAACAAATAGTTGATTGAAAATGAAGTATTTAAGGTTATTATCTAATCAATTATGTGTTTGCATCATTTTTATCGTATATATAATGAATTAATACCCATAAACTTAAAATTCACAGAAACGTGGAAAAACGGCAAAATATTGCCTAATTCGATGATATTTTGTTTAAATCACATGGAGGAAAAGGGGGATGATAAACGTCAAAATATTGCTAAATTCGAAGATTTTTCGTACGAAACAAAATGCAAGAAAACTTGCTTAAAATGCAATATTATGCGACATTCTGAGATTTCAAGGCCAAATCACATATCGTGATACTACATGAAATAGTATCGAAATATTGGTAAAAATGAATATATTTACGTAATATCAAACTACATGAAAAACGTGAAAAAAGTCGCTATTTAACCATATATGAGGATTTTAACTTCAAATCATAGAGCGAGGTTTCGTATTATTTAGATCCAAGAAAAGACATATGACAATGTTGTTTCCAATACAAATGAAAAAAACCAATGTGTTTTCATTAGAATTAATTAAAATGTTCCTGATTTTTCGTTAATATTACCGATGGAAGATGTACACGAAAACCGCTCTATTCCGGCTCAAATGTCGATATATGCAATAAAAACAGAACTTCTCCCCTTTTCAATATCTTACTCAGTATTTTAACGAGAAACAAATAGTTGATTGAAAATGAAGTATTTAAGGTTATTATCTAATCAATTATGTGTTTGCATCATTTTTATCGTATATATAATGAATTAATACCCATAAACTGAAAATTCACAAAAACGTGGAAAAACGGAAAAATATTGCCTAATTCGATGATATTTTGTTTTAATAACATGAAGGAAAAGGGGGGATGATAAACGTCAAAATATTGCTAAATTCGATGATTTTTCGTACGAAACAAAATACAAGAAAACTTGCTTCAAATGCAATATTATGCGACATTCTGAGATTTCAAGGCCAAATCACATATCGTGATACTACATGAAATAGTATCGAAATATTGGTGAAAATGAATATATTTACGTAATGTCAAACTACATGAAAAACGTGAAAAAAGTCACTATTTAACCATATTTGAGGATTTTAACTTCAAATCATAGAGCGAGGTTTCGTATTATTTAGATCCAAGAAAAGACATATGACAAGGTTGTATCCAATACAAATGATAAAACCAATCTGTTTTCATTAGAATTAACATTAGAATTAATTAGAATGTTCCTGATTTTCCGTTTATATTACCGATGGAAGATGTAAACGTAAAACCGCTCAAATCCGGCTGAAACGTCGATATATGCAATAAAAACCGAACTTCTCCCCTTTTTTATATCCTACTCAGTATTTTAACGAGAAACAAATAGTTGATCAAAAATGAAGTATTTAAGGTTAATTTCCAATCAATTATGTGTTTGCATCATTTTTATTGTATATTTAATGAATTAATACCGAAATACTGAAAATTCACAAAAACGTGGAAAAACGGCAAAATATAGCCTAATTCGATGATATTTTGTTTAAATCACCTGAAGGAAAAGGAGATGATAAACGTCAAAATATTGCTAAATTCGATGATTTTTCGTACGAAACAAAATGCAAGAAAACTTGCTTAAAATGCAATATTATGCGAAATTCTGAGATTTGAAGGCCAAATCACATATCGTGATACTACATGAAATAGTATCGAAATATTGGTATAAACGAATATATTTACGTAAAATCACACTACTTGAAAAACGGGAAAAAAGTCACTATTTTACCATATATGAGGATTTTACCTTCAAATCATAGAGCGAGGTTTCGTATTATTTAGATCCAAGAAAAGACATATGACAATGTTGTTTCCAATACAAATGATAAAAACCAATGTGTTTTCATTAGAATTAACTAAAATGTTCCTGATTTTCCGTTTATATTACCGATGGAAGATGTACACGAAAACCGCTCTATTCCGGCTGAAACGTCGATATATGCAATAAAAACAGAACTTCTCCCCTTTTCAATATCCTACTCAGTATTTTAACGAGAAACAAATAGTTGATTGAAAATGAAGTATTTAAGGTTATTATCTAATCAATTATGTGTTTGCATCATTTTTATCGTATATATAATGAATTAATACCCATAAACTTAAAATTCACAGAAACGTGGAAAAACGGCAAAATATTGCCTAATTCGATGATATTTTGTTTAAATCACATGAAGGAAAAGGGGGGATGATAAACGTCAAAATATTGCTAAATTCGATGATTTTTCGTACGAAACAAAATGCAAGAAAACTTGCTTAAAATGCAATATTTTGCGACATTCTGAGATTTCAAGGCCAAATCACATATCGTGATACTACATGAAATAGTATCGAAATATTGGTAAAAATGAATATATTTACGTAATATCAAACTATATGAAAAACGTGAAAAAAGTCGGTATTTAACCATATATGAGAATTTTAACTTCAAATCATAGAGCGAGGTTTCGTATTATTTAGATCCAAGAAAAGACATATGACAAAGTTGTTTCCAATACAAATGATAAAAACCAATGTGTTTTCATTAGAATTAATTAAAATGTTCCTGATTTTCCGTTAATATTACCGATGGAAGATGTACACGAAAACCGCTCTATTCCGGCTGAAATGTCGATATATGCAATAAAAACAGAACTTTTCCCCTTTTCAATATCTTACTCAGTATTTTAACGAAAAACAAATAGTTGATTGAAAATGAAGTATTTAAGGTTATTATCTAATCAATTATGTGTTTGCATCATTTTTATCGTATATATAATGAATTAATACCCATAAACTGAAAATTCACAAAAACGTGGGAAAACGGCAAAATATTGCCTAATTCGATGATATTTTGTTTTAATAACATGAAGGAAAAGGAGATAATAAACGTCAAAATAATGCTGAATTCGATGATTTTTCGTTCGAAACAAAATACAAGAAAACTTGCTTCAAATGCAATATTATGCGACATTCTGAGATTTCAAGGCCAAATCACATATCGTGATACTACATGAAATAGTATCGAAATATTGGTGAAAATGAATATATTTACGTAATGTCAAACTACATGAAAAACGTGAAAAAAGTCACTATTTAACCATATTTGAGGATTTTAACTTCAAATCGTAGAGCGAGGTTTCGTATTATTTAAATCCAAGAAAAGACATATGACAAGGTTGTATCCAATACAAATGATAAAACCAATCTGTTTTCATTAGAATTAACATTAGAATTAATTAGAATGTTCCTGATTTTCCGTTTATATTACCGATGGAAGATGTACATGTAAAACCGCTCTAATCCGGCTGAAACGTCGATATATGCAATAAAAACCGAACTTCTCCCCTTTTCAATATCCTACTCAGTATTTTAACAAGAAACAAATAGTTGATTGAAAATGAAGTATTTAAGGTTAATTTCCAATCAACTATGTGTTTGCATCATTTTTATCGTATATATAATGAATTAATACCCATAAACTGAAAATTCACAGAAACGTGGAAAAACGGCAAAATATTGCCTAATTCGATGATATTTTGTTTAAATCACATGGAGGAAAAGGGGGATGATAAACGTCAAAATATTGCTAAATTCGAAGATTTTTCGTACGAAACAAAATGCAAGAAAACTTGCTTAAAATGCAATATTATGCGACATTCTGAGATTTCAAGGCCAAATCACATATCGTGATACTACATGAAATAGTATCGAAATATTGGTAAAAATGAATATATTTACGTAATATCAAACTACATGAAAAACGTGAAAAAAGTCGGTATTTAGCCATATATGAGAATTTTAACTTCAAATCATAGAGCGAGGTTTCGTATTATTTAGATCCAAGAAAAGATATATGACAATGTTGTTTCCAATACAAATCATAAAAACCAATGTGTTTTCATTAGAATTAATTAAAATGTTCCTGATTTTCCGTTAATATTACCGATGGAAGATGTACACGAAAACCGCTCTATTCCGGCTGAAATGTCGATATATGCAATAAAAACAGAACTTCTCCCCTTTTCAATATCCTACTCAGTATTTTAACGAGAAACAAATAGTTGATTGAAAATGAAGTATTTAAGGTTATTATCTAATCAATTATGTGTTTGCATCATTTTTATCGTATATATAATGAATTAATACCCATAAACTTAAAATTCACAGAAACGTGGAAAAACGGCAAAATATTGCCTAATTCGATGATATTTTGTTTAAATCACATGGAGGAAAAGGGGGATGATAAACGTCAAAATATTGCTAAATTCGAAGATTTTTCGTACGAAACAAAATGCAAGAAAACTTGCTTAAAATGCAATATTATGCGACATTCTGAGATTTCAAGGCCAAATCACATATCGTGATACTACATGAAATAGTATCGAAATATTGGTAAAAATGAATATATTTACGTAATATCAAACTACATGAAAAACGTGAAAAAAGTCGCTATTTAACCATATATAAGAATTTTAACTTCAAATCATAGAGCGAGGTTTCGTGTTATTTAGATCCAAGAAAAGACATATGACAATGTTGTTTCCAATACAAATGATAAAAACCAATGTGTTTTCATTAGAATTAATTAAAATGTTCCTGATTTTCCGTTAATATTACCGATGGAAGATGTACACGAAAACCGCTCTATTCCGGCTGAAATGTCGATATATGCAATAAAAACAGAACTTCTCCCCTTTTCAATATCTTACTCAGTATTTTAAGGAGAAACAAATAGTTGATTGAAAATGAAGTATTTAAGGTTATTATCTAATCAATTATGTGTTTGCATCATTTTTATCGTATATATAATGAATTAATACCCATAAACTGAAAATTCACAAAAACGTGGAAAAACGGAAAAATATTGCCTAATTCGATGATATTTTGTTTAAATAACATGAAGGAAAAGGAGATAATAAACGTCAAAATATTGCTAAATTCGATGATTTTTCGTACGAAACAAAATACAAGAAAACTTGCTTCAAATGCAATATTATGCGACATTCTGAGATTTCAAGGCCAAATCACATATCGTGATACTACATGAAATAGTATCGAAATATTGGTGAAAATGAATATATTTACGTAATGTCAAACTACATGAAAAACGTGAAAAAAGTCACTATTTAACCATATTTGAGGATTTTAACTTCAAATCATAGAGCGAGGTTTCGTATTATTTAGATCCAAGAAAAGACATATGACAAGGTTGTATCCAATACAAATGATAAAACCAATCTGTTTTCATTAGAATTAACATTAGAATTAATTAGAATGTTCCTGATTTTCCGTTTATATTACCGATGGAAGATGTAAACGTAAAACCGCTCAAATCCGGCTGAAACGTCGATATATGCAATAAAAACCGAACTTCTCCCCTTTTCAATATCCTACTCAGTATTTCAACAAGAAACAAATAGTTGATTGAAAATGAAGTATTTAAGGTTAATTTCCAATCAATTATGTGTTTGCATCATTTTTATCGTATATATAATGAATTAATACCCATAAACTTAAAATTCACAGAAACGTGGAAAAACGGCAAAATATTGCCTAATTCGATGATATTTTGTTTAAATCACATGGAGGAAAAGGGGGATGATAAACGTCAAAATATTGCTAAATTCGAAGATTTTTCGTACGAAACAAAATGCAAGAAAACTTGCTTAAAATGCAATATTATGCGACATTCTGAGATTTCAAGGCCAAATCACATATCGTGATACTACATGAAATAGTATCGAAATATTGGTAAAAATGAATATATTTACGTAATGTCAAACTACATGAAAAACGTGAAAAAAGTCGCAATTTAACCATATATGAGGATTTTAATTTCAAATCATAGAGCGAGGTTTCGTATTATTTAGATCCAAGAAAAGACATATGACAATGTTGTTTCCAATACAAATGATAAAAACCAATGTGTTTTCATTAGAATTAACTAAAATGTTCCTGATTTTCTGTTAATATTACCGATGGAAGATGTACACGAAAACCGCTCTATTCCGGCTGAAATGTCGATATATGCAATAAAAACAGAACTTCTCCCCTTTTCAATATCTTACTCAGTATTTTAACGAGAAACAAATAGTTGATTGAAAATGAAGTATTTAAGGTTATTATCTAATCAATTATGTGTTTGCATCATTTTTATCGTATATATAATGAATTAATACCCATAAACTGAAAATTCACAAAAACGTGGAAAAACGGCAAAATATTGCCTAATTCGATGATATTTTGTTTAAATAACATGAAGGAAAAGGAGATAATAAACGTCAAAATATTGCTAAATTCGATGATTTTTCGTACGAAACAAAATACAAGAAAACTTGCTTCAAATGCAATATTATGCGACATTCTGAGATTTCAAGGCCAAATCACATATCGTGATACTACATGAAATAGTATCGAAATATTGGTGAAAATGAATATATTTACGTAATGTCAAACTACATGAAAAACGTGAAAAAAGTCTCTATTTAACCATATTTGAGGATTTTAACTTCAAATCGTAGAGCGAGGTTTCGTATTATTTAGATCCAAGAAAAGATATATGACAAGGTTGTATCCAATACAAATGATAAAACCAATCTGTTTTCATTAGAATTAACATTAGAATTAATTAGAATGTTCCTGATTTTCCGTTTATATTACCGATGGAAGATGTAAACGTAAAAACGCTCAAATCCGGCTGAAACGTCGATATATGCAATAAAAACCGAACTTCTCCCCTCTTTTATATCCTACTCAGTATTTTAACGAGAAACAAATAGTTGATCGAATATGAAGTATTTAAGGTTAATTTCCAATCAATTATGTGTTTGCATCATTTTTATTGTATATTTAATGAATTAATACCGAAAGACTGAAAATTCACAAAAACGTGGAAAAACGGCAAAATATTGCCTAATTCGATGATATTTTGTTTAAATCACATGAAGGAAAAGGAGATGATAAACGTCAAAATATTGCTAAATTCGATTATTTTTCGTACGAAACAAAATGCAAGAAAACTTGCTTAAAATGCAATATTATGCGAAATTCTGAGATTTGAAGGCCAAATCACATATCGTGATACTACATGAAATAGTATCGAAATATTGGTATAAACGAATATATTTACGTAAAATCACACTACTTGAAAAACGTGAAAAAAGTCACTATTTTACCATATAAGGATTTTAACTTCAAATCATAGAGCGAGGTTTCGTATTATTTAGATCCAAGAAAAGACATATGACAATGTTGTTTCCAATACAAATGATAAACACCAATGTGTTTTCATTAGAATTAACTAAAATGTTCCTGATTTTCCGTTTATATTACCGATGGAAGATGTAAACGTAAAACCGCTCAAATCCGGCTGAAACGTCGATATATGCAATAAAAACCGAACTTCTCCCCTTTTCAATATCCTACTCAGTATTTTAACAAGAAACAAATAGTTGATTGAAAATGAAGTATTTAAGGTTAATTTCCAATCAATTATGTGTTTGCATCATTTTTATTGTATATTTAATGAATAAATACCGAAAGACTGAAAATTCACAAAAACGTGGAAAAACGGCAAAATATTGCCTAATTCGATGATATTTTGTTTAAATAACATGAAGGAAAAGGATATGATAAACGTCAAAATATTGCTAAACTCGATGATTTTTCGTACGAAACAAAATGCAAGAAAACTTGCTTAAAATGCAATTTTATGCGAAATTCTGAGATTTGAAGGCCAAATCACATATCGTGATACTACATGAAATAGTATCGAAATATTGGTATAAACGAATATATTTACGTAAAATCACACTACTTGAAAAACGTGAAAAAAGTCACTATTTTACCATATATGAGGATTTTAACTTCAAATCATAGAGCGAGGTTTCGTATTATTTAGATCCAAGAAAAGACATATGACAATGTTGTTTCCAATACAAATGATAAAAACCAATGTGTTTTCATTAGAATTAACTAAAATGTTCCTGATTTTCGGTTTATATTACCGATGGAAGATGTACACGAAAACCGCTCTATTCCGGCTGAAACGTCGATATATGCAATAAAAACAGAACTTCTCCCCTTTTCAATATCCTACTCAGTATTTTAACGAGAAACAAATAGTTGATTGAAAATGAAGTATTTAAGGTTAATTTCCAATCAATTATGTGTTTGCATCATTTTTATCGTATATATAATGAATTAATACCCAAAAACTGAAAATTCACAGAAACGTGGAAAAACGGCAAAATATTGCTTAATTCGATGATATTTTGTTTAAATCACATGGAGGAAAAGGGGGATGATAAACGTCAAAATATTGCTAAATTCGAAGATTTTTCGTACGAAACAAAATGCAAGAAAACTTGCTTAAAATGCAATATTATGCGACATTCTGAGATTTCAAGGCCAAATCACATATCGTGATACTACATGAAATAGTATCGAAATATTGGTAAAAATGAATATATTTACGTAATATCAAACTACATGAAAAACGTGAAAAAAGTCGCTATTTAACCATATATGAGGATTTTAACTTCAAATCATAGAGCGAGGTTTCGTATTATTTAGATCCAAGAAAAGACATATGACAATGTTGTTTCCAATACAAATGATAAAAACCAATGTGTTTTCATTAGAATTAATTAAAATGTTCCTGATTTTCCGTTAATATTACCGATGGAAGATGTACAAGAAAACCGCTCTATTCCGGCTGAAATGTCGATATATGCAATAAAAACAGAACTTCTCCCCTTTTCAATATCTTACTCAGTATTTTAACGAGAAACAAATAGTTGATTGAAAATGAAGTATTTAAGGTTATTATCTAATCAATTATGTGTTTGCATCATTTTTATCGTATATATAATGAATTAATACCCATAAACTGAAAATTCACAAAAACGTGGAAAAACGGCAAAATATTGCCGAATTCGATGATATTTTGTTTAAAAAACATGAAGGAAAAGGAGATAATAAACGTCAAAATATTGCTAAATTCGATGATTTTTCGTACGAAACAAAATACAAGAAAACTTGCTTCAAATGCAATATTATGCGACATTCTGAGATTTCAAGGCCAAATCACATATCGTGATACTACATGAAATAGTATCGAAATATTGGTGAAAATGAATATATTTACGTAATGGCAAACTACATGAAAAACGTGAAAAAAGTTACTATTTAACCATATTTGAGGATTTTAACTTCAAATCATAGAGCGAGGTTTCGTATTATTTAGATCCAAGAAAAGACATATGACAAGGTTGTATCCAATACAAATGATAAATCCAATCTGTTTTCATTAGAATTAACATTAGAATTAAATAGAATGTTCCTGATTTTCCGTTTATATTACCGATGGAAGATGTAAACGTAAAACCGCTCAAATCCGGCTGAAACGTCGATATATGCAATAAAAACCGAACTTCTCCCCTTTTTTATATCCTACTCAGTATTTTAACGAGAAACAAATAGTTGATCGAATATGAAGTATTTAAGGTTAATTTCCAATCAATTACGAGGTTTGCATCATTTTTATTGTATATTTAATGAATTAATACCGAAAGACTGAAAATTCACAAAAACGTGGAAAAACGGAAAAATATTGCCTAATTCGATGATATTTTGTTTAAATCACATGAAGGAAAAGGAGATGATAAACGTCAAAATATTGCTAAATTCGATTATTTTTCGTACGAAACAAAATGCAAGAAAACTTGCTTAAAATGCAATATTATGCGAAATTCTGAGATTTGAAGGCCAAATCACATATCGTGATACTACATGAAATAGTATCGAAATATTGGTAAAAATGAATATATTTACGTAATATCAAACTACATGAAAAACGTGAAAAAAGTCGCTATTTAACCATATATGAGGATTTTAACTTCAAATCATAGAGCGAGGTTTCGTATTATTTAGATCCAAGAAAAGACACATGACAATGTTGTTTCCAATACAAATGATAAAAACCGATGTGTTTTCATTAGAATTAATTAAAATGTTCCTGATTTTCCGCTAATATTACCGATGGAAGATGTATACGAAAACCGCTCTATTCCGGCTGAAATGTCGATATATGCAATAAAAACAGAACTTCTCCCCTTTTCAATATCTTACTCAGTATTTTAACGAGAAACTAATAGTTGATTGAAAATGAAGTATTTAAGGTTATTATCTAATCAATTATGTGTTTGCATCATTTTTATCGTATATATAATGAATTAATACCCATAAACTGAAAATTCACAAAAACGTGGACAAACGGCAAAATATTGCCTAATTCGATGATATTTTGTTTTAATAACATGAAGGAAAAGGAGATAATAAACGTCAAAATATTGCTGAATTCGATGATTTTTCGTTCGAAACAAAATACAAGAAAACTTGCTTCAAATGCAATATTATGCGACATTCTGAGATTTCAAGGCCAAATCACATATCGTGATACTACATGAAATAGTATCGAAATATTGGTGAAAATGAATATATTTACGTAATGTCAAACTACATGAAAAACGTGAAAAAAGTTACTATTTAACCATATTTGAGGATTTTAACTTCAAATCATAGAGCGAGGTTTCGTATTATTTATATCCAAGAAAAGACATATGACAATGTTGTTTCCAATACAAATAATAAAAACCAATGTGTTTTCATTAGAATTAATTAAAATGTTCCTGATTTTCTGTTAATATTACCGATGGAAGATGTACACGAAAACCGCTCTATTCCGGCTGAAATGTCGATATATGCAATAAAAACAGAACTTCTCCCCTTTTCAATATCTTACTCAGTATTTTAACGAGAAACAAATAGTTGATTGAAAATGAAGTATTTAAGGTTATTATCTAATCAATTATGTGTTTGCATCATTTTTATCGTATTTATAATGAATTATTACCCATAAACTGAAAATTCACAAAAACGTGGAAAAACGGCAAAATATTGCCTAATTCGATGATATTTTGTTTAAATAACATGAAGTAAAAGGAGATAATAAACGTCAAAATATTGCTAAATTCGATGATTTTTCGTACGAAACAAAATACAAGAAAACTTGCTTCAAATGCAATATTATGCGACATTCTGAGATTTCAAGGCCAATTCACATATCGTGATACTACATGAAATAGTATCAAAATATTGGTGAAAATGAATATATTTACATAATGTCAAACTACATGAAAAACGTGAAAAAAGTTACTATTTAACCATATTTGAGGATTTTAACTTCAAATCATAGAGCGAGGTTTCGTATTATTTAGATCCAAGAAAAGACATATGACAAGGTTGTATCCAATACAAATGATAAATCCAATCTGTTTTCATTAGAATTAACATTAGAATTAAATAGAATGTTCCTGATTTTCCGTTTATATTACCGATGGAAGATGTAAACGTAAAACCGCTCAAATCCGGCTGAAACGTCGATATATGCAATAAAAACCGAACTTCTCCCCTTTTTTATATCCTACTCAGTATTTTAACGAGAAACAAATAGTTGATCGAATATGAAGTATTTAAGGTTAATTTCCAATCAATTATGTGTTTGCATCATTTTTATTGTATATTTAATGAATTAATACCGAAAGACTGAAAATTCACAAAAACGTGGAAAAACGGCAAAATATTGCCTAATTCGATGATATTTTGTTTAAATCACATGAAGGAAAAGGAGATGATAAACGTCAAAATATTGCTAAATTCGATTATTTTTCGTACGAAACAAAATGCAAGAAAACTTGCTTAAAATGCATTATTATGCGAAATTCTGAGATTTGAAGGCCAAATCACATATCGTGATACTACATGAAATAGTATCGAAATATTGGTAAAAATGAATATATTTACGTAATATCAAACTACATGAAAAACGTGAAAAAAGTCGCTATTTAACCATATATGAGGATTTTAACTTCAAATCATAGAGCGAGGTTTCGTATTATTTAGATCCAAGAAAAGACACATGACAATGTTGTTTCCAATACAAATGATAAAAACCGATGTGTTTTCATTAGAATTAATTAAAATGTTCCTGATTTTCCGCTAATATTACCGATGGAAGATGTATACGAAAACCGCTCTATTCCGGCTGAAATGTCGATATATGCAATAAAAACAGAACTTCTCCCCTTTTCAATATCTTACTCAGTATTTTAACGAGAAACTAATAGTTGATTGAAAATGAAGTATTTAAGGTTATTATCTAATCAATTATGTGTTTGCATCATTTTTATCGTATATATAATGAATTAATACCCATAAACTGAAAATTCACAAAAACGTGGACAAACGGCAAAATATTGCCTAATTCGATGATATTTTGTTTTAATAACATGAAGGAAAAGGAGATAATAAACGTCAAAATATTGCTGAATTCGATGATTTTTCGTTCGAAACAAAATACAAGAAAACTTGCTTCAAATGCAATATTATGCGACATTCTGAGATTTCAAGGCCAAATCACATATCGTGATACTACATGAAATAGTATCGAAATATTGGTGAAAATGAATATATTTACGTAATGTCAAACTACATGAAAAACGTGAAAAATGTTACTATTTAACCATATTTGAGGATTTTAACTTCAAATCATAGAGCGAGGTTTCGTATTATTTATATCCAAGAAAAGACATATGACAATGTTGTTTCCAATACAAATAATAAAAAACAATGTGTTTTCATTAGAATTAATTAAAATGTTCCTGATTTTCTGTTAATATTACCGATGGAAGATGTACACGAAAACCGCTCTATTCCGGCTGAAATGTCGATATATGCAATAAAAACAGAACTTCTCCCCTTTTCAATATCTTACTCAGTATTTTAACGAGAAACAAATAGTTGATTGAAAATGAAGTATTTAAGGTTATTATCTAATCAATTATGTGTTTGCATCATTTTTATCGTATTTATAATGAATTATTACCCATAAACTGAAAATTCACAAAAACGTGGAAAAACGGCAAAATATTGCCTAATTCGATGATATTTTGTTTAAATAACATGAAGGAAAAGGAGATAATAAACGTCAAAATATTGCTAAATTCGATGATTTTTCGTACGAAACAAAATACAAGAAAACTTGCTTCAAATGCAATATTATGCGACATTCTGAGATTTCAAGGCCAAATCACATATCGTGATACTACATGAAATAGTATCAAAATATTGGTGAAAATGAATATATTTACATAATGTCAAACTACATGAAAAACGTGAAAAAAGTTACTATTTAACCATATTTGAGGATTTTAACTTCAAATCATAGAGCGAGGTTTCGTATTATTTAGATCCAAGAAAAGACATATGACAAGGTTGTATCCAATACAAATGATAAATCCAATCTGTTTTCATTAGAATTAACATTAGAATTAAATAGAATGTTCCTGATTTTCCGTTTATATTACCGATGGAAGATGTAAACGTAAAACCGCTCAAATCCGGCTGAAACGTCGATATATGCAATAAAAACCGAACTTCTCCCCTTTTTTATATCCTACTCAGTATTTTAACGAGAAACAAATAGTTGATCGAATATGAAGTATTTAAGGTTAATTTCCAATCAATTATGTGTTTGCATCATTTTTATTGTATATTTAATGAATTAATACCGAAAGACTGAAAATTCACAAAAACGTGGAAAAACGGCAAAATATTGCCTAATTCGATGATATTTTGTTTAAATCACATGAAGGAAAAGGAGATGATAAACGTCAAAATATTGCTAAATTCGATTATTTTTCGTACGAAACAAAATGCAAGAAAACTTGCTTAAAATGCAATATTATGCGAAATTCTGAGATTTGAAGGCCAAATCACATATCGTGATACTACATGAAATAGTATCGAAATATTGGTAAAAATGAATATATTTACGTAATATCAAACTACATGAAAAACGTGAAAAAAGTCGCTATTTAACCATATATGAGGATTTTAACTTCAAATCATAGAGCGAGGTTTCGTATTATTTAGATCCAAGAAAAGACACATGACAATGTTGTTTCCAATACAAATGATAAAAACCGATGTGTTTTCATTAGAATTAATTAAAATGTTCCTGATTTTCCGCTAATATTACCGATGGAAGATGTATACGAAAACCGCTCTATTCCGGCTGAAATGTCGATATATGCAATAAAAACAGAACTTCTCCCCTTTTCAATATCTTACTCAGTATTTTAACGAAAAACTAATAGTTGATTGAAAATGAAGTATTTAAGGTTATTATCTAATCAATTATGTGTTTGCATCATTTTTATCGTATATATAATGAATTAATACCCATAAACTGAAAATTCACAAAAACGTGGACAAACGGCAAAATATTGCCTAATTCGATGATATTTTGTTTTAATAACATGAAGGAAAAGGAGATAATAAACGTCAAAATATTGCTGAATTCGATGATTTTTCGTTCGAAACAAAATACAAGAAAACTTGCTTCAAATGCAATATTATGCGACATTCTGAGATTTCAAGGCCAAATCACATATCGTGATACTACATGAAATAGTATCGAAATATTGGTGAAAATGAATATATTTACGTAATGTCAAACTACATGAAAAACGTGAAAAAAGTTACTATTTAACCATATTTGAGGATTTTAACTTCAAATCATAGAGCGAGGTTTCGTATTATTTATATCCAAGAAAAGACATATGACAATGTTGTTTCCAATACAAATAATAAAAACCAATGTGTTTTCATTAGAATTAATTAATATGTTCCTGATTTTCTGTTAATATTACCGATGGAAGATGTACACGAAAACCGCTCTATTCCGGCTGAAATGTCGATATATGCAATAAAAACAGAACTTCTCCCCTTTTCAATATCTTACTCAGTATTTTAACGAGAAACAAATAGTTGATTGAAAATGAAGTATTTAAGGTTATTATCTAATCAATTATGTGTTTGCATCATTTTTATCGTATTTATAATGAATTAATACCCATAAACTGAAAATTCACAAAAACGTGGAAAAACGGCAAAATATTGCCTAATTCGATGATATTTTGTTTAAATAACATGAAGGAAAAGGAGATAATAAACGTCAAAATATTGCTAAATTCGATGATTTTTCGTACGAAACAAAATACAAGAAAACTTGCTTCAAATGCAATATTATGCGACATTCTGAGATTTCAAGGCCAAATCACATATCGTGATACTACATGAAATAGTATCAAAATATTGGTGAAAATGAATATATTTACATAATGTCAAACTACATGAAAAACGTGAAAAAAGTTACTATTTAACCATATTTGAGGATTTTAACTTCAAATCATAGAGCGAGGTTTCGTATTATTTAGATCCAAGAAAAGACATATGACAAGGTTGTATCCAATACAAATGATAAATCCAATCTGTTTTCATTAGAATTAACATTAGAATTAAATAGAATGTTCCTGATTTTCCGTTTATATTACCGATGGAAGATGTAAACGTAAAACCGCTCAAATCCGGCTGAAACGTCGATATATGCAATAAAAACCGAACTTCTCCCCTTTTCAATATCCTACTCAGTATTTTAACAAGAAACAAATAGTTGATTGAAAATGAAGTATTTAAGGTTAATTTCCAATCAATTATGTGTTTGCATCATTTTTATTGTATATTTAATGAATAAATACCGAAAGACTGAAAATTCACAAAAACGTGGAAAAACGGCAAAATATTGCCTAATTCGATGATATTTTGTTTAAATAACATGAAGGAAAAGGATATGATAAACGTCAAAATATTGCTAAACTCGATGATTTTTCGTACGAAACAAAATGCAAGAAAACTTGCTTAAAATGCAATTTTATGCGAAATTCTGAGATTTGAAGGCCAAATCACATATCGTGATACTACATGAAATAGTATCGAAATATTGGTATAAACGAATATATTTACGTAAAATCACACTACTTGAAAAACGTGAAAAAAGTCACTATTTTACCATATATGAGGATTTTAACTTCAAATCATAGAGCGAGGTTTCGTATTATTTAGATCCAAGAAAAGACATATGACAATGTTGTTTCCAATACAAATGATAAAAACCAATGTGTTTTCATTAGAATTAACTAAAATGTTCCTGATTTTCGGTTTATATTACCGATGGAAGATGTACACGAAAACCGCTCTATTCCGGCTGAAACGTCGATATATGCAATAAAAACAGAACTTCTCCCCTTTTCAATATCCTACTCAGTATTTTAACGAGAAACAAATAGTTGATTGAAAATGAAGTATTTAAGGTTAATTTCCAATCAATTATGTGTTTGCATCATTTTTATCGTATATATAATGAATTAATACCCAAAAACTGAAAATTCACAGAAACGTGGAAAAACGGCAAAATATTGCTTAATTCGATGATATTTTGTTTAAATCACATGGAGGAAAAGGGGGATGATAAACGTCAAAATATTGCTAAATTCGAAGATTTTTCGTACGAAACAAAATGCAAGAAAACTTGCTTAAAATGCAATATTATGCGACATTCTGAGATTTCAAGGCCAAATCACATATCGTGATACTACATGAAATAGTATCGAAATATTGGTAAAAATGAATATATTTACGTAATATCAAACTACATGAAAAACGTGAAAAAAGTCGCTATTTAACCATATATGAGGATTTTAACTTCAAATCATAGAGCGAGGTTTCGTATTATTTAGATCCAAGAAAAGACATATGACAATGTTGTTTCCAATACAAATGATAAAAACCAATGTGTTTTCATTAGAATTAATTAAAATGTTCCTGATTTTCCGTTAATATTACCGATGGAAGATGTACAAGAAAACCGCTCTATTCCGGCTGAAATGTCGATATATGCAATAAAAACAGAACTTCTCCCCTTTTCAATATCTTACTCAGTATTTTAACGAGAAACAAATAGTTGATTGAAAATGAAGTATTTAAGGTTATTATCTAATCAATTATGTGTTTGCATCATTTTTATCGTATATATAATGAATTAATACCCATAAACTGAAAATTCACAAAAACGTGGACAAACGGCAAAATATTGCCTAATTCGATGATATTTTGTTTTAATAACATGAAGGAAAAGGAGATAATAAACGTCAAAATATTGCTGAATTCGATGATTTTTCGTTCGAAACAAAATACAAGAAAACTTGCTTCAAATGCAATATTATGCGACATTCTGAGATTTCAAGGCCAAATCACATATCGTGATACTACATGAAATAGTATCGAAATATTGGTGAAAATGAATATATTTACGTAATGTCAAACTACATGAAAAACGTGAAAAAAGTTACTATTTAACCATATTTGAGGATTTTAACTTCAAATCATAGAGCGAGGTTTCGTATTATTTAGATCCAAGAAAAGACATGACAATGTTGTTTCCAATACAAATGATAAAAACCAATGTGTTTTCATTAGAATTAATTAAAATGTTCCTGATTTTCTGTTAATATTACCGATGGAAGATGTACACGAAAACCGCTCTATTCCGGCTGAAATGTCGATATATGCAATAAAAACAGAACTTCTCCCCTTTTCAATATCTTACTCAGTATTTTAACGAGAAACAAATAGTTGATTGAAAATGAAGTATTTAAGGTTATTATCTAATCAATTATGTGTTTGCATCATTTTTATCGTATATATAATGAATTAATACCCATAAACTGAAAATTCACAAAAACGTGGAAAAACGGCAAAATATTGCCGAATTCGATGATATTTTGTTTAAAAAACATGAAGGAAAAGGAGATAATAAACGTCAAAATATTGCTAAATTCGATGATTTTTCGTACGAAACAAAATACAAGAAAACTTGCTTCAAATGCAATATTATGCGACATTCTGAGATTTCAAGGCCAAATCACATATTATGATTCTACATGAAATAGTATCGAAATATTGGTGAAAATGAATATATTTACGTAATTGCAAACTACATGAAAAACGTGAAAAAGTTACTATATAACCATATTTGAGGATTTTAACTTCAAATCATAGAGCGAGGTTTCGTATTATTTAGATCCAAGAAAAGACATATGACAAGGTTGTATCCAATACAAATGATAAATCCAATCTGTTTTCATTAGAATTAACATTAGAATTAAATAGAATGTTCCTGATTTTCCGTTTATATTACCGATGGAAGATGTAAACGTAAAACCGCTCAAATCCGGCTGAAACGTCGATATATGCAATAAAAACCGAACTTCTCCCCTTTTTTATATCCTACTCAGTATTTTAACGAGAAACAAATAGTTGATCGAATATGAAGTATTTAAGGTTAATTTCCAATCAATTATGTGTTTGCATCATTTTTATTGTATATTTAATGAATTAATACCGAAAGACTGAAAATTCACAAAAACGTGGAAAAACGGCAAAATATTGCCTAATTCGATGATATTTTGTTTAAATCACATGAAGGAAAAGGAGATGATAAACGTCAAAATATTGCTAAATTCGATTATTTTTCGTACGAAACAAAATGCAAGAAAACTTGCTTAAAATGCAATATTATGCGAAATTCTGAGATTTGAAGGCCAAATCACATATCGTGATACTACATGAAATAGTATCGAAATATTGGTAAAAATGAATATATTTACGTAATATCAAACTACATGAAAAACGTGAAAAAAGTCGCTATTTAACCATATATGAGGATTTTAACTTCAAATCATAGAGCGAGGTTTCGTATTATTTAGATCCAAGAAAAGACACATGACAATGTTGTTTCCAATACAAATGATAAAAACCGATGTGTTTTCATTAGAATTAATTAAAATGTTCCTGATTTTCCGCTAATATTACCGATGGAAGATGTATACGAAAACCGCTCTATTCCGGCTGAAATGTCGATATATGCAATAAAAACAGAACTTCTCCCCTTTTCAATATCTTACTCAGTATTTTAACGAGAAACTAATAGTTGATTGAAAATGAAGTATTTAAGGTTATTATCTAATCAATTATGTGTTTGCATCATTTTTATCGTATATATAATGAATTAATACCCATAAACTGAAAATTCACAAAAACGTGGACAAACGGCAAAATATTGCCTAATTCGATGATATTTTGTTTTAATAACATGAAGGAAAAGGAGATAATAAACGTCAAAATATTGCTGAATTCGATGATTTTTCGTTCGAAACAAAATACAAGAAAACTTGCTTCAAATGCAATATTATGCGACATTCTGAGATTTCAAGGCCAAATCACATATCGTGATACTACATGAAATAGTATCGAAATATTGGTGAAAATGAATATATTTACGTAATGTCAAACTACATGAAAAACGTGAAAAAAGTTACTATTTAACCATATTTGAGGATTTTAACTTCAAATCATAGAGCGAGGTTTCGTATTATTTATATCCAAGAAAAGACATATGACAATGTTGTTTCCAATACAAATAATAAAAACCAATGTGTTTTCATTAGAATTAATTAAAATGTTCCTGATTTTCTGTTAATATTACCGATGGAAGATGTACACGAAAACCGCTCTATTCCGGCTGAAATGTCGATATATGCAATAAAAACAGAACTTCTCCCCTTTTCAATATCTTACTCAGTATTTTAACGAGAAACAAATAGTTGATTGAAAATGAAGTATTTAAGGTTATTATCTAATCAATTATGTGTTTGCATCATTTTTATCGTATTTATAATGAATTATTACCCATAAACTGAAAATTCACAAAAACGTGGAAAAACGGCAAAATATTGCCTAATTCGATGATATTTTGTTTAAATAACATGAAGGAAAAGGAGATAATAAACGTCAAAATATTGCTAAATTCGATAATTTTTCGTTCGAAACAAAATACAAGAAAACTTGCTTCAAATGCAATATTATGCGACATTCTGAGATTTCAAGGCCAAATCACATATCGTGATACTACATAAAATAGTATCGAAATATTGGTGAAAATGAATATATTTACGTAATGTCAAACTACATGAAAAACGTGAAAAAAGTCTCTATTTAACCATATTTGAGGATTTTAACTTCAAATCGTAGAGCGAGGTTTCGTATTATTTAGATCCAAGAAAAGACATATGACAAGGTTGTATCCAATACAAATGATAAAACCAATCTGTTTTCATTAGAATTAACATCAGAATTAATTAGAATGTTCCAGATTTTCCGTTTATATTACCGATGGAAGATGTAAATGTAAAACCGCTCAAATCCGGCTGAAACGTCGATATATGCAATAAAAACCGAACTTCTCCCCTTTTTTATATCCTACTCAGTATTTTAACGAGAAACAAATAGTTGATTGAAAATGAAGTATTTAAGGTTAATTTCCAATCAATTATGTGTTTGCATCATTTTTATTGTATATTTAATGAATAAATACCGAAAGACTGAAAATTCACAAAAACGTGGAAAAACGGCAAAATATTGCCTAATTCGATGATATTTTGTTTAAATAACATGAAGGAAAAGGATATGATAAACGTCAAAATATTGCTAAACTCGATGATTTTTCGTACGAAACAAAATGCAAGAAAACTTGCTTAAAATGCAATTTTATGCGAAATTCTGAGATTTGAAGGCCAAATCACATATCGTGATACTACATGAAATAGTATCGAAATATTGGTATAAACGAATATATTTACGTAAAATCACACTACTTGAAAAACGTGAAAAAAGTCACTATTTTACCATATATGAGGATTTTAACTTCAAATCATAGAGCGAGGTTTCGTATTATTTAGATCCAAGAAAAGACATATGACAATGTTGTTTCCAATACAAATGATAAAAACCAATGTGTTTTCATTAGAATTAACTAAAATGTTCCTGATTTTCGGTTTATATTACCGATGGAAGATGTACACGAAAACCGCTCTATTCCGGCTGAAACGTCGATATATGCAATAAAAACAGAACTTCTCCCCTTTTCAATATCCTACTCAGTATTTTAACGAGAAACAAATAGTTGATTGAAAATGAAGTATTTAAGGTTAATTTCCAATCAATTATGTGTTTGCATCATTTTTATCGTATATATAATGAATTAATACCCAAAAACTGAAAATTCACAGAAACGTGGAAAAACGGCAAAATATTGCTTAATTCGATGATATTTTGTTTAAATCACATGGAGGAAAAGGGGGATGATAAACGTCAAAATATTGCTAAATTCGAAGATTTTTCGTACGAAACAAAATGCAAGAAAACTTGCTTAAAATGCAATATTATGCGACATTCTGAGATTTCAAGGCCAAATCACATATCGTGTTACTACATGAAATAGTATCGAAATATTGGTAAAAATGAATATATTTACGTAATATCAAACTACATGAAAAACGTGAAAAAAGTCGCTATTTAACCATATATGAGGATTTTAACTTCAAATCATAGAGCGAGGTTTCGTATTATTTAGATCCAAGAAAAGACATATGACAATGTTGTTTCCAATACAAATGATAAAAACCAATGTGTTTTCATTAGAATTAATTAAAATGTTCCTGATTTTCCGTTAATATTACCGATGGAAGATGTACAAGAAAACCGCTCTATTCCGGCTGAAATGTCGATATATGCAATAAAAACAGAACTTCTCCCCTTTTCAATATCTTACTCAGTATTTTAACGAGAAACAAATAGTTGATTGAAAATGAAGTATTTAAGGTTATTATCTAATCAATTATGTGTTTGCATCATTTTTATCGTATATATAATGAATTAATACCCATAAACTGAAAATTCACAAAAACGTGGAAAAACGGCAAAATATTGCCTAATTCGATGATATTTTATTTTAATAACATGAAGGAAAAGGAGATAATAAACGTCAAAATATTGCTAAATTCGATAATTTTTCGTTCGAAACAAAATACAAGAAAACTTGCTTCAAATGCAATATTATGCGACATTCTGAGATTTCAAGGCCAAATCACATATCGTGATACTACATAAATAGTATCGAAATATTGGTGAAAATGAATATATTTACGTAATGTCAAACTACATGAAAAACGTGAAAAAAGTCTCTATTTAACCATATTTGAGGATTTTAACTTCAAATCGTAGAGCGAGGTTTCGTATTATTTAGATCCAAGAAAAGACATATGACAAGGTTGTATCCAATACAAATGATAAAACCAATCTGTTTTCATTAGAATTAACATCAGAATTAATTAGAATGTTCCTGATTTTCCGTTTATATTACCGATGGAAGATGTACACGTAAAACCGCTCTAATCAGGCTGAAACGTCGATATATGCAATAAAAACCGAACTTCTCCCCTTTTTATATCCTACTCAGTATTTTAACGAGAAACAAATAGTTGATCGAAAATGAAGTATTTAAGGTTAATTTCCAATCAATTATGTGTTTGCATCATTTTTATTGTATATTAATGAATTAGTACCGATAAGACTGAAAATTCACAAAAACGTGGAAAAACGGCAAAATATTGCCTAATTCGATGATATTTTGTTTAAATCACATGAAGGAAAAGGAGATGATAAACGTCAAAATATTGCTAAATTCGATTATTTTTCGTACGAAACAAAATGCAAGAAAACTTGCTTAAAATGCAATATTATGCGAAATTCTGAGATTTGAAGGCCAAATCACATATCGTGATACTACATGAAATAGTATCGAAATATTGGTATAAACGAATATATTTACGTAAATCAAACTACATTGAAAAACGTGAAAAAGTCACTATTTACCATATATTGAGGATTTTAACTTCAAATCATAGAGCGAGGTTTCGTATTATTTAGATCCAAGAAAAGACATATGACAATGTTGTTTCCAATACAAATGATAAAAACCAATGTGTTTTCATTAGAATTAACTAAAATGTTCCTGATTTTCCGTTTATATTACCGATGGAAGATGTACACGTAAAACCGCTCTAATCCGGCTGAAACGTCGATATATGCAATAAAAACCGAACTTCTCCCCTTTTTCAATATCCTACTCAGTATTTTAACGAGAAACAAATAGTTGATCTGAAAATGAAGTATTTAAGGTTATTATCCAATCAATTATGTGTTTGCATCATTTTTATCGTATATATTAATGAATTAATACCATAAGACTGAAAATTCACAAAAACGTGGAAAAACGGCAAAATATTGCCTAATTCGATGATATTTTGTTTAAATCACATGAAGGAAAAGGAGATGATAAACGTCAAAATATTGCTAAATTCGATTATTTTTCGTACGAAACAAAATGCAAGAAAACTTGCTTAAAATGCAATATTATGCGAAATTCTGAGATTTGAAGGCCAAATCACATATCGTGATACTACATGAAATAGTATCGAAATATTGGTAAAAATGAATATATTTACGTAATATCAAACTACATGAAAAACGTGAAAAAAGTCACTATTTAACCATATATGAGGATTTTAACTTCAAATCATAGAGCGAGGTTTCGTATTATTTAGATCCAAGAAAAGACATATGACAATGTTGTTTCCAATACAAATGATAAAAACCAATGTGTTTTCATTAGAATTAATTAAAATGTTCCTGATTTTCCGTTATATTACCGATGGAAGATGTATACGAAAACCGCTCTATTCCGGCTGAAACTGTCGATATATGCAATAAAAACAGAACTTCTCCCCTTTTCAATATCTTACTCAGTATTTTAACGAGAAACTAATAGTTGATTGAAAATGAAGTATTTAAGGTTATTATCTAATCAATTATGTGTTTGCATCATTTTTATCGTATATATAATGAATTAATACCCATAAACTGAAAATTCACAAAAACGTGGACAAACGGCAAAATATTGCCTAATTCGATGATATTTTGTTTAAATCACATGAAGGAAAAGGAGATGATAAACGTCAAAATATTGCTAAATTCGATGATTTTTCGTTACGAAACAAAATGCAAGAAAACTTGCTTAAAATGCAATATTATGCGACATTCTGAGATTTCAAGGCCAAATCACATATCGTGATACTACATGAAATAGTATCGAAATATTGGTGAAAATGAATATATTTACGTAATGTCAAACTACATGAAAAACGTGAAAAAAGTCACTATTTAACCATATTTGAGGATTTTAACTTCAAATCATAGAGCGAGGTTTCGTATTATTTAGATCCAAGAAAAGACATATGACAATGTTGTTTCCAATACAAATGATAAAAACCAATGTGTTTTCATTAGAATTAATTAAAATGTTCCTGATTTTCCGTTTATATTACCGATGGAAGATGTACACGTAAAACCGCTCTAATCCGGCTGAAACGTCGATATATGCAATAAAAACCGAACTTCTCCCCTTTTCAATATCTTACTCAGTATTTTAACGAGAAACAAATAGTTGATTGAAAATGAAGTATTTAAGGTTATTATCTAATCAATTATGTGTTTGCATCATTTTTATCGTATTTATAATGAATTAATTACCCATAAACTGAAAATTCACAAAAACGTGGAAAAACGGCAAAATATTGCCTAATTCGATGATATTTTGTTTAAATAACATGAAGTAAAAGGAGATGATAAACGTCAAAATATTGCTAAATTCGATGATTTTTCGTACGAAACAAAATACAAGAAAACTTGCTTCAAATGCAATATTATGCGACATTCTGAGATTTCAAGGCCAAATCACATATCGTGATACTACATGAAATAGTATCGAAAATATTGGTGAAAATGAATATATTTACGTAATGTCAAACTACATGAAAAACGTGAAAAAAGTCACTATTTAACCATATTTGAGGATTTTAACTTCAAATCATAGAGCGAGGTTTCGTATTATTTAGATCCAAGAAAAGACATATGACAAGGTTGTATCCAATACAAATGATAAATCCAATCTGTTTTCATTAGAATTAACATTAGAATTAAATAGAATGTTCCTGATTTTCCGTTTATATTACCGATGGAAGATGTAAACGTAAAACCGCTCAAATCCGGCTGAAACGTCGATATATGCAATAAAAACCGAACTTCTCCCCTTTTTATATCCTACTCAGTATTTTAACGAGAAACAAATAGTTGATCTGAAATATGAAGTATTTAAGGTTAATTTCCAATCAATTATGTGTTTGCATCATTTTTATTGTATATTTAATGAATTAATACCGAAAGACTGAAAATTCACAAAAACGTGGAAAAACGGCAAAATATTGCCTAATTCGATGATATTTTGTTTAAATCACATGAAGGAAAAGGAGATGATAAACGTCAAAATATTGCTAAATTCGATGATTTTTCGTACGAAACAAAATGCAAGAAAACTTGCTTAAAATGCAATATTATGCGAAATTCTGAGATTTGAAGGCCAAATCACATATCGTGATACTACATGAAATAGTATCGAAATATTGGTAAAAATGAATATATTTACGTAATATCAAACTACATGAAAAACGTGAAAAAAGTCGCTATTTAACCATATATGAGGATTTTAACTTCAAATCATAGAGCGAGGTTTCGTATTATTTAGATCCAAGAAAAGACACTATGACAATGTTGTTTCCAATACAAATGATAAAAACCGATGTGTTTTCATTAGAATTAACTTAAAATGTTCCTGATTTTCCGCTTAATATTACCGATGGAAGATGTATACGAAAACCGCTCTATTCCGGCTGAAACTGTCGATATATGCAATAAAAACAGAACTTCTCCCCTTTTCAATATCTTACTCAGTATTTTAACGAGAAACTAAATAGTTGATTGAAAATGAAGTATTTAAGGTTATTATCTAATCAATTATGTGTTTGCATCATTTTTATCGTATATATAATGAATTAATACCCATAAACTGAAAATTCACAAAAACGTGGACAAACGGCAAAATATTGCCTAATTCGATGATATTTTGTTTAATAACATGAAGGAAAAGGAGATAATAAACGTCAAAATATTGCTGAATTCGATGATTTTTCGTACGAAACAAAATAGCAAGAAAACTTGCTTCAAATGCAATATTATGCGACATTCTGAGATTTCAAGGCCAAATCACATATCGTGATACTACATGAAATAGTATCGAAATATTGGTGAAAATGAATATATTTACGTAATGTCAAACTACATGAAAAACGTGAAAAAATGTTACTATTTAACCATATTTGAGGATTTTAACTTCAAATCATAGAGCGAGGTTTCGTATTATTTAGATCCAAGAAAAGACATATGACAATGTTGTTTCCAATACAAATGATAAAAAACAATGTGTTTTCATTAGAATTAATTAAAATGTTCCTGATTTTCTGTTAATATTACCGATGGAAGATGTACACGTAAAACCGCTCTATTCCGGCTGAAATGTCGATATATGCAATAAAAACAGAACTTCTCCCCTTTTCAATATCTTACTCAGTATTTTAACGAGAAACAAATAGTTGATTGAAAATGAAGTATTTAAGGTTATTATCTAATCAATTATGTGTTTGCATCATTTTTATCGTATTATAATGAATTATACCCATAAACTGAAAATTCACAAAAACGTGGAAAAACGGCAAAATATTGCCTAATTCGATGATATTTTGTTTAAATAACATGAAGGAAAAGGAGATAATAAACGTCAAAATATTGCTAAATTCGATGATTTTTCGTACGAAACAAAATACAAGAAAACTTGCTTCAAATGCAATATTATGCGACATTCTGAGATTTCAAGGCCAAATCACATATCGTGATACTACATGAAATAGTATCAAAATATTGGTGAAAATGAATATATTTACATAATGTCAAACTACATGAAAAACGTGAAAAAAGTTACTATTTAACCATATTTGAGGATTTTAACTTCAAATCATAGAGCGAGGTTTCGTATTATTTAGATCCAAGAAAAGACATATGACAAGGTTGTATCCAATACAAATGATAAATCCAATCTGTTTTCATTAGAATTAACATTAGAATTAAATAGAATGTTCCTGATTTTCCGTTTATATTACCGATGGAAGATGTAAACGTAAAACCGCTCAAATCCGGCTGAAACGTCGATATATGCAATAAAAACCGAACTTCTCCCCTTTTTTATATCCTACTCAGTATTTTAACGAGAAACAAATAGTTGATCGAATATGAAGTATTTAAGGTTAATTTCCAATCAATTATGTGTTTGCATCATTTTTATTGTATATTTAATGAATTAATACCGAAAGACTGAAAATTCACAAAAACGTGGAAAAACGGCAAAATATTGCCTAATTCGATGATATTTTGTTTAAATCACATGAAGGAAAAGGAGATGATAAACGTCAAAATATTGCTAAATTCGATTATTTTTCGTACGAAACAAAATGCAAGAAAACTTGCTTAAAATGCAATATTATGCGAAATTCTGAGATTTGAAGGCCAAATCACATATCGTGATACTACATGAAATAGTATCGAAATATTGGTAAAAATGAATATATTTACGTAATATCAAACTACATGAAAAACGTGAAAAAAGTCAGCTATTTAACCATATATGAGGATTTTAACTTCAAATCATAGAGCGAGGTTTCGTATTATTTAGATCCAAGAAAAGACACATGACAATGTTGTTTCCAATACAAATGATAAAAACCGATGTGTTTTCATTAGAATTAATTAAAATGTTCCTGATTTTCCGCTTAATATTACCGATGGAAGATGTATACGAAAACCGCTCTATTCCGGCTGAAATGTCGATATATGCAATAAAAACAGAACTTCTCCCCTTTTCAATATCTTACTCAGTATTTTAACGAGAAACTAATAGTTGATTGAAAATGAAGTATTTAAGGTTATTATCTAATCAATTATGTGTTTGCATCATTTTTATCGTATATATAATGAATTAATACCCATAAACTGAAAATTCACAAAAACGTGGACAAACGGCAAAATATTGCCTAATTCGATGATATTTTGTTTTAATAACATGAAGGAAAAGGAGATAATAAACGTCAAAATATTGCTGAATTCGATGATTTTTCGTTCGAAACAAAATACAAGAAAACTTGCTTCAAATGCAATATTATGCGACATTCTGAGATTTCAAGGCCAAATCACATATCGTGATACTACATGAAATAGTATCGAAATATTGGTGAAAATGAATATATTTACGTAATGTCAAACTACATGAAAAACGTGAAAAAAGTTACTATTTAACCATATTTGAGGATTTTAACTTCAAATCATAGAGCGAGGTTTCGTATTATTTAGATCCAAGAAAAGACATATGACAATGTTGTTTCCAATACAAATGAATAAAAACCAATGTGTTTTCATTAGAATTAATTAATATGTTCCTGATTTTCTGTTAATATTACCGATGGAAGATGTACACGAAAACCGCTCTATTCCGGCTGAAATGTCGATATATGCAATAAAAACAGAACTTCTCCCCTTTTCAATATCTTACTCAGTATTTTAACGAGAAACAAATAGTTGATTGAAAATGAAGTATTTAAGGTTATTATCTAATCAATTATGTGTTTGCATCATTTTTATCGTATTATATAATGAATTAATACCCATAAACTGAAAATTCACAAAAACGTGGAAAAACGGCAAAATATTGCCTAATTCGATGATATTTTGTTTAAATAACATGAAGGAAAAGGAGATAATAAACGTCAAAATATTGCTAAATTCGATGATTTTTCGTACGAAACAAAATACAAGAAAACTTGCTTCAAATGCAATATTATGCGACATTCTGAGATTTCAAGGCCAAATCACATATCGTGATACTACATGAAATAGTATCAAAATATTGGTGAAAATGAATATATTTACATAATGTCAAACTACATGAAAAACGTGAAAAAAGTTACTATTTAACCATATTTGAGGATTTTAACTTCAAATCATAGAGCGAGGTTTCGTATTATTTAGATCCAAGAAAAGACATATGACAAGGTTGTATCCAATACAAATGATAAAATCCAATCTGTTTTCATTAGAATTAACATTAGAATTAAATAGAATGTTCCTGATTTTCCGTTTATATTACCGATGGAAGATGTAAACGTAAAACCGCTCAAATCCGGCTGAAACGTCGATATATGCAATAAAAACCGAACTTCTCCCCTTTTCAATATCCTACTCAGTATTTTAACAAGAAACAAATAGTTGATTGAAAATGAAGTATTTAAGGTTAATTTCCAATCAATTATGTGTTTGCATCATTTTTATTGTATATTTAATGAATAAATACCGAAAGACTGAAAATTCACAAAAACGTGGAAAAACGGCAAAATATTGCCTAATTCGATGATATTTTGTTTAAATAACATGAAGGAAAAGGATATGATAAACGTCAAAATATTGCTAAATTCGATGATTTTTCGTACGAAACAAAATGCAAGAAAACTTGCTTAAAATGCAATTTTATGCGAAATTCTGAGATTTGAAGGCCAAATCACATATCGTGATACTACATGAAATAGTATCGAAATATTGGTATAAACGAATATATTTACGTAAAATCACACTACTTGAAAAACGTGAAAAAAGTCACTATTTTACCATATATGAGGATTTTAACTTCAAATCATAGAGCGAGGTTTCGTATTATTTAGATCCAAGAAAAGACATATGACAATGTTGTTTCCAATACAAATGATAAAAACCAATGTGTTTTCATTAGAATTAACTAAAATGTTCCTGATTTTCGGTTTATATTACCGATGGAAGATGTACACGAAAACCGCTCTATTCCGGCTGAAACGTCGATATATGCAATAAAAACAGAACTTCTCCCCTTTTCAATATCCTACTCAGTATTTTAACGAGAAACAAATAGTTGATTGAAAATGAAGTATTTAAGGTTAATTTCCAATCAATTATGTGTTTGCATCATTTTTATCGTATATATAATGAATTAATACCCAAAAACTGAAAATTCACAGAAACGTGGAAAAACGGCAAAATATTGCTTAATTCGATGATATTTTGTTTAAATCACATGGAGGAAAAGGGGGATGATAAACGTCAAAATATTGCTAAATTCGAAGATTTTTCGTACGAAACAAAATGCAAGAAAACTTGCTTAAAATGCAATATTATGCGACATTCTGAGATTTCAAGGCCAAATCACATATCGTGATACTACATGAAATAGTATCGAAATATTGGTAAAAATGAATATATTTACGTAATATCAAACTACATGAAAAACGTGAAAAAAGTCGCTATTTAACCATATATGAGGATTTTAACTTCAAATCATAGAGCGAGGTTTCGTATTATTTAGATCCAAGAAAAGACATATGACAATGTTGTTTCCAATACAAATGATAAAAACCAATGTGTTTTCATTAGAATTAATTAAAATGTTCCTGATTTTCCGTTAATATTACCGATGGAAGATGTACAAGAAAACCGCTCTATTCCGGCTGAAATGTCGATATATGCAATAAAAACAGAACTTCTCCCCTTTTCAATATCTTACTCAGTATTTTAACGAGAAACAAATAGTTGATTGAAAATGAAGTATTTAAGGTTATTATCTAATCAATTATGTGTTTGCATCATTTTTATCGTATATATAATGAATTAATACCCATAAACTGAAAATTCACAAAAACGTGGACAAACGGCAAAATATTGCCTAATTCGATGATATTTTGTTTTAATAACATGAAGGAAAAGGAGATAATAAACGTCAAAATATTGCTGAATTCGATGATTTTTCGTTCGAAACAAAATACAAGAAAACTTGCTTCAAATGCAATATTATGCGACATTCTGAGATTTCAAGGCCAAATCACATATCGTGATACTACATGAAATAGTATCGAAATATTGGTGAAAATGAATATATTTACGTAATGTCAAACTACATGAAAAACGTGAAAAAAGTTACTATTTAACCATATTTGAGGATTTTAACTTCAAATCATAGAGCGAGGTTTCGTATTATTTAGATCCAAGAAAAGACATGACAATGTTGTTTCCAATACAAATGATAAAAACCAATGTGTTTTCATTAGAATTAATTAAAATGTTCCTGATTTTCTGTTAATATTACCGATGGAAGATGTACACGAAAACCGCTCTATTCCGGCTGAAATGTCGATATATGCAATAAAAACAGAACTTCTCCCCTTTTCAATATCTTACTCAGTATTTTAACGAGAAACAAATAGTTGATTGAAAATGAAGTATTTAAGGTTATTATCTAATCAATTATGTGTTTGCATCATTTTTATCGTATATATAATGAATTAATACCCATAAACTGAAAATTCACAAAAACGTGGAAAAACGGCAAAATATTGCCGAATTCGATGATATTTTGTTTAAAAAACATGAAGGAAAAGGAGATAATAAACGTCAAAATATTGCTAAATTCGATGATTTTTCGTACGAAACAAAATACAAGAAAACTTGCTTCAAATGCAATATTATGCGACATTCTGAGATTTCAAGGCCAAATCACATATTATGATTCTACATGAAATAGTATCGAAATATTGGTGAAAATGAATATATTTACGTAATTGCAAACTACATGAAAAACGTGAAAAAGTTACTATATAACCATATTTGAGGATTTTAACTTCAAATCATAGAGCGAGGTTTCGTATTATTTAGATCCAAGAAAAGACATATGACAAGGTTGTATCCAATACAAATGATAAATCCAATCTGTTTTCATTAGAATTAACATTAGAATTAAATAGAATGTTCCTGATTTTCCGTTTATATTACCGATGGAAGATGTAAACGTAAAACCGCTCAAATCCGGCTGAAACGTCGATATATGCAATAAAAACCGAACTTCTCCCCTTTTTTATATCCTACTCAGTATTTTAACGAGAAACAAATAGTTGATCGAATATGAAGTATTTAAGGTTAATTTCCAATCAATTATGTGTTTGCATCATTTTTATTGTATATTTAATGAATTAATACCGAAAGACTGAAAATTCACAAAAACGTGGAAAAACGGCAAAATATTGCCTAATTCGATGATATTTTGTTTAAATCACATGAAGGAAAAGGAGATGATAAACGTCAAAATATTGCTAAATTCGATTATTTTTCGTACGAAACAAAATGCAAGAAAACTTGCTTAAAATGCAATATTATGCGAAATTCTGAGATTTGAAGGCCAAATCACATATCGTGATACTACATGAAATAGTATCGAAATATTGGTAAAAATGAATATATTTACGTAATATCAAACTACATGAAAAACGTGAAAAAAGTCGCTATTTAACCATATATGAGGATTTTAACTTCAAATCATAGAGCGAGGTTTCGTATTATTTAGATCCAAGAAAAGACACATGACAATGTTGTTTCCAATACAAATGATAAAAACCGATGTGTTTTCATTAGAATTAATTAAAATGTTCCTGATTTTCCGCTAATATTACCGATGGAAGATGTATACGAAAACCGCTCTATTCCGGCTGAAATGTCGATATATGCAATAAAAACAGAACTTCTCCCCTTTTCAATATCTTACTCAGTATTTTAACGAGAAACTAATAGTTGATTGAAAATGAAGTATTTAAGGTTATTATCTAATCAATTATGTGTTTGCATCATTTTTATCGTATATATAATGAATTAATACCCATAAACTGAAAATTCACAAAAACGTGGACAAACGGCAAAATATTGCCTAATTCGATGATATTTTGTTTTAATAACATGAAGGAAAAGGAGATAATAAACGTCAAAATATTGCTGAATTCGATGATTTTTCGTTCGAAACAAAATACAAGAAAACTTGCTTCAAATGCAATATTATGCGACATTCTGAGATTTCAAGGCCAAATCACATATCGTGATACTACATGAAATAGTATCGAAATATTGGTGAAAATGAATATATTTACGTAATGTCAAACTACATGAAAAACGTGAAAAAAGTTACTATTTAACCATATTTGAGGATTTTAACTTCAAATCATAGAGCGAGGTTTCGTATTATTTATATCCAAGAAAAGACATATGACAATGTTGTTTCCAATACAAATAATAAAAACCAATGTGTTTTCATTAGAATTAATTAAAATGTTCCTGATTTTCTGTTAATATTACCGATGGAAGATGTACACGAAAACCGCTCTATTCCGGCTGAAATGTCGATATATGCAATAAAAACAGAACTTCTCCCCTTTTCAATATCTTACTCAGTATTTTAACGAGAAACAAATAGTTGATTGAAAATGAAGTATTTAAGGTTATTATCTAATCAATTATGTGTTTGCATCATTTTTATCGTATTTATAATGAATTATTACCCATAAACTGAAAATTCACAAAAACGTGGAAAAACGGCAAAATATTGCCTAATTCGATGATATTTTGTTTAAATAACATGAAGGAAAAGGAGATAATAAACGTCAAAATATTGCTAAATTCGATAATTTTTCGTTCGAAACAAAATACAAGAAAACTTGCTTCAAATGCAATATTATGCGACATTCTGAGATTTCAAGGCCAAATCACATATCGTGATACTACATAAAATAGTATCGAAATATTGGTGAAAATGAATATATTTACGTAATGTCAAACTACATGAAAAACGTGAAAAAAGTCTCTATTTAACCATATTTGAGGATTTTAACTTCAAATCGTAGAGCGAGGTTTCGTATTATTTAGATCCAAGAAAAGACATATGACAAGGTTGTATCCAATACAAATGATAAAACCAATCTGTTTTCATTAGAATTAACATCAGAATTAATTAGAATGTTCCAGATTTTCCGTTTATATTACCGATGGAAGATGTAAATGTAAAACCGCTCAAATCCGGCTGAAACGTCGATATATGCAATAAAAACCGAACTTCTCCCCTTTTTTATATCCTACTCAGTATTTTAACGAGAAACAAATAGTTGATTGAAAATGAAGTATTTAAGGTTAATTTCCAATCAATTATGTGTTTGCATCATTTTTATTGTATATTTAATGAATAAATACCGAAAGACTGAAAATTCACAAAAACGTGGAAAAACGGCAAAATATTGCCTAATTCGATGATATTTTGTTTAAATAACATGAAGGAAAAGGATATGATAAACGTCAAAATATTGCTAAACTCGATGATTTTTCGTACGAAACAAAATGCAAGAAAACTTGCTTAAAATGCAATTTTATGCGAAATTCTGAGATTTGAAGGCCAAATCACATATCGTGATACTACATGAAATAGTATCGAAATATTGGTATAAACGAATATATTTACGTAAAATCACACTACTTGAAAAACGTGAAAAAAGTCACTATTTTACCATATATGAGGATTTTAACTTCAAATCATAGAGCGAGGTTTCGTATTATTTAGATCCAAGAAAAGACATATGACAATGTTGTTTCCAATACAAATGATAAAAACCAATGTGTTTTCATTAGAATTAACTAAAATGTTCCTGATTTTCGGTTTATATTACCGATGGAAGATGTACACGAAAACCGCTCTATTCCGGCTGAAACGTCGATATATGCAATAAAAACAGAACTTCTCCCCTTTTCAATATCCTACTCAGTATTTTAACGAGAAACAAATAGTTGATTGAAAATGAAGTATTTAAGGTTAATTTCCAATCAATTATGTGTTTGCATCATTTTTATCGTATATATAATGAATTAATACCCAAAAACTGAAAATTCACAGAAACGTGGAAAAACGGCAAAATATTGCTTAATTCGATGATATTTTGTTTAAATCACATGGAGGAAAAGGGGGATGATAAACGTCAAAATATTGCTAAATTCGAAGATTTTTCGTACGAAACAAAATGCAAGAAAACTTGCTTAAAATGCAATATTATGCGACATTCTGAGATTTCAAGGCCAAATCACATATCGTGTTACTACATGAAATAGTATCGAAATATTGGTAAAAATGAATATATTTACGTAATATCAAACTACATGAAAAACGTGAAAAAAGTCGCTATTTAACCATATATGAGGATTTTAACTTCAAATCATAGAGCGAGGTTTCGTATTATTTAGATCCAAGAAAAGACATATGACAATGTTGTTTCCAATACAAATGATAAAAACCAATGTGTTTTCATTAGAATTAATTAAAATGTTCCTGATTTTCCGTTAATATTACCGATGGAAGATGTACAAGAAAACCGCTCTATTCCGGCTGAAATGTCGATATATGCAATAAAAACAGAACTTCTCCCCTTTTCAATATCTTACTCAGTATTTTAACGAGAAACAAATAGTTGATTGAAAATGAAGTATTTAAGGTTATTATCTAATCAATTATGTGTTTGCATCATTTTTATCGTATATATAATGAATTAATACCCATAAACTGAAAATTCACAAAAACGTGGAAAAACGGCAAAATATTGCCTAATTCGATGATATTTTATTTTAATAACATGAAGGAAAAGGAGATAATAAACGTCAAAATATTGCTAAATTCGATAATTTTTCGTTCGAAACAAAATACAAGAAAACTTGCTTCAAATGCAATATTATGCGACATTCTGAGATTTCAAGGCCAAATCACATATCGTGATACTACATAAAATAGTATCGAAATATTGGTGAAAATGAATATATTTACGTAATGTCAAACTACATGAAAAACGTGAAAAAAGTCTCTATTTAACCATATTTGAGGATTTTAACTTCAAATCGTAGAGCGAGGTTTCGTATTATTTAGATCCAAGAAAAGACATATGACAAGGTTGTATCCAATACAAATGATAAAACCAATCTGTTTTCATTAGAATTAACATCAGAATTAATTAGAATGTTCCTGATTTTCCGTTTATATTACCGATGGAAGATGTACACGTAAAACCGCTCTAATCAGGCTGAAACGTCGATATATGCAATAAAAACCGAACTTCTCCCCTTTTTTATATCCTACTCAGTATTTTAACGAGAAACAAATAGTTGATCGAAAATGAAGTATTTAAGGTTAATTTCCAATCAATTATGTGTTTGCATCATTTTTATTGTATATTTAATGAATTAGTACCGAAAGACTGAAAATTCACAAAAACGTGGAAAAACGGCAAAATATTGCCTAATTCGATGATATTTTGTTTAAATCACATGAAGGAAAAGGAGATGATAAACGTCAAAATATTGCTAAATTCGATTATTTTTCGTACGAAACAAAATGCAAGAAAACTTGCTTAAAATGCAATATTATGCGAAATTCTGAGATTTGAAGGCCAAATCACATATCGTGATACTACATGAAATAGTATCGAAATATTGGTATAAACGAATATATTTACGTAAAATCACACTACTTGAAAAACGTGAAAAAGTCACTATTTTACCATATATGAGGATTTTAACTTCAAATCATAGAGCGAGGTTTCGTATTATTTAGATCCAAGAAAAGACATATGACAATGTTGTTTCCAATACAAATGATAAAAACCAATGTGTTTTCATTAGAATTAACTAAAATGTTCCTGATTTTCCGTTTATATTACCGATGGAAGATGTACACGAATACCGCTCTATTCCGGCTGAAACGTCGATATATGCAACAAAAACAGAACTTCTCCCCTTTTCAATATCCTACTCAGTATTTTAACGAGAAACAAATAGTTGATTGAAAATGAAGTATTTAAGGTTATTATCAAATCAATTATGTGTTTGCATCATTTTTATCGTATATATAATGAATTAATACCCATAAACTTAAAATTCACAGAAACGTGGGAAAACGGCAAAATATTGCCTAATTCGATGATATTTTGTTTAAATCACATGAAGGAAAAGGGGGGATGATAAACTTCAAAATATTGCTAAATTCGATGATTTTTCGTACGAAACAAAATGCAAGAAAACTTGCTTAAAATGCAATATTTTGCGACATTCTGAGATTTCAAGGCCAAATCACATATCGTGATACTACATGAAACAGTATCGAAAAATTGATAAAAAATGAATATCTTTACGTAATGTCAAACTACATGAAAAACGTGAAAAAAGTCACTATTTAACCATATTTGAGGATTTTAACTTCAAATCATATAGCGAGGTTTCGTATTATTTAGATCCAAGAAAAGACATATGACAAGGTTGTTTCCAATACAAATGATAAAACCAATCTGTTTTCATTAGAATTAACATTAGAATTAATTAGAATGTTCCTGATTTTCCGTTTATATTACCGATGGAAGATGTACATGTAAAACCGCTCTAATCCGGCTGAAACGTCGATATATGCAATAAAAACCGAACTTCTCCCCTTTTCAATATCCTACTCAGTATTTTAACAAGAAACAAATAGTTGATTGAAAATGAAGTATTTAAGGTAAATTTCCAATCAATTATGTGTTTGCATCATTTTTATCGTATATATAATGAATTAATACCCATAAACTGAAAATTCAAAGAAACGTTGAAAAACGGCAAAATATTGCCTAATTCGATGATATTTTGTTTAAATCACATGGACTAAAAGGGGGATGATAAACGTCAAAATATTGCTAAATTCGAAGATTTTTCGTACGAAACAAAATGCAAGAAACCTTGCTTAAAATGCAATATTATGCGACATTCTGATATTTCAAGGCCAAATCACATATCGTGATACTACATGAAATAGTATCGAAATATTGGTGAAAATGAATATATTTACGTAAGGTCAAACTACATGAAAAACGTGAAAAAAGTCACTATTTAACCATATTTGAGGATTTTAATTTCAAATCGTAGAGCGAGGTTTCGTATTATTTAGATCCAAGAAAAGACATATGACAAGGTTGTATCCAATACAAATGATAAAACCAATCTGTTTTCATTAGAACTAACATTAGAATTAATTAGAATGTTCCTGATTTTCCGTTTATATTACCGATGGAAGATGTAAACGTAAAACCGCTCAAATCCGGCTGAAACGTCGATATATGCAATAAAAACCGAACTTCTCCCCTTTTCAATATCCTACTCAGTATTTTAACAAGAAACAAATAGTTGATTGAAAATGAAGTATTTAAGGTTAATTTCCAATCAATTATGTGTTTGCATCATTTTTATTGTATATTTAATGAATTAATACCGAAAGACTGAAAATTCACAAAAACGTGGAAAAACGGCAAAATATTGCCTAATTCGATGATATTTTGTTTAAATCACATGAAGGAAAAGGAGATGATAAACGTCAAAATATTGCTAAATTCGATGATTTTTCGTACGAAACAAAATGCCAGAAAACTTGCTTAAAATGCAATATTATGCGAAATTCTGAGATTTGAAGGCCAAATCACATATCATGATACTACATGAAATAGTATCGAAATATTGGTGTAAACGAATATATTTACGTAAAATCACACTACTTGAAAAACGTGAAAAAGTCACTATTTTACCATATATGAGGATTTTAACTTCAAATCATAGAGCGAGGTTTCGTATTATTTAGATCCAAGAAAAGACATATGACAATGTTGTTTCCAATACAAATGATAAAAACCAATGTGTTTTCATTAGAATTAACTAAAATGTTCCTGATTTTCCGTTTATATTACCGATGGAAGATGTACACGAATACCGCTCTATTCCGGCTGAAACGTCGATATATGCAACAAAAACAGAACTTCTCCCCTTTTCAATATCCTACTCAGTATTTTAACGAGAAGCAAATAGTTGATTGAAAATGAAGTATTTAAGGTTATTATCAAATCAATTATGTGTTTGCATCATTTTTATCGTATATATAATGAATTAATACCCATAAACTTAAAATTCACAGAAACGTGGGAAAACGGCAAAATATTGCCTAATTCGATGATATTTTGTTTAAATCACATGAAGGAAAAGGGGGGATGATAAACGTCAAAATATTGCTAAATTCGATGATTTTTCGTACGAAACAAAATGCAAGAAAACTTGCTTAAAATGCAATATTTTGCGACATTCTGAGATTTCAAGGCCAAATCACATATCGTGATACTACATGAAACAGTATCGAAATATTGATAAAAAATGAATATCTTTACGTAATGTCAAACTACATGAAAAACGTGAAAAAAGTCACTATTTAACCATATTTGAGGATTTTAACTTCAAATCATATAGCGAGGTTTCGTATTATTTAGATCCAAGAAAAGACATATGACAAGGTTGTTTCCAATACAAATGATAAAACCAATCTGTTTTCATTAGAATTAACATTAGAATTAATTAGAATGTTCCTGATTTTCCGTTTATATTACCGATGGAAGATGTACATGTAAAACCGCTCTAATCCGGCTGAAACGTCGATATATGCAATAAAAACCGAACTTCTCCCCTTTTCAATATCCTACTCAGTATTTTAACAAGAAACAAATAGTTGATTGAAAATGAAGTATTTAAGGTAAATTTCCAATCAATTATGTGTTTGCATCATTTTTATCGTATATATAATGAATTAATACCCATAAACTGAAAATTCAAAGAAACGTTGAAAAACGGCAAAATATTGCCTAATTCGATGATATTTTGTTTAAATCACATGGACTAAAAGGGGGATGATAAACGTCAAAATATTGCTAAATTCGAAGATTTTTCGTACGAAACAAAATGCAAGAAACCTTGCTTAAAATGCAATATTATGCGACATTCTGAGATTTCAAGGCCAAATCACATATCGTGATACTACATGAAATAGTATCGAAATATTGGTAAAAATGAATATATTTACGTAATATCAAACTACATGAAAAACGTGAAAAAAGTCGCTATTTAACAATACAAATGATAAAACCAATCTGTTTTCATTAGAATTAACATTAGAATTAATTAGAATGTTCCTGATTTTCCGTTTATATTACCGATGGAAGATGTAAACGTAAAACCGCTCAAATCCGGCTGAAACGTCGATATATGCAATAAAAACCGAACTTCTCCCCTTTTTTATATCCTACTCAGTATTTTAACGAGAAACAAATAGTTGATCGAAAATGAAGTATTTAAGGTTAATTTCCAATCAATTATGTGTTTGCATCATTTTTATTGTATATTTAATGAATTAATACCGAAAGACTGAAAATTCACAAAAACGTGGAAAAACGGCAAAATATTGCCTAATTCGATGATATTTTGTTTAAATCACATGAAGGAAAAGGAGATGATAAACGTCAAAATATTGCTAAATTCGATTATTTTTCGTACGAAACAAAATGCAAGAAAACTTGCTTAAAATGCAATATTATGCGAAATTCTGAGATTTCAAGGCCAAATCACATATCGTGATACTTCATGAAATAGTATCGAAATATTGGTGAAAATGAATATATTTACGTAATGTCAAACTACATGAAAAACGTGAAAAGTCACTATTTAACCATATTTGAGGATTTTAACTTCAAATCATAGAGCGAGGTTTCGTATTATTTAGATCCAAGAAAAGACATATGACAATGTTGTTTCCAATACAAATGATAAAAACCAATGTGTTTTCATTAGAATTAATTAAAATGTTCCTGATTTTCCGTTAATATTACCGATGGAAGATGTACACGAAAACCGCTCTATTCCGGCTGAAATGTCGATATATGCAATAAAAACAGAACTTCTCCCCTTTTCAATATCTTACTCAGTATTTTAACGAGAAACAAATAGTTGATTGAAAATGAAGTATTTAAGGTTATTATCTAATCAATTATGTGTTTGCATCATTTTTATCGTATATATAATGAATTAATACCCATAAACTGAAAATTCACAAAAACGTGGAAAAACGGCAAAATATTGCCTAATTCGATGATATTTTGTTTTAATAACAAGAAGGAAAAGGAGATAATAAACGTCAAAATATTGCTAAATTCGATGATTTTTCGTTCGAAACAAAATACAAGAAAACTTGCTTCAAATGCAATATTATGCGACATTCTGATATTTCAAGGCCAAATCACATGTCGTGATACTACATGAAATAGTATCGAAATATTGGTGAAAATTAATATATTTACGTAAGGTCAAACTACATGAAAAACGTGAAAAAAGTCACTATTTAACCATATTTGAGGATTTTAATTTCAAATCGTAGAGCGAGGTTTCGTATTATTTAGATCCAAGAAAAGACATATGACAAGGTTGTATCCAATACAAATGATAAAACCAATCTGTTTTCATTAGAACTAACATTAGAATTAATTAGAATGTTCCTGATTTTCCGTTTATATTACCGATGGAAGATGTAAACGTAAAACCGCTCAAATCCGGCTGAAACGTCGATATATGCAATAAAAACCGAACTTCTCCCCTTTTCAATATCCTACTCAGTATTTTAACAAGAAACAAATAGTTGATTGAAAATGAAGTATTTAAGGTAAATTTCCAATCAATTATGTGTTTGCATCATTTTTATCGTATATATAATGAATTAATACCCATAAACTGAAAATTCAAAGAAACGTTGAAAAACGGCAAAATATTGCCTAATTCGATGATATTTTGTTTAAATCACATGGACTAAAAGGGGGATGATAAACGTCAAAATATTGCTAAATTCGAAGATTTTTCGTACGAAACAAAATGCAAGAAACCTTGCTTAAAATGCAATATTATGCGACATTCTGAGATTTCAAGGCCAAATCACATATCGTGATACTACATGAAATAGTATCGAAATATTGGTAAAAATGAATATATTTACGTAATATCAAACTACATGAAAAACGTGAAAAAAGTCGCTATTTAACAATACAAATGATAAAACCAATCTGTTTTCATTAGAATTAACATTAGAATTAATTAGAATGTTCCTGATTTTCCGTTTATATTACCGATGGAAGATGTAAACGTAAAACCGCTCAAATCCGGCTGAAACGTCGATATATGCAATAAAAACCGAACTTCTCCCCTTTTTTATATCCTACTCAGTATTTTAACGAGAAACAAATAGTTGATCGAAAATGAAGTATTTAAGGTTAATTTCCAATCAATTATGTGTTTGCATCATTTTTATTGTATATTTAATGAATTAATACCGAAAGACTGAAAATTCACAAAAACGTGGAAAAACGGCAAAATATTGCCTAATTCGATGATATTTTGTTTAAATCACATGAAGGAAAAGGAGATGATAAACGTCAAAATATTGCTAAATTCGATTATTTTTCGTACGAAACAAAATGCAAGAAAACTTGCTTAAAATGCAATATTATGCGAAATTCTGAGATTTCAAGGCCAAATCACATATCGTGATACTTCATGAAATAGTATCGAAATATTGGTGAAAATGAATATATTTACGTAATGTCAAACTACATGAAAAACGTGAAAAGTCACTATTTAACCATATTTGAGGATTTTAACTTCAAATCATAGAGCGAGGTTTCGTATTATTTAGATCCAAGAAAAGACATATGACAATGTTGTTTCCAATACAAATGATAAAAACCAATGTGTTTTCATTAGAATTAATTAAAATGTTCCTGATTTTCCGTTAATATTACCGATGGAAGATGTACACGAAAACCGCTCTATTCCGGCTGAAATGTCGATATATGCAATAAAAACAGAACTTCTCCCCTTTTCAATATCTTACTCAGTATTTTAACGAGAAACAAATAGTTGATTGAAAATGAAGTATTTAAGGTTATTATCTAATCAATTATGTGTTTGCATCATTTTTATCGTATATATAATGAATTAATACCCATAAACTGAAAATTCTCAAAAACGTGGAAAAACGGCAAAATATTGCCTAATTCGATGATATTTTGTTTTAATAACAAGAAGGAAAAGGAGATAATAAACGTCAAAATATTGCTAAATTCGATGATTTTTCGTTCGAAACAAAATACAAGAAAACTTGCTTCAAATGCAATATTATGCGACATTCTGATATTTCAAGGCCAAATCACATATCGTGATACTACATGAAATAGTATCGAAATATTGGTGAAAATGAATATATTTACGTAAGGTCAAACTACATGAAAAACGTGAAAAAAGTCACTATTTAACCATATTTGAGGATTTTAATTTCAAATCGTAGAGCGAGGTTTCGTATTATTTAGATCCAAGAAAAGACATATGACAAGGTTGTATCCAATACAAATGATAAAACCAATCTGTTTTCATTAGAACTAACATTAGAATTAATTAGAATGTTCCTGATTTTCCGTTTATATTACCGATGGAAGATGTAAACGTAAAACCGCTCAAATCCGGCTGAAACGTCGATATATGCAATAAAAACCGAACTTCTCCCCTTTTCAATATCCTACTCAGTATTTTAACAAGAAACAAATAGTTGATTGAAAATGAAGTATTTAAGGTTAATTTCCAATCAATTATGTGTTTGTATCATTTTTATTGTATATTTAATGAATTAATACCGAAAGACTGAAAATTCACAAAAACGTGGAAAAACGGCAAAATATTGCCTAATTCGATGATATTTTGTTTAAATCACACGAAGGAAAAGGAGATGATAAACGTCAAAATATTGCTAAATTCGATGATTTTTCGTACGAAACAAAATGCCAGAAAACTTGCTTAAAATGCAATATTATGCGAAATTCTGAGATTTGAAGGCCAAATCACATATCGTGATACTACATGAAATAGTATCGAAATATTGGTGTAAACGAATATATTTACGTAAAATCACACTACTTGAAAAACGTGAAAAAAGTCACTATTTTACCATATATGAGGATTTTAACTTCAAATCATAGAGCGAGGTTTCGTATTATTTAGATCCAAGAAAAGACATATGACAATGTTGTTTCCAATACAAATGATAAAAACCAATGTGTTTTCATTAGAATCAACTAAAATGTTCCTGATTTTCCGTTTATATTACCGATGGAAGATGTACACGAAAACCGCTCTATTCCGGCTGAAACGTCGATATATGCAATAAAAACAGAACTTCTCCCCTTTTCAATATCCTACTCAGTATTTTAACGAGAAACAAATAGTTGATTGAAAATGAAGTATTTAAGGTTATTATCTAATCAATTATGTGTTTGCATCATTTTTATCGTATATATAATGAATTAATACCCATAAACTTAAAATTCACAGAAACGTAGAAAAACGGCAAAATATTGCCTAATTCGATGATATTTTGTTTAAATCACATAAAGGAAAAGGGGGGATGATAAACGTCAAAATATTGCTAAATTCGATGATTTTTCGTACGAAACAAAATGCAAGAAAACTTGCTTAAAATGCAATATTTTGCGACATTCTGAGATTTCAAGGCCAAATCACATATCGTGATACTACATGAAACAGTATCGAAATATTGGTAAAAAATGAATATATTTACGTAATGTCAAACTACATGAAAAACGTGAAAAAAGTCACTATTTAACCATATTTGAGGATTTTAACTTCAAATCATATAGCGAGGTTTCGTATTATTTAGATCCAAGAAAAGACATATGACAAAGTTGTTTCCAATACAAATGATAAAACCAATCTGTTTTCATTAGAATTAACATTACAATTAATTAGAATGTTCCTGATTTTCCGTTTATATTACCGATGGAAGATGTAAACGTAAAACCGCTCAAATCCGGCTGAAACGTCGATATATGCAATAAAAACCGAACTTCTCCCCTTTTCAATATCCTACTCAGTATTTTAACGAGAAACAAATAGTTGATCGAAAATGAAGTATTTAAGGTTAATTTCCAATCAATTATGTGTTTGCAAAATTTTTATTGTATATTTAATGATTTAATACCGAAAGACTGAAAATTCACAAAAACGTGGAAAAACGGCAAAATATTGCCTAATTCGATGATATTTTGTTTAAATCACATGAAGGAAAAGAAGATGATAAACGTCAAAATATTGCTAAATTCGATGATTTTTCGTACGAAACAAAATGCAAGAAAACTTGCTTAAAATGCAATATTATGCGAAATTCTGAGATTTGAAGGCCAAATCACATATCGTGATACTACATGAAATAGTATCGAAATATTGGTATAAACGAATATATTTACGTAAAATCACACTACTTGAAAAACGTGAAAAAAGTCACTATTTTACCATATATGAGGATTTAACTTCAAATCATAGAGCGAGGTTTCGTATTATTTAGATCCAAGAAAAGACATATGACAATGTTGTTTCCAATACAAATGATAAAAACCAATGTGTTTTGTGACGGAGTTCCCCCCCTTGTAATTCTCCCACGCCTGCAGTAAGAGTCATGTCTACTTTTCCCAAGCGTTCTCTACGTTGCAGGCTACAATTTGATATATGGGAGAGAGTGAAGTGTTCTCGGAGACCCGAGAAATTTGTGAAATAGTAATATTTTGGCCTGTGGTATATATCTTGGCTATATATTTTGGCCTGTGGTATATATTTTGGCCTGTGGTATATATCTTGGCGCCATCTTGGCTCCCTTTAGGGAGCCAAGATGGCGCTTACCTCTCTGATCTCCCGCCAAAACCGTGTGACGTCAGTGGCACCGGATTGGTCACCGACAGCAGTGTGGCACCGGGAGCCAATGAAAACCTCCCATAGTAAAAGTGACGTCACGAAGGAAGGGGGTCCGGCCAGCGCGCCGGGCTGGCGCCAGCAGTCAGACACGACACGTCATAGAGGTCGGACGTGCGACGAGTGGTCCTGTCTGTCGGACAGCTGTTTCCCACTACCGTGGATTTACGCGTCACCTGAAGTCCGCCAGTACTCTGAGAAGTCTTCCCTAGTTCATGTGTTGGACCAGAAGAGGGAATTGACGGTTATTTGAGCAACAAGTGCTCCAGTCAGGTACTGTGCCAGTAGCAGTGAAGCCGTGCAGTGACGTACGTGACGTCTGTGGCAATTCACCAGTTCGTGACAGCGTAGTGGCTGCCAGAGCCACTGGGTAGCTGAGGAAGAGAGGACTATTTGGGGAAACCGAACGACTGTAGCTGAGACGTAGGCGACAGCCGTTGCTGGGAGAAGACGACGGACAGGAGACCGACTCCAACCTTCAAGAAGTCAAGGAGGAGGACGGACCTGCAGTGAGGAGGCACGGAGACGACGCGCTAAACGGTGGGACGACGAGAGGCTCTGGTAGGACACGACGACGTGTAGTGTGGGGGCGTTCCCGACACGAGGACCAGGAGCTACATCTCGACTCTCATCGGAGGATAGGGTGAAGTAGGTGGTTCTAGTTCCCTCCCCATTCCCCTTTAGTTAGCTATATTATTTGGCTATATTATCTAGCCTGAAGATTTTATATGTCGTGAGCAAGTCTCACCTATGTCACGGTAAAGCACCAGTGTGCTAGACAGTACTATCAAGAGTACTTGTATTATTCATGTTGATTATTGGTGTGTACAGGCACCAGGAACCAGTGATAAATTTACTGTGTTGTGTATATCTTTCTATAGATTTTGATATGAACATATAGTGGTAGAATATATATAAGATTATGCCAGTATTTGGAGGTTAGGCTATGTGCCCAGAAACTATTTATTTTCCATGTATTGATGATTGATTTATATACCATATATATGTCTATGTTCATTCAGTGAATAATCATTTGTGAGTACAGTGAATTATTGCGTTATCGCCCACGAGAGAAAGTACTGAAAACTCCAGTGTTAATATTTCATAATATATTGTTGAGTGAAGAACAATGTGAAGCCATTACAGTGAATCATTGTAGAATTGATTGTAGAAAAGACTGTTTGAGCCTGAGTACAGTGTAACTAAGTAATTCGGTTTATTTGTGCCAATATCGAGTGTGCGAGTTTCTAGTAATATTGGAAAATTTAAAGGAACAGCGCGCGTGAATCTAGAAAACAAGCAAAGTTCGCGCGGAGAGGCCATTGCAATCAGCTGTTCTTGACACTTGATGAGGAGGGGGAGAGTGTTGCCCTCTAGTGATCGCATAATATCCGTGGGAATTACCGGCCGAGTCAGGATCAGTTGATTTATGATTATTGTGTGGCCTTGTGACATCTTTCATACATTTTAAGTAAAACACAAAACTCTCTTTGTGTTTTTATCATCCCCTCCATTGATCTTGTGGCTATATTATACTGGTAAACATAGAGTGATAACAATAAGTACCTGCCTGATTCCTGATCTTTGAGTGTGACCTTGCCAAGGCTACCACTGAATACACCAGTCCACTGATGGTGTTATTGGCCACCTTAAACACCAATTGGCGACCTTGTGATTAACCGTAGAGCCCTATTGTTGGGGAGGGCACACGTCAGTCGATGTGATCGAGTCGTGTTCTCACTCTTTCTTAATAAGAGGCCGTTAAGATTGACTGGGAGACTCTCCTGGCGTGCAGTGGCGCCGTGAGGATCGAGGGAAGACCCGCAGGGCTACGGTGAGTTACCTTGAGCATAACTATTGCTTACCCCAGAGTAAGGGGAGAGAATAATAGAGAGGTGAAACCCCCAACATTGGCGACCTTGCCAGGATATAGATCGGAGTAAAGGTTGCAGTGGTACTTGGCAGTGGTGTTAGAGATCAGGTGCAGGTTAACACTCGTAGCACAAGATGGAGGATGATAAAGTGACGAGGTTTATTGATTCTAGAGACGTTCAGGTGCTGGAAGAGTGCACCAAGGCACAGTTACAGGCTATAGCGAATCATTTTGGCATAAAGTTGAAATCTGCCAGAGTTGGTGAAAGAAGACTAGAGATAATGGCTCAGCTCAAGGCTCGAGACGAAGCTTTGGGGGAGGAACGGCCCCAAACACCTGCCAGTGAGGGTGAACACTTGAGTATTGGTGGAAGCAGCAGGGGATCCAGCGGCAGCAGGCACAGCATTAAGCTGGAAATAATGAAGCTGCAGCGAGAGGCACAGGAGCGCAAAGAAGAGCGAGAAGCACAACAGCGCAAAGAAGAGCAAGAGCGAGAAGCACAGATGAAGCGTGAGGAGCGAGAAGCACAGCTGCGCCGGGAGGAACAGGAGCGAGAAGCACAGACGAAGCGTGAGGAACGAGAAGCACAGCTGCGCCGGGAAGAGCAAGAGCGAGAAGCACAGCTGCGCCGGGAAGAGCAAGAACGAGAAGCACAGCTACGCAGGGAAGAACGAGAGCAAGAAGTTAGGCTGAGACAAATGGAAATAGAAGCCAACCAGGAGGTGGAGCTGAAGCGAGCTGAACTGGGACTAGGTGCCCCTGCCCCGCCACAGGAAGACCGACGAGTGAGGGAACGAGACCTGCCGGTCTTTGTGCCTAGTGAAGCTGAAAGTTTCTTCGATCACTTTGAGAGAGTTGCTGCTATGAAGAGGTGGCCGAGGGCGGAGTGGGCGGAGTTGGTCCAAGGGAGGCTCACAGGGGAAGCTCGCCAAGCCTTCACTATGCTCGACTTCCAAGAATGCACTAACTACGATGCGGTAAAACGAGCTGTGCTCCGTTCCTTTAAGCTCACGCCAGAGTGTTACCGAAAGAGGTTTAGAGAATGTACCCGGTTGCCAGGAAAATCGTATGCGGAGACGGCGAGGGACATTGAAAGAAAACTCCTTAAGTGGATGGACTCTGAAGAAGCAAGGTCGGTCGAAGAGGTCAAGGAACTAATGGCCATGGAAAAGTTTATGTCCGTGCTCTCTCCTGAGATCAGGATGAGGGTAAAGGAGGCGGACATAAAGGACCTGAGGGCCGCAGCCGACCGGGCCGACATGCTAGAAGAAGCCCTACGCCCACGCCGAGAGGGACAGAACCGACCACCCGCATACGTCGGAAACGATCGGAGTTATAGAAGGACGGATGGATGGAGGGCAGGAACGAGTTCTCCCAAGTCCCATTTCTCAAGTTGGAACACCCGAGGATCAAAAGGTGCTGTAGCGCCGATAGAGGAGAACCAAGCTGAGAGCTCGGGAACTGTGACTGCAGGGAAAGAAACGACAAGTGAGGCGGGAAAGACACAGGGTGTGACGGTCTCTGGAGGCAGTGCTAAGGCGAGCGGTGGCGGATGGTCTCCGCCGAGGGGCCGCTGCTACAACTGCGGAATACCCGGACACGTCGCGCGGGAGTGCAGACGCCCGAAGCAGCGGGGACACGTTGCTTTAGTGATGTTCGAGGACCAGAGGGCCGAGGGAGTGCGGGATGAACCCGTGCTGAATGGGGAGAAGAAAGTTCACCCATTCATGTGTCAAGGAACCGTAAGGATGGGGGTCGCAGACCCCATCCCAGTGAAGATGCTAAGAGACACCGGGGCTGACTTTACCCTGGTAAGTGAAACCCTGTTCCCCGAGGGTTACAAGAGTACCAGTGTGGGGGTGGCAAGTGTGGCCACTGTGGGAGGCCCAGTGAGGATGCCCCTACACCAGGTAACTTTAAATTCCGAATATGGCTGCCAGACCCTAGAGGTGGGAGTCTGTACATCAATGCCCAAGATGGAGGCACAGGTCATCTTGGGGAATGACGCGTGTGGAGGATATGTCCTCCCGCATCTCGTGAAAGGCGAAGAGTGCCCAGAACAACACGAGGAGGCAGGCGGAGAGTTGAACGCCTGTGGGGACGAGAAGGGAATCGCACCGGGGGCGATCCCAGTTTGTACTGTGACACCGAGACAACGCGAAGAACCAGGAGGTTGTGGATCTGATGGGGCTGAGGAGTCGACTGACAGCCTGGGAACAGATCACCTCTACGTAGGACCCAGAGAACGAGTAGAGGGCGAGAGTAGCCCGAATGGTGAGTTGCAGGTGACACTCACCGGTTCTCCAGGGGTAAACCGCGCTCGTCTCGGAGAGTTACAGCAGGAGGAGTTCCCCGAATTGGTTAGTAAGGCCGAAGGAGGACGTGTGGGTCCTGAGAAGGCTTACTTTCCATTTATCTATATTATATATCCCGTGCTATCCATGCTGAAGGAACGATGGACACCAGGAGCGACTGTGGGAACGGTGAATAAATATGTCCAGAAGTTCAAAGAACGTCTCACTAGAGCGAAGAAACTGGCTAGGAAACTCCTGAAGAAGGCGCAACGTAAGATGTCGGAGTGGTACGACAGGAGAGCTCCGCAGAGAGATTTTCAGGCCGGATCCAAAGTAATGGTTGTGCTGCCAGGTAAAGGAAGAGCGACCAAGACGCGGTTCAAGAGACCGTACCGAGTGCTGCGACGGTTGGGTCCAGTGTCGTACGAGATTGGGAAGCCGGATGGACCCCGGAAGAAACAGGTGTGTCGCATGGACCGCCTGAGACCTTTCTTCACTGTGGAAGGTAGAGCCGCCAAGCAGGACGGAACGGATACCCGAGAAACCCAGCGGAAGACGGGTCTGAGTGTACTGAGGGACCGAGGACTCCCGGAGGAAGAAAGTAAGTGGTCTAGGGCGAACGGCACCAGTCTCACCCGCACTGAGAGTCTGACGAAGATCAAGATCGAGCACAGCAAAGGGAAGGACGACGTAGTAGCAGACGCCCTATCCCGCATACACTAACGAGACATGACTCTTATTTTAAGGGGAGGGGTATGTGACGGAGTTCCCCCCCTTGTAATTCTCCCACGCCTGCAGTAAGAGTCATGTCTACTTTTCCCAAGCGTTCTCTACGTTGCAGGCTACAATTTGATATATGGGAGAGAGTGAAGTGTTCTCGGAGACCCGAGAAATTTGTGAAATAGTAATATTTTGGCCTGTGGTATAGGCCCTTTAGGGAGCCAAGATGGCGCTTACCTCTCTGATCTCCCGCCAAAACCGTGTGACGTCAGTGGCACCGGATTGGTCACCGACAGCAGTGTGGCACCGGGAGCCAATGAAAACCTCCCATAGTAAAAGTGACGTCACGAAGGAAGGGGGTCCGGCCAGCGCGCCGGGCTGGCGCCAGCAGTCAGACACGACACGTCATAGAGGTCGGACGTGCGACGAGTGGTCCTGTCTGTCGGACAGCTGTTTCCCACTACCGTGGATTTACGCGTCACCTGAAGTCCGCCAGTACTCTGAGAAGTCTTCCCTAGTTCATGTGTTGGACCAGAAGAGGGAATTGACGGTTATTTGAGCAACAAGTGCTCCAGTCAGGTACTGTGCCAGTAGCAGTGAAGCCGTGCAGTGACGTACGTGACGTCTGTGGCAATTCACCAGTTCGTGACAGCGTAGTGGCTGCCAGAGCCACTGGGTAGCTGAGGAAGAGAGGACTATTTGGGGAACCCGGACGACTGTAGCTGAGACGTAGGCGACAGCCGTTGCTGGGAGAAGACGACGGACAGGAGACCGACTCCAACCTTCAAGAAGTCAAGGAGGAGGACGGACCTGCAGTGAGGAGGCACGGAGACGACGCGCTAAACGGTGGGACGACGAGAGGCTCTGGTAGGACACGACGACGTGTAGTGTGGGGGCGTTCCCGACACGAGGACCAGGAGCTACATCTCGACTCTCATCGGAGGATAGGGTGAAGTAGGTGGTTCTAGTTCCCTCCCCATTCCCCTTTAGTTAGCTATATTATTTGGCTATATTATCTAGCCTGAAGATTTTATATGTCGTGAGCAAGTCTCACCTATGTCACGGTAAAGCACCAGTGTGCTAGACAGTACTATCAAGAGTACTTGTATTATTCATGTTGATTATTGGTGTGTACAGGCACCAGGAACCAGTGATAAATTTACTGTGTTGTGTATATCTTTCTATAGATTTTGATATGAACATATAGTGGTAGAATATATATAAGATTATGCCAGTATTTGGAGGTTAGGCTATGTGCCCAGAAACTATTTATTTTCCATGTATTGATGATTGATTTATATACCATATATATGTCTATGTTCATTCAGTGAATAATCATTTGTGAGTACAGTGAATTATTGCGTTATCGCCCACGAGAGAAAGTACTGAAAACTCCAGTGTTAATATTTCATAATATATTGTTGAGTGAAGAACAATGTGAAGCCATTACAGTGAATCATTGTAGAATTGATTGTAGAAAAGACTGTTTGAGCCTGAGTACAGTGTAACTAAGTAATTCGGTTTATTTGTGCCAATATCGAGTGTGCGAGTTTCTAGTAATATTGGAAAATTTAAAGGAACAGCGCGCGTGAATCTAGAAAACAAGCAAAGTTCGCGCGGAGAGGCCATTGCAATCAGCTGTTCTTGACACTTGATGAGGAGGGGGAGAGTGTTGCCCTCTAGTGATCGCATAATATCCGTGGGAATTACCGGCCGAGTCAGGATCAGTTGATTTATGATTATTGTGTGGCCTTGTGACATCTTTCATACATTTTAAGTAAAACACAAAACTCTCTTTGTGTTTTTATCATCCCCTCCATTGATCTTGTGGCTATATTATACTGGTAAACATAGAGTGATAACAATAAGTACCTGCCTGATTCCTGATCTTTGAGTGTGACCTTGCCAAGGCTACCACTGAATACACCAGTCCACTGATGGTGTTATTGGCCACCTTAAACACCAATTGGCGACCTTGTGATTAACCGTAGAGCCCTATTGTTGGGGAGGGCACACGTCAGTCGATGTGATCGAGTCGTGTTCTCACTCTTTCTTAATAAGAGGCCGTTAAGATTGACTGGGAGACTCTCCTGGCGTGCAGTGGCGCCGTGAGGATCGAGGGAAGACCCGCAGGGCTACGGTGAGTTACCTTGAGCATAACTATTGCTTACCCCAGAGTAAGGGGAGAGAATAATAGAGAGGTGAAACCCCAACAGTTTTCATTAGAATTAACTAAAATATTCCTGATTTTCCGTTTATATTACCAATGGAAGATGTACACGAAAACCGCTCTATTCCGGCTGAAACGTCGATATATGCAATAAAACAGAACTTCTCCCCTTTTCAATATTCTACTCAGTATTTTAACGAGAAACAAATAGTTGATTGAAAATGAAGTATTTAAGGTTATTATCTAATCAATTATGTGTTTGCATCATTTTTATCGTATATATAATGAATTAATACCCATAAACTTAAAATTCACAGAAACGTGGAAAAACGGCAAAATATTGCCTAATTCGATGATATTTTGTTTAAATCACATGAAGGAAAAGGGGGGATGATAAACGTCAAAATATTGCTAATTTCGATGATTTTTCGTACGAAACAAAATGCAAGAAAACTTGCTTAAAATGCAATATTTTGCGACATTCTGAGATTTCAAGGCCAAATCACATATCGTGATACTACATGAAACAGTATCAAAATATTGGTTAAAAATGAATATATTTACGTAATGTCAAACTACATGAAAAACGTGAAAAAAGTCACTATTTAACCATATTTGAGAATTTTAACTTCAAATCATATAGCGAGGTTTCGTATTATTTAGATCCAAGAAAAGACATATGACAAGGTTGTTTCCAATACAAATGATAAAACCAATCTGTTTTCATTAGAATTAACATTAGAATTAATTAGAATGTTCCTGATTTTCCGTTTATATTACCGATGGAAGATGTACATGTAAAACCGCTCTAATCCGGCTGAAACGTCGATATATGCAATAAAAACCGAACTTCTCCCCTTTTCAATATCCTACTCAGTATTTTAACAAGAAACAAATAGTTGATTGAAAATGTAGTATTTAAGGTTAACTTCCAATCAATTATGTGTTTGCATCATTTTTATCGTATATATAATGAATTAATACCCATAAACTGAAAATTCACAGAAACGTGGAAAAACGGCAAAATATTGCCTAATTCGATGATATTTTGTTTAAATCACATGAAGGAAAAGGAGATGATAAACGTCAAAATATTGCTAAATTCGAAGATTTTTCGTACGAAACAAAATGCAAGAAAACTTGCTTAAAATGCAATATTATGCGACATTCTGAGATTTGAAGGCCAAATCACATATCGTGATACTACATGAAATAGTATCGAAATATTGGTGAAAATGAATATATTTACGTAATGTCAAACTATATGAAAAACGTGAAAAAAGTCACTATTTAACCATATTTGAGGATTTTAACTTCAAATCATAGAGCGAGGTTTCGTATTATTCAGATCCAAGAAAAGTCATATGACAATGTTGTTTCCAATACAAATGATAAAAACCAATGTGTTTTCATTAGAATTAATTAAAATGTTCCTGATTTTCCGTTAATATTACCGATGGAAGATGTACACGAAAACCGCTCTATTCCGGCTGAAATGTCGATATATGCAATAAAAACAGAACTTTTCCCCTTTTCAATATCTTACTCAGTATTTTAACGAAAAACAAATAGTTGATTGAAAATGAAGTATTTAAGGTTATTATCTAATCAATTATGTGTTTGCATCATTTTTATCGTATATATAATGAATTAATACCCATAAACTGAAAATTCACAAAAACGTGGAAAACGGCAAAATATTGCCTAATTCGATGATATTTTGTTTTAATAACATGAAGGAAAAGGAGATAATATACGTCAAAATATTGCTAAATTCGATGATTTTTCGTACGAAACAAAATACAAGAAAACTTGCTTCAAATGCAATATTATGCGACATTCTGAGATTTCAAGGCCAAATCACATATCGTGATACTACATGAAATAGTATCGAAATATTGGTGAAAATGAATATATTTTCGTAATGTCAAACTACATGAAAAACGTGAAAAAAGTCACTATTTAACCATATTTGAGGATTTTAACTTCAAATCATAGAGCGAGGTTTCGTATTATTTAGATCCAAGAAAAGACATATGACAATGTTGTATCCAATACAAATGATAAAACCAATCTGTTTTCATTAGAATTAACATTAGAATTAATTAGAATGTTCCTGATTTTCCGTTTATATTACCGATGGAAGATGTAAACTTAAAACCGCTCAAATCCGGCTGAAACGTCGATATATGCAATAAAAACCGAACTTCTCCCCTTTTCAATATCCTACTCAGTATTTTAACAAGAAACAAATAGTTGATTGAAAATGAAGTATTTAAGGTTAATTTCCAATCAATTATGTGTTTGCATCATTTTTATCGTATATATAATGAATTAATACCCAAAAACTGAAAATTCACAGAAACGTGGAAAAACGGCAAAATATTGCCTAATTCGATGATATTTTGTCACATGGAGGAAAAGGGGGATGATAAACGTCAAAATATTGCTAAATTCGAAGATTTTTCGTACGAAACAAAATGCAAGAAAACTTGCTTAAAATGCAATATTATGCGACATTCTGATATTTCAAGGCCAAATCACATATCGTGATACTACATGAAATAGTATCGAAATATTGGTAAAAATGAATATATTTACGTAATATCAAACTACATGAAAAACGTGAAAAAAGTCGCAATTTAACCATATACGAGGATTTTAACTTCAAATCATAGAGCGAGGTTTCGTATTATTTAGATCCAAGAAAAGACATATGACAATGTTGTTTCCAATACAAATGATAAAAACCAATGTGTTTTCATTAGAATTAACTAAAATGTTCCTAATTTTCCGTTTATATTACCGATGGAAGATGTACACGAAAACCGCTCTATTCCGGCTGAAACGTCGATATATGCAATAAAAACAGAACTTCTCCCCTTTTCAATATCCTACTCAGTATTTTAACGAGAAACAAATAGTTGATTGAAAATGAAGTATTTAAGGTTATTATCTAATCAATTATGTGTTTGCATCATTTTTATCGTATATATAATGAATTAATACCCATAAACTTAAAATTCACAGAAACGTGGAAAAACGGCAAAATATTGCCTAATTCGATGATATTTTGTTGAAATCACATGGAGGAAAAGGGGGATGATAAACGTCAAAATATGGCTAAATTCGAAGATTTTTCGTACGAAACAAAATGCAAGAAAACTTGCTTAAAATGCAATATTATGCGACATTCTGAGATTTCAAGGCCAAATCACATATCGTGATACTACATGAAATAGTATCGAAATATTGGTAAAAATGAATATAGTTACGTAATATCAAACTACATGAAAAACGTGAAAAAAGTCACTATTTAACCATATTTGAGGATTTTAACTTCAAATCATAGAGCGAGGTTTCGTATTATTTAGATCCAAGAAAAGACATATGACAATGTTGTTTCCAATACAAATGATAAAAACCAATGTGTTTTCATTAGAATTAATTAAAATGTTCCTGATTTTCCGTTAATATTACCGATAGAAGATGTACACGAAAACCGCTCTATTCCGGCTGAAATGTCGATATATGCAATAAAAACAGAACTTCTCCCCTTTTCAATATCTTACTCAGTATTTTAACGAGAAACAAATAGTTGATTGAAAATGAAGTATTTAAGGTTATTATCTAATCAATTATGTGTTTGCATCATTTTTATCGTATATATAATGAATTAATACCCATAAACTGAAAATTCACAAAAACGTGGAAAAACGGCAAAATATTGCCTAATTCGATGATATTTTGTTTTAATAACATGAAGGAAAAGGGGGGGATGATAAACGTCAAAATATTGCTAAATTCGATGATTTTTCGTACGAAACAAAATGCAAGAAAACTTGCTTAAAATGCAATATTTTGCGACATTCTGAGATTTCAAGGCCAAATCACATATCGTGATACTACATGAAACAGTATCGAAATATTGGTAAAAGATGAATATATTTACGTAATGTCAAACTACATGAAAAACGTGAAAAAAGTCACTATATAACCATATTTGAGAATTTTAACTTTAAATCATATAGCGAGGTTTCGTATTATTTAGATCCAAGAAAAGACATATGACAAGGTTGTTTCCAATACAAATGATAAAACCAATCTGTTTTCATTAGAATTAACATTAGAAATAATTAGAATGTTCCTGATTTTCCGTTTATATTACCGATGGAAGATGTACATGTAAAACCGCTCTAATCCGGCTGAAACGTCGATATATGCAATAAAAACCGAACTTCTCCCCTTTTTTATATCCTACTCAGTATTTTAACGAGAAACAAATAGTTGATCAAAAATGAAGTATTTAAGGTTAATTTCCAATCAATTATGTGTTTGCATCATTTTTATTGTATATTTAATGAATTAATACCGAAATACTGAAAATTCACAAAAACGTGGAAAAACGGCAAAATATTGCCTAATTCGATGATATTTCGTTTAAATCACATGAAGGAAAAGGATGATAAACGTCAAAATATTGCTAAATTCGATAATTTTTCGTACGAAACAAAATGCAAGAAAACTTGCTTAAAATGCAATATTATGCGAAATTCTGAGATTTGAAGGCCAAATCACATATCGTGATACTACATGAAATAGTATCGAAATATTGGTACAAACGAATATATTTACGTAAAATCACACTACCTGAAAAACGTGAAAAAAGTCACTATTTTACCATATATGAGGATTTTAACTTCAAATCATAGAGCGAGGTTTCGTATTATTTAGATCTAAGAAAAGACATATGACAATGTGGTTTCCAATGCAAATGATAAAAACCAATGTGTTTTCATTAGAATTAACTAAAATGTTCCTGATTTTCCGTTTATATTACCGATGGAAGATGTACACGAAAACCGCTCTATTCCGGCTGAAACGTCGATATATGCAATAAAAACAGAACTTCTCCCCTTTTCAATATCCTACTCAGTATTTTAACGAGAAACAAATAGTTGATTGAAAATGAAGTATTTAAGGTTATTATCTAATCAATTATGTGTTTGCATCATTTTTATCGTATATATAATGAATTAATACCTATAAACTTAAAATTCACAGAAACGTGGAAAAACGGCAAAATATTGCCTAATTCGATGATATTTTGTTTAAATCACATGGAGGAAAAGGGGGATGATAAACGTCAAAATATTGCTAAATTCGAAGATTTTTCGTACGAAACAAAATGCAAGAAAACTTGCTTAAAATGCAATATTATGCGACATTCTGAGATTTCAAGGCCAAATCACATATCGTGATACTACATGAAATAGTATCGAAATATTGGTAAAAATGAATATATTTACGTAATATCAAACTACATGAAAAACGTAAAAAAAGTCGCTATTTAACCATATATGAGGATTTTAACTTCAAATCATAGAGCGAGGTTTCGTATTATTTAAATCGAAGAAAAGACATATGACAAGGTTGTATCCAATACAAATGATAAAACCAATCTGTTTTCATTAGAATTAACATTAGAATTAATTAGAATGTTCCTGATTTTCCGTTTATATTACCGATGGAAGATGTAAACGTAAAACCGCTCAAATCCGGCTGAAACGTCGATATATGCAATAAAAACCGAACTTCTCCCCTTTTCAATATCCTACTCAGTATTTTACCGAGAAACAAATAGTTGATCGAAAATGAAGTATTTAAGGTTAATTTCCAATCAATTAAGTGTTTGCAAAATTTTTATTGTATATTTAATGAATTAATACCGAAAGACTGAAAATTCACAAAAACGTGGAAAAACGGCAAAATATTGCCTAATTCGATGATATTTTGTTTAAATCACATGAAGGAAAAGAAGATGATAAACGTCAAAATATTGCTAAATTCGATGATTTTTCGTACGAAACAAAATGCAAGAAAACTTGCTTAAAATGCAATATTATGCGAAATTCTGAGATTTGAAGGCCAAATCACATATCGTGATACTACATGAAATAGTATCGAAATATTGGTATAAACGAATATATTTACGTAAAATCACACTACTTGAAAAACGTGAAAAAAGTCACTATTTTACCATATATGAGGATTTTAACTTCAAATCATAGAGCGAGGTTTCGTATTATTTAGATCCAAGAAAAGACATATGACAATGTTGTTTCCAATACAAATGATAAAAACCAATGTGTTTTCATTAGAATTAACTAAAATGTTCCTGATTTTCCGTTTATATTACCGATGGAAGATGTACACGAAAACCGCTCTATTCCGGCTGAAACGTCGATATATGCAATAAAAACAGAACTTCTCCCCTTTTCAATATCCTACTCAGTATTTTAACGAGAAACAAATAGTTGATTGAAAATGAAGTATTTAAGGTTAATTTCCAATCAATTATGTGTTTGCATCATTTTTATCGTATATATAATGAATTAATACCCATAAACTGAAAATTCACAGAAACGTGGAAAAACGGCAAAATATTGCCTAATTCGATGATATTTTGTTTAAATCACATGGAGGAAAAGGGGGATGATAAACGTCAAAATATTGCTAAATTCGAAGATTTTTCGTACGAAACAAAATGCAAGAAAACTTGCTTAAAATGCAATATTATGCGACATTCTGAGATTTCAAGGCCAAATCACATATCGTGATACTACATGAAATAGTATCGAAATATTGGTAAAAATGAATATATTTACGTAATGTCAAACTACATGAAAAACGTGAAAAAAGTCGCAATTAAACCATATATGAGGATTTTAACTTCAAATCATAGAGCGAGGTTTCGTATTATTTAGATCCAAGAAAAGACATATGACAATGTTGTTTCCAATACAAATGATAAAAACCAATGTGTTTTCATTAGAATTAACTAAAATGTTCCTGATTTTCCGTTTGTATTACCGATGGAAGATGTACACGAAAACCGCTCTATTCCGGCTGAAACGTCGATATATGCAATAAAAACAGAACTTCTCCCCTTTTCAATATCCTACTCAGTATTTTAACGAGAAACAAATAGTTGATTGAAAATGAAGTATTTAAGGTTATTATCTAATCAATTATGTGTTTGCATCATTTTTATCGTATATATAATGAATTAATACCCATAAACTTAAAATTCACAGAAACGTGGAAAAACGGCAAAATATTGCCTAATTCGATGATATTTATTTTTAATAACATGAAGGAAAAGGGGGGATGATAAACGTCAAAATATTGCTAAATTCGATGATTTTTCGTACGAAACAAAATGCAAGAAAACTTGCTTAAAATGCAATATTTTGCGACATTCTGAGATTTCAAGGCCAAATCACATATCGTGATACTACATGAAACAGTATCGAAATATTGGTAAAAGATGAATATATTTACGTAATGTCAAACTACATGAAAAACGAGAAAAAAGTCACTATTTAACCATATTTGAGAATTTTAACTTCAAATCATATAGCGAGGTTTCGTATTATTTAGATCCAAGAAAAGACATATGACAAGGTTGTTTCCAATACAAATGATAAAACCAATCTGTTTTCATTAGAATTAACATTAGAAATAATTAGAATGTTCCTGATTTTCCGTTTATATTACCGATGGAAGATGTACATGTAAAACCGCTCTAATCCGGCTGAAACGTCGATATATGCAATAAAAACCGAACTTCTCCCCTTTTTTATATCCTACTCAGTATTTTAACGAGAAACAAATAGTTGATCAAAAATGAAGTATTTAAGGTTAATTTCCAATCAATTATGTGTTTGCATCATTTTTATTGTATATTTAATGAATTAATACCGAAATACTGAAAATTCACAAAAACGTGGAAAAACGGCAAAATATTGCCTAATTCGATGATATTTCGTTTAAATCACATGAAGGAAAAGGAGATGATAAACGTCAAAATATTGCTAAATTCGATAATTTTTCGTACGAAACAAAATGCAAGAAAACTTGCTTAAAATGCAATATTATGCGAAATTCTGAGATTTGAAGGCCAAATCACATATCGTGATACTACATGAAATAGTATCGAAATATTGGTACAAACGAATATATTTACGTAAAATCACACTACCTGAAAAACGTGAAAAAAGTCACTATTTTACCATATATGAGGATTTTAACTTCAAATCATAGAGCGAGGTTTCGTATTATTTAGATCCAAGAAAAGACATATGACAATGTGGTTTCCAATGCAAATGATAAAAACCAATGTGTTTTCATTAGAATTAACTAAAATGTTCCTGATTTTCCGTTTATATTACCGATGGAAGATGTACACGAAAACCGCTCTATTCCGGCTGAAACGTCGATATATGCAATATAAACAGAACTTCTCCCCTTTTCAATATCCTACTCAGTATTTTAACGAGAAACAAATAGTTGATTGAAAATGAAGTATTTAAGGTTATTATCTAATCAATTATGTGTTTGCATCATTTTTATCGTATATATAATGAATTAATACCTATAAACTTAAAATTCACAGAAACGTGGAAAAACGGCAAAATATTGCCTAATTCGATGATATTTTGTTTAAATCACATGGAGGAAAAGGGGGATGATAAACGTCAAAATATTGCTAAATTCGAAGATTTTTCGTACGAAACAAAATGCAAGAAAACTTGCTTAAAATGCAATATTATGCGACATTCTGAGATTTCAAGGCCAAATCACATATCGTGATACTACATGAAATAGTATCGAAATATTGGTAAAAATGAATATATTTACGTAATATCAAACTACATGAAAAACGTAAAAAAAGTCGGTATTTAACCATATATGAGGATTTTAACTTCAAATCATAGAGCGAGGTTTCGTATTATTTAGATCCAAGAAAAGACATATGACAAGGTTGTATCCAATACAAATGATAAAACCAATCTGTTTTCATTAGAATTAACATTAGAATTAATTAGAATGTTCCTGATTTTCCGTTTAAATTACCGATGGAAGATGTAAACGTAAAACCGCTCAAATCCGGCTGAAACGTCGATATATGCAATAAAAACCGAACTTCTCCCCTTTTCAATATCCTACTCAGTATTTTACCGAGAAACAAATAGTTGATCGAAAATGAAGTATTTAAGGTTAATTTCCAATCAATTAAGTGTTTGCAAAATTTTTATTGTATATTTAATGAATTAATACCGAAAGACTGAAAATTCACAAAAACGTGGAAAAACGGCAAAATATTGCCTAATTCGATGATATTTTGTTTAAATCACATGAAGGAAAAGAAGATGATAAACGTCAAAATATTGCTAAATTCGATGATTTTTCGTACGAAACAAAATGCAAGAAAACTTGCTTAAAATGCAATATTATGAGAAATTCTGAGATTTGAAGGCCAAATCACATATCGTGATACTACATGAAATAGTATCGAAATATTGGTATAAACGAATATATTTACGTAAAATCACACTACTTGAAAAACGTGAAAAAAGTCACTATTTTACCATATATGAGGATTTTAACTTCAAATCATAGAGCGAGGTTTCGTATTATTTAGATCCAAGAAAAGACATATGACAATGTTGTTTCCAATACAAATGATAAAAACCAATGTGTTTTCATTAGAATTAACTAAAATGTTCCTGATTTTCCGTTTATATTACCGATGGAAGATGTACACGAAAACCGCTCTATTCCGGCTGAAACGTCGATATATGCAATAAAAACAGAACTTCTCCCCTTTTCAATATCCTACTCAGTATTTTAACGAGAAACAAATAGTTGATTGAAAATGAAGTATTTAAGGTTATTATCTAATCAATTATGTGTTTGCATCATTTTTATCGTATATATAATGAATTAATACCCATAAACTTAAAATTCACAGAAACGTGGTGAAACGGCAAAATATTGCCTAATTCGATGATATTTTGTTTAAATCACATGAAGGAAAAGGGGGGATGATAAACGTCAAAATATTGCTAAATTCGATGATTTTTCGTACGAAACAAAATGCAAGAAAACTTGCTTAAAATGCAATATTTTGCGACATTCTGAGATTTCAAGGCCAAATCACATATCGTGATACTACATGAAACAGTATCGAAATATTGGTAAAAAATGAATATATTTACGTAATGTCAAACTACATGAAAAACGTGAAAAAAGTCACTATTTAACCATATTTGAGAATTTTAACTTCAAATCATATAGCGAGGTTTCGTATTATTTAGATCCAAGAAAAGACATATGACAAGGTTGTTTCCAATACAAATGATAAAACCAATCTGTTTTCATTAGAATTAACATTAGAATTAATTAGAATGTTCCTGATTTTCCGTTTATATTACCGATGGAAGATGAACATGTAAAACCGCTCTAATCCGGCTGAAACGTCGATATATGCAATAAAAACCGAACTTCTCCCCTTTTCAATATCCTACTCAGTATTTTAACAAGAAACAAATAGTTGATTGAAAATGAAGTATTTAAGGTTAATTTCCAATCAATTATGTGTTTGCATCATTTTTATCGTATATATAATGAATTAATACCCATAAACTGAAAATTCACAGAAACGTGGAAAAACGGCAAAATATTGCCTAATTCGATGATATTTTGTTTAAATCACATGGAGGAAAAGGGGGATGATAAACGTCAAAATATTGCTAAATTCGAAGATTTTTCGTACGAAACAAAATGCAAGAAAACTTGCTTAAAATGCAATATTATGCGACATTCTGAGATTTCAAGGCCAAATCACATATCGTGATACTACATGAAATAGTATCGAAATATTGGTATAAACGAATATATTTACGTAAAATCACACTACTTGAAAAACGTGAAAAAGTCACTATTTTACCATATATGAGGATTTTAACTTCAAATCATAGAGCGAGGTTTCGTATTATTTAGATCCAAGAAAAGACATATGACAATGTTGTTTCCAATACAAATGATAAAAACCAATGTGTTTTCATTAGAATTAACTAAAATGTTCCTGATTTTCCGTTTATATTACCGATGGAAGATGTACACGAAAACCGCTCTATTCCGGCTGAAACGTCGATATATGCAATAAAAACAGAACTTCTCCCCTTTTCAATATCCTACTCAGTATTTTAACGAGAAACAAATAGTTGATTGAAAATGAAGTATTTAAGGTTAATTTCCAATCAATTATGTGTTTGCATCATTTTTATCGTATATATAATGAATTAATACCCATAAACTGAAAATTCACAGAAACGTGGAAAAACGGCAAAATATTGCCTAATTCGATGATATTTTGTTTAAATCACATGGAGGAAAAGGGGGATGATAAACGTCAAAATATTGCTAAATTCGAAGATTTTTCGTACGAAACAAAATGCAAGAAAACTTGCTTAAAATGCAATATTATGCGACATTCTGAGATTTCAAGGCCAAATCACATATCGTGATACTACATGAAATAGTATCGAAATATTGGTAAAAATGAATATATTTACGTAATGTCAAACTACATGAAAAACGTGAAAAAAGTCGCAATTTAACCATATATGAGGATTTTAACTTCAAATCATAGAGCGAGGTTTCGTATTATTTAGATCCAAGAAAAGACATATGACAATGTTGTTTCCAATACAAATGATAAAAACCAATGTGTTTTCATTAGAATTAACTAAAATGTTCCTGATTTTCCGTTTGTATTACCGATGGAAGATGTACACGAAAACCGCTCTATTCCGGCTGAAACGTCGATATATGCAATAAAAACAGAACTTCTCCCCTTTTCAATATCCTACTCAGTATTTTAACGAGAAACAAATAGTTGATTGAAAATGAAGTATTTAAGGTTATTATCTAATCAATTATGTGTTTGCATCATTTTTATCGTATATATAATGAATTAATACCCATAAACTTAAAATTCACAGAAACGTGGAAAAACGGCAAAATATTGCCTAATTCGATGATATTTTGTTTTAATAACATGAAGGAAAAGGGGGGGATGATAAACGTCAAAATATTGCTAAATTCGATGATTTTTCGTACGAAACAAAATGCAAGAAAACTTGCTTAAAATGCAATATTTTGCGACATTCTGAGATTTCAAGGCCAAATCACATATCGTGATACTACATGAAACAGTATCGAAATATTGGTAAAAGATGAATATATTTACGTAATGTCAAACTACATGAAAAACGTGAAAAAAGTCACTATTTAACCATATTTGAGAATTTTAACTTCAAATCATATAGCGAGGTTTCGTATTATTTAGATCCAAGAAAAGACATATGACAAGGTTGTTTCCAATACAAATGATAAAACCAATCTGTTTTCATTAGAATTAACATTAGAAATAATTAGAATGTTCCTGATTTTCCGTTTATATTACCGATGGAAGATGTACATGTAAAACCGCTCTAATCCGGCTGAAACGTCGATATATGCAATAAAAACCGAACTTCTCCCCTTTTTTATATCCTACTCAGTATTTTAACGAGAAACAAATAGTTGATCAAAAATGAAGTATTTAAGGTTAATTTCCAATCAATTATGTGTTTGCATCATTTTTATTGTATATTTAATGAATTAATACCGAAATACTGAAAATTCACAAAAACGTGGAAAAACGGCAAAATATTGCCTAATTCGATGATATTTCGTTTAAATCACATGAAGGAAAAGGAGATGATAAACGTCAAAATATTGCTAAATTCGATAATTTTTCGTACGAAACAAAATGCAAGAAAACTTGCTTAAAATGCAATATTATGCGAAATTCTGAGATTTGAAGGCCAAATCACATATCGTGATACTACATGAAATAGTATCGAAATATTGGTACAAACGAATATATTTACGTAAAATCACACTACCTGAAAAACGTGAAAAAAGTCACTATTTTACCATATATGAGGATTTTAACTTCAAATCATAGAGCGAGGTTTCGTATTATTTAGATCCAAGAAAAGACATATGACAATGTGGTTTCCAATGCAAATGATAAAAACCAATGTGTTTTCATTAGAATTAACTAAAATGTTCCTGATTTTCCGTTTATATTACCGATGGAAGATGTACACGAAAACCGCTCTATTCCGGCTGAAACGTCGATATATGCAATATAAACAGAACTTCTCCCCTTTTCAATATCCTACTCAGTATTTTAACGAGAAACAAATAGTTGATTGAAAATGAAGTATTTAAGGTTATTATCTAATCAATTATGTGTTTGCATCATTTTTATCGTATATATAATGAATTAATACCTATAAACTTAAAATTCACAGAAACGTGGAAAAACGGCAAAATATTGCCTAATTCGATGATATTTTGTTTAAATCACATGGAGGAAAAGGGGGATGATAAACGTCAAAATATTGCTAAATTCGAAGATTTTTCGTACGAAACAAAATGCAAGAAAACTTGCTTAAAATGCAATATTATGCGACATTCTGAGATTTCAAGGCCAAATCACATATCGTGATACTACATGAAATAGTATCGAAATATTGGTAAAAATGAATATATTTACGTAATATCAAACTACATGAAAAACGTAAAAAAAGTCGGTATTTAACCATATATGAGGATTTTAACTTCAAATCATAGAGCGAGGTTTCGTATTATTTAGATCCAAGAAAAGACATATGACAAGGTTGTATCCAATACAAATGATAAAACCAATCTGTTTTCATTAGAATTAACATTAGAATTAATTAGAATGTTCCTGATTTTCCGTTTAAATTACCGATGGAAGATGTAAACGTAAAACCGCTCAAATCCGGCTGAAACGTCGATATATGCAATAAAAACCGAACTTCTCCCCTTTTCAATATCCTACTCAGTATTTTACCGAGAAACAAATAGTTGATCGAAAATGAAGTATTTAAGGTTAATTTCCAATCAATTAAGTGTTTGCAAAATTTTTATTGTATATTTAATGAATTAATACCGAAAGACTGAAAATTCACAAAAACGTGGAAAAACGGCAAAATATTGCCTAATTCGATGATATTTTGTTTAAATCACATGAAGGAAAAGAAGATGATAAACGTCAAAATATTGCTAAATTCGATGATTTTTCGTACGAAACAAAATGCAAGAAAACTTGCTTAAAATGCAATATTATGAGAAATTCTGAGATTTGAAGGCCAAATCACATATCGTGATACTACATGAAATAGTATCGAAATATTGGTATAAACGAATATATTTACGTAAAATCACACTACTTGAAAAACGTGAAAAAAGTCACTATTTTACCATATATGAGGATTTTAACTTCAAATCATAGAGCGAGGTTTCGTATTATTTAGATCCAAGAAAAGACATATGACAATGTTGTTTCCAATACAAATGATAAAAACCAATGTGTTTTCATTAGAATTAACTAAAATGTTCCTGATTTTCCGTTTATATTACCGATGGAAGATGTACACGAAAACCGCTCTATTCCGGCTGAAACGTCGATATATGCAATAAAAACAGAACTTCTCCCCTTTTCAATATCCTACTCAGTATTTTAACGAGAAACAAATAGTTGATTGAAAATGAAGTATTTAAGGTTATTATCTAATCAATTATGTGTTTGCATCATTTTTATCGTATATATAATGAATTAATACCCATAAACTTAAAATTCACAGAAACGTGGTGAAACGGCAAAATATTGCCTAATTCGATGATATTTTGTTTAAATCACATGAAGGAAAAGGGGGGATGATAAACGTCAAAATATTGCTAAATTCGATGATTTTTCGTACGAAACAAAATGCAAGAAAACTTGCTTAAAATGCAATATTTTGCGACATTCTGAGATTTCAAGGCCAAATCACATATCGTGATACTACATGAAACAGTATCGAAATATTGGTAAAAAATGAATATATTTACGTAATGTCAAACTACATGAAAAACGTGAAAAAAGTCACTATTTAACCATATTTGAGAATTTTAACTTCAAATCATATAGCGAGGTTTCGTATTATTTAGATCCAAGAAAAGACATATGACAAGGTTGTTTCCAATACAAATGATAAAACCAATCTGTTTTCATTAGAATTAACATTAGAATTAATTAGAATGTTCCTGATTTTCCGTTTATATTACCGATGGAAGATGAACATGTAAAACCGCTCTAATCCGGCTGAAACGTCGATATATGCAATAAAAACCGAACTTCTCCCCTTTTCAATATCCTACTCAGTATTTTAACAAGAAACAAATAGTTGATTGAAAACGAAGTATTTAAGGTTAATTTCCAATCAATTATGTGTTTGCATCATTTTTATCGTATATATAATGAATTAATACCCATAAACTGAAAATTCACAGAAACGTGGAAAAACGGCAAAATATTGCCTAATTCGATGATATTTTGTTTAAATCACATGGAGGAAAAGGGGGATGATAAACGTCAAAATATTGCTAAATTCGAAGATTTTTCGTACGAAACAAAATGCAAGAAAACTTGCTTAAAATGCAATATTATGCGACATTCTGAGATTTCAAGGCCAAATCACATATCGTGATACTACATGAAATAGTATCGAAATATTGGTATAAACGAATATATTTACGTAAAATCACACTACTTGAAAAACGTGAAAAAAGTCACTATTTTACCATATATGAGGATTTTAACTTCAAATCATAGAGCGAGGTTTCGTATTATTTAGATCCAAGAAAAGACATATGACAATGTTGTTTCCAATACAAATGATAAAAACCAATGTGTTTTCATTAGAATTAACTAAAATGTTCCTGATTTTCCGTTTATATTACCGATGGAAGATGTACACGAAAACCGCTCTATTCCGGCTGAAACGTCGATATATGCAATAAAAACAGAACTTCTCCCCTTTTCAATATCCTACTCAGTATTTTAACGAGAAACAAATAGTTGATTGAAAATGAAGTATTTAAGGTTAATTTCCAATCAATTATGTGTTTGCATCATTTTTATCGTATATATAATGAATTAATACCCATAAACTGAAAATTCACAGAAACGTGGAAAAACGGCAAAATATTGCCTAATTCGATGATATTTTGTTTAAATCACATGGAGGAAAAGGGGGATGATAAACGTCAAAATATTGCTAAATTCGAAGATTTTTCGTACGAAACAAAATGCAAGAAAACTTGCTTAAAATGCAATATTATGCGACATTCTGAGATTTCAAGGCCAAATCACATATCGTGATACTACATGAAATAGTATCGAAATATTGGTAAAAATGAATATATTTACGTAATGTCAAACTACATGAAAAACGTGAAAAAAGTCGCAATTTAACCATATATGAGGATTTTAACTTCAAATCATAGAGCGAGGTTTCGTATTATTTAGATCCAAGAAAAGACATATGACAATGTTGTTTCCAATACAAATGATAAAAACCAATGTGTTTTCATTAGAATTAACTAAAATGTTCCTGATTTTCCGTTTGTATTACCGATGGAAGATGTACACGAAAACCGCTCTATTCCGGCTGAAACGTCGATATATGCAATAAAAACAGAACTTCTCCCCTTTTCAATATCCTACTCAGTATTTTAACGAGAAACAAATAGTTGATTGAAAATGAAGTATTTAAGGTTATTATCTAATCAATTATGTGTTTGCATCATTTTTATCGTATATATAATGAATTAATACCCATAAACTTAAAATTCACAGAAACGTGGAAAAACGGCAAAATATTGCCTAATTCGATGATATTTTGTTTTAATAACATGAAGGAAAAGGGGGGGATGATAAACGTCAAAATATTGCTAAATTCGATGATTTTTCGTACGAAACAAAATGCAAGAAAACTTGCTTAAAATGCAATATTTTGCGACATTCTGAGATTTCAAGGCCAAATCACATATCGTGATACTACATGAAACAGTATCGAAATATTGGTAAAAGATGAATATATTTACGTAATGTCAAACTACATGAAAAACGTGAAAAAAGTCACTATTTAACCATATTTGAGAATTTTAACTTCAAATCATATAGCGAGGTTTCGTATTATTTAGATCCAAGAAAAGACATATGACAAGGTTGTTTCCAATACAAATGATAAAACCAATCTGTTTTCATTAGAATTAACATTAGAAATAATTAGAATGTTCCTGATTTTCCGTTTATATTACCGATGGAAGATGTACATGTAAAACCGCTCTAATCCGGCTGAAACGTCGATATATGCAATAAAAACCGAACTTCTCCCCTTTTTTATATCCTACTCAGTATTTTAACGAGAAACAAATAGTTGATCAAAAATGAAGTATTTAAGGTTAATTTCCAATCAATTATGTGTTTGCATCATTTTTATTGTATATTTAATGAATTAATACCGAAATACTGAAAATTCACAAAAACGTGGAAAAACGGCAAAATATTGCCTAATTCGATGATATTTCGTTTAAATCACATGAAGGAAAAGGAGATGATAAACGTCAAAATATTGCTAAATTCGATAATTTTTCGTACGAAACAAAATGCAAGAAAACTTGCTTAAAATGCAATATTATGCGAAATTCTGAGATTTGAAGGCCAAATCACATATCGTGATACTACATGAAATAGTATCGAAATATTGGTACAAACGAATATATTTACGTAAAATCACACTACCTGAAAAACGTGAAAAAAGTCACTATTTTACCATATATGAGGATTTTAACTTCAAATCATAGAGCGAGGTTTCGTATTATTTAGATCCAAGAAAAGACATATGACAATGTGGTTTCCAATGCAAATGATAAAAACCAATGTGTTTTCATTAGAATTAACTAAAATGTTCCTGATTTTCCGTTTATATTACCGATGGAAGATGTACACGAAAACCGCTCTATTCCGGCTGAAACGTCGATATATGCAATATAAACAGAACTTCTCCCCTTTTCAATATCCTACTCAGTATTTTAACGAGAAACAAATAGTTGATTGAAAATGAAGTATTTAAGGTTATTATCTAATCAATTATGTGTTTGCATCATTTTTATCGTATATATAATGAATTAATACCTATAAACTTAAAATTCACAGAAACGTGGAAAAACGGCAAAATATTGCCTAATTCGATGATATTTTGTTTAAATCACATGGAGGAAAAGGGGGATGATAAACGTCAAAATATTGCTAAATTCGAAGATTTTTCGTACGAAACAAAATGCAAGAAAACTTGCTTAAAATGCAATATTATGCGACATTCTGAGATTTCAAGGCCAAATCACATATCGTGATACTACATGAAATAGTATCGAAATATTGGTAAAAATGAATATATTTACGTAATATCAAACTACATGAAAAACGTAAAAAAAGTCGGTATTTAACCATATATGAGGATTTTAACTTCAAATCATAGAGCGAGGTTTCGTATTATTTAGATCCAAGAAAAGACATATGACAAGGTTGTATCCAATACAAATGATAAAACCAATCTGTTTTCATTAGAATTAACATTAGAATTAATTAGAATGTTCCTGATTTTCCGTTTAAATTACCGATGGAAGATGTAAACGTAAAACCGCTCAAATCCGGCTGAAACGTCGATATATGCAATAAAAACCGAACTTCTCCCCTTTTCAATATCCTACTCAGTATTTTACCGAGAAACAAATAGTTGATCGAAAATGAAGTATTTAAGGTTAATTTCCAATCAATTAAGTGTTTGCAAAATTTTTATTGTATATTTAATGAATTAATACCGAAAGACTGAAAATTCACAAAAACGTGGAAAAACGGCAAAATATTGCCTAATTCGATGATATTTTGTTTAAATCACATGAAGGAAAAGAAGATGATAAACGTCAAAATATTGCTAAATTCGATGATTTTTCGTACGAAACAAAATGCAAGAAAACTTGCTTAAAATGCAATATTATGAGAAATTCTGAGATTTGAAGGCCAAATCACATATCGTGATACTACATGAAATAGTATCGAAATATTGGTATAAACGAATATATTTACGTAAAATCACACTACTTGAAAAACGTGAAAAAAGTCACTATTTTACCATATATGAGGATTTTAACTTCAAATCATAGAGCGAGGTTTCGTATTATTTAGATCCAAGAAAAGACATATGACAATGTTGTTTCCAATACAAATGATAAAAACCAATGTGTTTTCATTAGAATTAACTAAAATGTTCCTGATTTTCCGTTTATATTACCGATGGAAGATGTACACGAAAACCGCTCTATTCCGGCTGAAACGTCGATATATGCAATAAAAACAGAACTTCTCCCCTTTTCAATATCCTACTCAGTATTTTAACGAGAAACAAATAGTTGATTGAAAATGAAGTATTTAAGGTTATTATCTAATCAATTATGTGTTTGCATCATTTTTATCGTATATATAATGAATTAATACCCATAAACTTAAAATTCACAGAAACGTGGTGAAACGGCAAAATATTGCCTAATTCGATGATATTTTGTTTAAATCACATGAAGGAAAAGGGGGGATGATAAACGTCAAAATATTGCTAAATTCGATGATTTTTCGTACGAAACAAAATGCAAGAAAACTTGCTTAAAATGCAATATTTTGCGACATTCTGAGATTTCAAGGCCAAATCACATATCGTGATACTACATGAAACAGTATCGAAATATTGGTAAAAAATGAATATATTTACGTAATGTCAAACTACATGAAAAACGTGAAAAAAGTCACTATTTAACCATATTTGAGAATTTTAACTTCAAATCATATAGCGAGGTTTCGTATTATTTAGATCCAAGAAAAGACATATGACAAGGTTGTTTCCAATACAAATGATAAAACCAATCTGTTTTCATTAGAATTAACATTAGAATTAATTAGAATGTTCCTGATTTTCCGTTTATATTACCGATGGAAGATGAACATGTAAAACCGCTCTAATCCGGCTGAAACGTCGATATATGCAATAAAAACCGAACTTCTCCCCTTTTCAATATCCTACTCAGTATTTTAACAAGAAACAAATAGTTGATTGAAAATGAAGTATTTAAGGTTAATTTCCAATCAATTATGTGTTTGCATCATTTTTATCGTATATATAATGAATTAATACCCATAAACTGAAAATTCACAGAAACGTGGAAAAACGGCAAAATATTGCCTAATTCGATGATATTTTGTTTAAATCACATGGAGGAAAAGGGGGATGATAAACGTCAAAATATTGCTAAATTCGAAGATTTTTCGTACGAAACAAAATGCAAGAAAACTTGCTTAAAATGCAATATTATGCGACATTCTGAGATTTCAAGGCCAAATCACATATCGTGATACTACATGAAATAGTATCGAAATATTGGTAAAAATGAATATATTTACGTAATGTCAAACTACATGAAAAACGTGAAAAAAGTCGCAATTTAACCATATATGAGGATTTTAACTTCAAATCATAGAGCGAGGTTTCGTATTATTTAGATCCAAGAAAAGACATATGACAATGTTGTTTCCAATACAAATGATAAAAACCAATGTGTTTTCATTAGAATTAACTAAAATGTTCCTGATTTTCCGTTTATATTACCGATGGAAGATGTACACGAAAACCGCTCTATTCCGGCTGAAACGTCGATATATGCAATAAAAACAGAACTTCTCCCCTTTTCAATATCCTACTCAGTATTTTAACGAGAAACAAATAGTTGATTGAAAATGAAGTATTTAAGGTTATTATCTAATCAATTATGTGTTTGCATCATTTTTATCGTATATATAATGAATTAATACCCATAAACTTAAAATTCACAGAAACGTGGAAAAACGGCAAAATATTGCCTAATTCGATGATATTTTGTTGAAATCACATGGAGGAAAAGGGGGATGATAAACGTCAAAATATGGCTAAATTCGAAGATTTTTCGTACGAAACAAAATGCAAGAAAACCTGCTTAAAATGCAATATTATGCGACATTCTGAGATTTCAAGGCCAAATCACATATCGTGATACTACATGAAATAGTATCGAAATATTGGTAAAAATGAATATATTTACGTAATATCAAACTACATGAAAAACGTGAAAAAAGTCACTATTTAACCATATTTGAGGATTTTAACTTCAAATCATAGAGCGAGGTTTCGTATTATTTAGATCCAAGAAAAGACATATGACAATGTTGTTTCCAATACAAATGATAAAAACCAATGTGTTTTCATTAGAATTAATTAAAATGTTCCTGATTTTCTGTTAATATTACCGATGGAAGATGTACACGAAAACCGCTCTATTCCGGCTGAAATGTCGATATATGCAATAAAAACAGAACTTCTCCCCTTTTCAATATCTTACTCAGTATTTTAACGAGAAACAAATAGTTGATTGAAAATGAAGTATTTAAGGTTATTATCTAATCAATTATGTGTTTGCATCATTTTTATCGTATATATAATGAATTAATACCCATAAACTGAAAATTCACAAAAACGTGGAAAAACGGCAAAATATTGCCTAATTCGATGATATTTTGTTTAAATAACATGAAGGAAAAGGAGATAATAAACGTCAAAATATTGCTAAATTCGATGATTTTTCGTACGAAACAAAATACAAGAAAACTTGCTTCAAATGCAATATTATGCGACATTCTGAGATTTCAAGGCCAAATCACATATCGTGATACTACATGAAATAGTATCGAAATATTGGTGAAAATGAATATATTTACGTAATGTCAAACTACATGAAAAACGTGAAAAAAGTTACTATTTAACCATATTTGAGGATTTTAACTTCAAATCATAGAGCGAGGTTTCGTATTATTTAGATCTAAGAAAAGACATATGACAAGGTTGTATCCAATACAAATGATAAATCCAATCTGTTTTCATTAGAATTAACATTAGAATTAATAAGAATGTTCCTGATTTTCCGTTTATATTACCGATGAAAGATGTAAAGGTAAAACCGCTCAAATCCGGCTGAAACGTCGATATATGCAATAAAAACCGAACTTCTCCCCTTTTCAATATCCTACTCAGTATTTTAACAAGAAACAAATAGTTGATTGAAAATGAAGTATTTAAGGTTAATTTCCAATGAATTATGTGTTTGCATCATTTTTATTGTATATTTATAGAATAAATACCGAAAGACTGAAAATTCACAAAAACGTGGAAAAACGGCAAAATATTGCCTAATTCGATGATATTTTGTTTAAATCACATGAAGGAAAAGGAGATGATAAACGTCAAAATATTGCTAAATTCGATGATTTTTCGTACGAAACAAAATGCAAGAAAACTTGCTTAAAATGCAATATTATGCGAAATTCTGAGATTTGAAGGCCAAATCACATATCGTGATACTACATGAAATAGTATCGAAATATTGGTACAAACGAATATATTTACGTAAAATCACACTACCTGAAAAACGTGAAAAAAGTCACTATTTTACCATATATGAGGATTTTAACTTCAAATCATAGAGCGAGGTTCCGTATTATTTAGATCCAAGAAAAGACATATGACAATGTTGTTTCCAATACAAATGATAAAAACCAATGTGTTTTCATTAGAATTAATTAAAATGTTCCTGATTTTCCGTTAATATTACCGATGGACACGAAAACCGGTCTATTCCGGCTGAAATGTCGATATATGCAATAAAAACAGAACTTTTCCCCTTTTCAATATCTTACTCAGTATTTTAACGAAAAACAAATAGTTTATTGAAAATGAAGTATTTAAGGTTATTATCTAATCAATTATGTGTTTGCATCATTTTTATCGTATATATAATGAATTAATACCCATAAACTGAAAATTCACAAAAACGTGGAAAAACGGCAAAATATTGCCTAATTCGATGATATTTTGTTTTAATAACATGAAGGAAAAGGAGATAATATACGTCAAAATATTGCTAAATTCGATGATTTTTCGTACGAAACAAAATACAAGAAAACTTGCTTCAAATGCAATATTATGCGACATTCTGAGATTTCAAGGCCAAATCACATATCGTGATACTACATGATATTGTATCGAAATATTGGTGAAAATGAATATATTTACGTAATGTCAAACTACATGAAAAACGTGAAAAAAGTCACTATTTGACCATATTTGAGGATTTTAACTTCAAATCATAGAGCGAGGTTTCGTATTATTTAGATCCAAGAAAAGACATATGACAATGTTGTATCCAATACAAATGATAAAACCAATCTGTTTTCATTAGAATTAACATTAGAATTAATTAGAATGTTCCTGATTTTCCGTTTATATTACCGATGGAAGATGTAAACTTAAAACCGCTCAAATCCGGCTGAAACGTCGATATATGCAATAAAAACCGAACTTCTCCTCTTTTCAATATCCTACTCAGTATTTTAACAAGAAACAAATAGTTGATTGAAAATGAAGTATTTAAGGTTAATTTCCAATCAATTATGTGTTTGCATCATTTTTATCGTATATATAATGAATTAATACCCAAAAACTGAAAATTCACAGAAACGTGGAAAAACGGCAAAATATTGCCTAATTCGATGATATTTTGTTTAAATCACATGGAGGAAAAGGGGGATGATAAACGTCAAAATATTGCTAAATTCGAAGATTTTTCGTACGAAACCAAATGCAAGAAAACTTGCTTAAAATGCAATATTATGCGACATTCTGAGATTTCAAGGCCAAATCACATATCGTGATACTACATGAAATAGTATCGAAATATTGGTACAAATGAATATATTTACGTAATATCAAACTACATGAAAAACGTGAAAAAAGTCGCTATTTAACCATATATGAGGATTTTAACTTCAAATCATAGAGCGAGGTTTCGTATTATTTAGATCCAAGAAAAGACATATGACAATGTTGTTTCCAATACAAATGATAAAAACCAATGTGTTTTCATTAGAATTAATTAAAATGTTCCTGATTTTCCGTTAATATTACCGATGGAAGATGTACACGAAAACCGCTCTATTCCGGCTGAAATGTCGATATATGCAATAAAAACAGAACTTTTCCCCTTTTCAATATCTTACTCAGTATTTTAACGAGAAACAAATAGTTGATTGAAAATGAAGTATTTAAGGTTATTATCTAATCAATTATGTGTTTGCATCATTTTTATCGTATATATAATGAATTAATACCCATAAACTTAAAATTCACAGAAACGTGGAAAAACAGCAAAATATTGCCTAATTCGATGATATTTTGTTGAAATCACATGGAGGAAAAGGGGAATGATAAACGTCAAAAAATTGCTAAATTCGAAGATTTTTCGTACGAAACAAAATGCAAGAAAACTTGCTTAAAATGCAATATTATGCGACATTCTGAGATTTCAAGGCCAAATCACATATCGTGATACTACATGAAATAGTATCGAAATATTGGTACAAATGAATATATTTACGTAATATCAAACTACATGAAAAACGTGAAAAAAGTCGCTATTTAACCATATATGAGGATTTTAACTTCAAATCATAGAGCGAGGTTTCGTATTATTTAGAACCAAGAAAAGACATATGACAATGTTGTTTCCAATACAAATGATAAAAACCAATGTGTTTTCATTAGAATTAATTAAAATGTTCCTGATTTTCCGTTAATATTACCGATGGAAGATGTACACGAAAACCGGTCTATTCCGGCTGAAATGTCGATATATGCAATAAAAACAGAACTTTTCCCCTTTTCAATATCTTACTCAGTATTTTAACGAAAAACAAATAGTTTATTGAAAATGAAGTATTTAAGGTTATTATCTAATCAATTATGTGTTTGCATCATTTTTATCGTATATATAATGAATTAATACCCATAAACTGAAAATTCACAAAAACGTGGAAAAACGGCAAAATATTGCCTAATTCGATGATATTTTGTTTTAATAACATGAAGGAAAAGGAGATAATATACGTCAAAATATTGCTAAATTCGATGATTTTTCGTACGAAACAAAATACAAGAAAACTTGCTTCAAATGCAATATTATGCGACATTCTGAGATTTCAAGGCCAAATCACATATCGTGATACTACATGATATTGTATCGAAATATTGGTGAAAATGAATATATTTACGTAATGTCAAACTACATGAAAAACGTGAAAAAAGTCACTATTTGACCATATTTGAGGATTTTAACTTCAAATCATAGAGCGAGGTTTCGTATTATTTAGATCCAAGAAAAGACATATGACAATGTTGTATCCAATACAAATGATAAAACCAATCTGTTTTCATTAGAATTAACATTAGAATTAATTAGAATGTTCCTGATTTTCCGTTTATATTACCGATGGAAGATGTAAACTTAAAACCGCTCAAATCCGGCTGAAACGTCGATATATGCAATAAAAACCGAACTTCTCCTCTTTTCAATATCCTACTCAGTATTTTAACAAGAAACAAATAGTTGATTGAAAATGAAGTATTTAAGGTTAATTTCCAATCAATTATGTGTTTGCATCATTTTTATCGTATATATAATGAATTAATACCCAAAAACTGAAAATTCACAGAAACGTGGAAAAACGGCAAAATATTGCCTAATTCGATGATATTTTGTTTAAATCACATGGAGGAAAAGGGGGATGATAAACGTCAAAATATTGCTAAATTCGAAGATTTTTCGTACGAAACCAAATGCAAGAAAACTTGCTTAAAATGCAATATTATGCGACATTCTGAGATTTCAAGGCCAAATCACATATCGTGATACTACATGAAATAGTATCGAAATATTGGTACAAATGAATATATTTACGTAATATCAAACTACATGAAAAACGTGAAAAAAGTCGCTATTTAACCATATATGAGGATTTTAACTTCAAATCATAGAGCGAGGTTTCGTATTATTTAGATCCAAGAAAAGACATATGACAATGTTGTTTCCAATACAAATGATAAAAACCAATGTGTTTTCATTAGAATTAATTAAAATGTTCCTGATTTTCCGTTAATATTACCGATGGAAGATGTACACGAAAACCGCTCTATTCCGGCTGAAACGTCGATATATGCAATAAAAACAGAACTTTTCCCCTTTTCAATATCTTACTCAGTATTTTAACGAGAAACAAATAGTTGATTGAAAATGAAGTATTTAAGGTTATTATCTAATCAATTATGTGTTTGCATCATTTTTATCGTATATATAATGAATTAATACATATAAACTTAAAATTCACAGAAACGTGGAAAAACGGCAAAATATTGCCTAATTCGATGATATTTTGTTGAAATCACATGGAGGAAAAGGGGGGATGATAAACGTCAAAATATGGCTAAATTCGAAGATTTTTCGTACGAAACAAAATGCAAGAAAACTTGCTTAAAATGCAATATTATGCGACATTCTGAGATTTCAAGGCCAAATCACATATCGTGATACTACATGAAATAGTATCGAAATATTGGTAAAAATGAATATATTTACGTAATATCAAACTACATGAAAAACGTGAAAAAAGTCACTATTTAACCATATTTGAGGATTTTAACTTCAAATCATAGAGCGAGGTTTCGTATTATTTAGATCCAAGAAAAGACATATGACAATGTTGTTTCCAATACAAATGATAAAAACCAATGTGTTTTCATTAGAATTAACTAAAATGTTCCTGATTTTCGGTTTATATTACCGATGGAAGATGTACACGAAAACCGCTCTATTCCGGCTGAAACGTCGATATATGCAATAAAAACAGAACTTCTCCCCTTTTCAATATCCTACTCAATATTTTAAAGAGAAACAAATAGTTGATTGAAAATGAAGTATTTAAGGTTATTATCTAATCAATTATGTGTTTGCATTATTTTTATCGTATATATAATGAATTAATACCCATAAACTGAAAATTCACAAAAACGTAGAAAAACGGCAAAATATTGCCTAATTCGATGATATTTTGTTTTAATAACATGAAGGAAAAGGAGATAATAAACGTCAAAATATTGCTAAATTCGATGATTTTTCGTACGAAACAAAATACAAGAAAACTTGCTTCAAATGCAATATTATGCGACATTCTGAGATTTCAAGGCCAAATCACATATCGTGATACTACATGAAATAGTATCGAAATATTAGTGAAAAAGAATATATTTACGTAATGTCAAACTACATGAAAAACGTGAAAAAAGTCACTATTTAACCATATATGAGGATTTTAACTTCAAATCATAGAGCGAGGTTTCGTATTATTTAGATCCAAGAAAAGACATATGACTAGGTTGTATCCAATACAAATGATAAAACCAATCTGTTTTCATTAGAATTAACATTAGAATTAATTAGAATGTTCCTGATTTTCCGTTTATATTACCGATGGAAGATGTAAACGTAAAACCGCTCAAATCCGGCTGAAACGTCGATATATGCAATAAAAACCGAACTTCTCCCCCTTTCAATATCCTACTCAGTATTTTAACAAGAAACAAATAGTTGATTGAAAATGAAGTATTTAAGGTTAATTTCCAATCAATTATGTGTTTGCATCATTTTTATCGTTATTATAAGGAATTAATACCCAAAACCGAAAATTCACAGAAACGTGGAAAAACTGCAAAATATTGCTTAATTCGATGATATTTTGTTTAAATCACATGGAGGAAAAGGGGGATGATAAACGTCAAAATATTGCTAAATTCGAAGATTTTTCGTACGAAACAAAATGCAAGAAAACTTGCTTAAAATGCAATATTATGCGACATTCTGAGATTTCAAGGCCAAATCACATATCGTGATACTACATGAAATAGTATCGAAATATTGGTAAAAATGAATATATTTACGTAATATCAAATTACATGAAAAACGTGAAAAAAGTCGCTATTTAACTATATATGAGGATTTTAACTTCAAATCATAGAGCGAGGTTTCGTATTATTTAGATCCAAGAAAAGACATATGACAAGGTTGTATCCAATACAAATGATAAAACCAATCTGTTTTCATTAGAATTAACATTAGAATTAATTAGAATGTTCCTGATTTTCCGTTTATATTACCGATGGAAGATGTAAACGTAAAACCGCTCAAATCCGGCTGAAACGTCGATATATGCAATAAAAACCGAACTTCTCCCCTTTTTTATATCCTACTCAGTATTTTAACGAGAAACAAATAGTTGATCGAAAATGAAGTATTTAAGGTTAATTTCCAATCAATTATGTGTTTGCATCATTTTTATTGTATATTTAATGAATTAATACCGAAAGACTGAAAATTCACAAAAACGTGGAAAAACGGCAAAATATTGCCTAATTCGATGATATTTTGTTTAAATCACATGAAGGAAAAGGATATGATAAACGTCAAAATATTGCTAAACTCGATGATTTTTCGTACGAAACAAAATGCAAGAAAACTTGCTTAAAATGCAATATTATGCGAAATTCTGAGATTTGAAGGCCAAATCACATATCGTGATACTACATGAAATAGTATCGAAATATTGGTATAAACGAATATATTTACGTAAAATCACACTACTTGAAAAACGTGAAAAAAGTCACTATTTTACCATATATGAGGATTTTAACTTCAAATCATAGAGCGAGGTTTCGTATTATTTAGATCCAAGAAAAGACATATGACAATGTTGTTTCCAATACAAATGATAAAAACCAATGTGTTTTCATTAGAATTAACTAAAATGTTCCTGATTTTCGGTTTATATTACCGATGGAAGATGTACACGAAAACCGCTCTATTCCGGCTGAAACGTCGATATATGCAATAAAAACAGAACTTCTCCCCTTTTCAATATCCTACTCAGTATTTTAACGAGAAACAAATAGTTGATTGAAAATGAAGTATTTAAGGTTATTATCTAATCAATTATGTGTTTGCATTATTTTTATCGTATATATAATGAATTAATACCCATAAACTGAAAATTCACAAAAACGTAGAAAAACGGCAAAATATTGCCTAATTCGATGATATTTTGTTTTAATAACATGGAGGAAAAGGAGATAATAAACGTCAAAATATTGCTAAATTCGATGATTTTTCGTACGAAACAAAATGCAAGAAAACTTGCTTAAAATGCAATATTATGCGAAATTCTGGGATTTCAAGGCCAAATCACATATCGTGATACTTCATGAAATAGTATCGAAATATTGGTGAAAATGAATATATTTACGTAATGTCAAACTACATGAAAAACGTGAAAAAAGTCACTATTTAACCATATTTGAGGATTTTACTTCAAATCATAGAGCGAGGTTTCGTATTATTTAGATCCAAGAAAAGACATATGACAAGGTTGTATCCAATACTAATGATAAAACCAATCTGTTTTCATTAGAACTAACATTAGAATTAATTAGAATGTTCCTGATTTTCCGCTTATATTACCGATGGAAGATGTAAACGTAAAACCGCTCAAATCCGGCTGAAACGTCGATATATGCAATAAAAACCGAACTTCTCCCCTTTTCAATATCCTACACAGTATTTTAACAAGAAACAAATAGTTGATTGAAAATGAAGTATTTAAGGTTAATTTCTAATCAATTATGTGTTTGCATCATTTTTATCGTATATATAATGAATTAATACCCAAAAACTGAAAATTCACAGAAACGTGGAAAAACGGCAAAATATTGCCTAATTCGATGATATTTTGTTTAAATCACATGGAGGAAAAGGGGGATGATAAACGTCAAAATATTGCTAAATTCGAAGATTTTTCGTACGAAACAAAATGCAAGAAAACTTGCTTAAAATGCAATATTATGCGACATTCTGAGATTTCAAGGCCAAATCACATATCGTGATACTACATGAAATAGTATCGAAATATTGGTAAAAATGAATATATTTACGTAATATCAAACTACATGAAAAACGTGAAAAAAGTCGCTATTTAACCATATATGAGGATTTTAACTTCAAATCATAGAGCGAGGTTTCGTATTATTTAGATCCAAGAAAAGACATATGACAATGTTGTTTCCAATACAAATGATAAAAACCAATGTGTTTTCATTAGAATTAATTAAAATGTTCCTGATTTTCCGTTAATATTACCGATGGAAGATGTACACGAAAACCGCTCTATTCCGGCTGAAATGTCGATATATGCAATAAAAACAGAACTTCTCCCCTTTTCAATATCTTACTCAATATTTTAACGAGAAACAAATAGTTGATTGAAAATGAAGTATTTAAGGTTATTATCTAATCAATTATGTGTTTGCATCATTTTTATCGTATATATAATGAATTAATACCCATAAACTGAAAATTCACAAAAACGTGGAAAAACGGCAAAATATTGCCTAATTCGATGATATTTTGTTTTAATAACATGAAGGAAAAGGAGATAATAAACGTCAAAATATTGCTAAATTCGATGATTTTTCGTTCGAAACAAAATACAAGAAAACTTGCTTCAAATGCAATATTATGCGACATTCTGAGATTTCAAGGCCAAATCACATATCGTGATACTACATGAAATAGTATCGAAATATTGGTGAAAATGAATATATTTACGTAAGGTCAAACTACATGAAAAACGTGAAAAAAGTCACTATTTAACCATATTTGAGGATTTTAATTTCAAATCGTAGAGCGAGGTTTCGTATTATTTAGATCCAAGAAAAGACATATGACAAGGTTGTATCCAATACAAATGATAAAACCAATCTGTTTTCATTAGAATTAACATTAGAATTAATTAGAATGTTCCTGATTTTCCGTTTATATTACCGATGGAAGATGTAAACGTAAAACCGCTCAAATCCGGCTGAAACGTCGATATATGCAATAAAAACCGAACTTCTCCCCTTTTCAATATCCTACTCAGTATTTTAACGAGAAACAAATAGTTGATCGAAAATGAAGTATTTAAGGTTAATTTCCAATCAATTATGTGTTTGCATCATTTTTATTGTATATTTAATGAATTAATACCGAAAGACTGAAAATTCACAAAAACGTGGAAAAACGGCAAAATATTGATTAATTCGATGATATTTTGTTTAAATCACATGAAGGAAAAGGAGATGATAAACGTCAAAATATTGCTAAATTCGATGATTTTTCGAACGAAACAAAATGCAAGAAAACTTGCTTAAAATGTAATATTATGCGAAATTCTGAGATTTGAAGGCCAAATCACATATCGTGATACTACATGAAATAGTATCGAAATATTGGTGTAAACGAATATATTTACGTAAAATCACACTACTTGAAAAACGTGAAAAAAGTCACTATTTTACCATATATGAGGATTTTAACTTCAAATCATAGAGCGAGGTTTCGTATTATTTAGATCCAAGAAAAGACATATGACAATGTTGTTTCCAATACAAATGATAAAAACCAATGTGTTTTCATTAGAATCAACTAAAATGTTCCTGATTTTCCGTTTATATTACCGATGGAAGATGTACACGAAAACCGCTCTATTCCGGCTGAAACGTCGATATATGCAATAAAAACAGAACTTCTCCCCTTTTCAATATCCTACTCAGTATTTTAACGAGAAACAAATAGTTGATTGAAAATGAAGTATTTAAGGTTATTATCTAATCAATTATGTGTTTGCATCATTTTTATCGTATATATAATGAATTAATACCCATAAACTTAAAATTCACAGAAACGTGGAAAAACGGCAAAATATTGCCTAATTTGATGATATTTTGTTTAAATCACATAAAGGAAAAGGGGGGATGATGAACGTCAAAATATTGCTAAATTCGATGATTTTTCGTACGAAACAAAATGCAAGAAAACTTGCTTAAAATGCAATATTTTGCGACATTCTGAGATTTCAAGGCCAAATCACATATCGTGAATTGGCCTTGAAACGTCGATACATGAAACAGTATCGAAATATTGGTAAAAAATGAATATATTTACGTAATGTCAAACTACATGAAAAACGTGAAAAAAGTCACTATTTAACCATATTTGAGGATTTTAACTTCAAATCATATAGCGAGGTTTCGTATTATTTAGATCCAAGAAAAGACATATGACAAAGTTGTTTCCAATACAAATGATAAAACCAATCTGTTTTCATTAGAATTAACATTAGAATTAATTAGAATGTTCCTGATTTTCCGTTTATATTACCGATGGAAGATGTAAACGTAAAACCGCTCAAATCCGGCTGAAACGTCGATATATGCAATAAAAACCGAACTTCTCCCCTTTTTTATATCCTACTCAGTATTTTAACGAGAAACAAATAGTTGATCGAAAATGAAGTATTTAAGGTTAATTTCCAATCAATTATGTGTGTGCATCATTTTTATTGTATATTTAATGAATTAATACCGAAAGACTGAAAATTCACAAAAACGTGGAAAAACGGCAAAATATTGCCAAATTCGATGATATTTTGTTTAAATCACATGAAGGAAAAGGAGATGATAAACGTCAAAATATTGCTAAATTCGATTATTTTTCGTACGAAACAAAATGCAAGAAAACTTGCTTAAAATGCAATATTATGCGAAATTCTGGGATTTCAAGGCCAAATCACATATCGTGATACTTCATGAAATAGTATCGAAATATTGGTGAAAATGAATATATTTACGTAATGTCAAACTACATGAAAAACGTGAAAAAAGTCACTATTTAACCATATTTGAGGATTTTACTTCAAATCATAGAGCGAGGTTTCGTATTATTTAGATCCAAGAAAAGACATATGACAAGGTTGTATCCAATACTAATGATAAAACCAATCTGTTTTCATTAGAACTAACATTAGAATTAATTAGAATGTTCCTGATTTTCCGTTTATATTACCGATGGAAGATGTAAACGTAAAACCGCTCAAATCCGGCTGAAACGTCGATATATGCAATAAAAACCGAACTTCTCCCCTTTTCAATATCCTACTCAGTATTTTAACAAGAAACAAATAGTTGATTGAAAATGAAGTATTTAAGGTTAATTTCTAATCAATTATGTGTTTGCATCATTTTTATCGTATATATAATGAATTAATACCCAAAAACTGAAAATTCACAGAAACGTGGAAAAACGGCAAAATATTGCCTAATTCGATGATATTTTGTTTAAATCACATGGAGGAAAAGGGGGATGATAAACGTCAAAATATTGCTAAATTCGAAGATTTTTCGTACGAAACAAAATGCAAGAAAACTTGCTTAAAATGCAATATTATGCGACATTCTGAGATTTCAAGGCCAAATCACATATCGTGATACTACATGAAATAGTATCGAAATATTGGTAAAAATGAATATATTTACGTAATATCAAACTACATGAAAAACGTGAAAAAAGTCGCTATTTAACCATATATGAGGATTTTAACTTCAAATCATAGAGCGAGGTTTCGTATTATTTAGATCCAAGAAAAGACATATGACAATGTTGTTTCCAATACAAATGATAAAAACCAATGTGTTTTCATTAGAATTAATTAAAATGTTCCTGATTTTCCGTTAATATTACCGATGGAAGATGTACACGAAAACCGCTCTATTCCGGCTGAAATGTCGATATATGCAATATAAACAGAACTTCTCCCCTTTTCAATATCTTACTCAGTATTTTAACGAGAAACAAATAGTTGATTGAAAATGAAGTATTTAAGGTTATTATCTAATCAATTACGTGTTTGCATCATTTTTATCGTATATATAATGAATTAATACCCATAAACTGAAAATTCACAAAAACGTGGAAAAACGGCAAAATATTGCCTAATTCGATGATATTTTGTTTTAATAACAAGAAGGAAAAGGAAATAATAAACGTCAAAATATTGCTAAATTCGATGATTTTTCGTTCGAAACAAAATACAAGAAAACTTGCTTCAAATGCAATATTATGCGACATTCTGAGATTTCAAGGCCAAATCACATATCGTGATACTACATGAAATAGTATCGAAATATTGGAGAAAATGAATATATTTACGTAAGGTCAAACTACATGAAAAACGTGAAAAAAGTCACTATTTAACCATATTTGAGGATTTTAATTTCAAATCGTAGAGCGAGGTTTCGTATTATTTAGATCCAAGAAAAGACATATGACAAGGTTGTATCCAATACAAATGATAAAACCAATCTGTTTTCATTAGAATTAACATTAGAATTAATTAGAATGTTCCTGATTTTCCGTTTATATTACCGATGGAAGATGTAAACGTAAAACCGCTCAAATCCGGCTGAAACGTCGATATATGCAATAAAAACCGAACTTCTCCCCTTTTCAATATCCTACTCAGTATTTTAACGAGAAACAAATAGTTGATCGAAAATGAAGTATTTAAGGTTAATTTCCAATCAATTATGTGTTTGCATCATTTTTATTGTATATTTAATGAATTAATACCGAAAGACTGAAAATTCACAAAAACGTGGAAAAACGGCAAAATATTGATTAATTCGATGATATTTTGTTTAAATCACATGAAGGAAAAGGAGATGATAAACGTCAAAATATTGCTAAATTCGATGATTTTTCGTACGAAACAAAATGCAAGAAAACTTGCTTAAAATGCAATATTATGCGAAATTCTGAGATTTGAAGGCCAAATCACATATCGTGATACTACATGAAATAGTATCGAAATATTGGTGTAAACGAATATATTTACGTAAAATCACACTACTTGAAAAACGTGAAAAAAGTCACTATTTTACCATATATGAGGATTTTAACTTCAAATCATAGAGCGAGGTTTCGTATTATTTAGATCCAAGAAAAGACATATGACAATGTTGTTTCCAATACAAATGATAAAAACCAATGTGTTTTCATTAGAATCAACTAAAATGTTCCTGATTTTCCGTTTATATTACCGATGGAAGATGTACACGAAAACCGCTCTATTCCGGCTGAAACGTCGATATATGCAATAAAAACAGAACTTCTCCCCTTTTCAATATCCTACTCAGTATTTTAACGAGAAACAAATAGTTGATTGAAAATGAAGTATTTAAGGTTATTATCTAATCAATTATGTGTTTGCATCATTTTTATCGTATATATAATGAATTAATACCCATAAACTTAAAATTCACAGAAACGTGGAAAAACGGCAAAATATTGCCTAATTTGATGATATTTTGTTTAAATCACATAAAGGAAAAGGGGGGATGATAAACGTCAAAATATTGCTAAATTCGATGATTTTTCGTACGAAACAAAATGCAAGAAAACTTGCTTAAAATGCAATATTTTGCGACATTCTGAGATTTCAAGGCCAAATCACATATCGTGATTTGGCCTTGAAACGTCGATACATGAAACAGTATCGAAATTTTGGTAAAAAATGAATATGTTTACGTAATGTCAAACTACATGAAAAACGTGAAAAAAGTCACTATTTAACCATATTTGAGGATTTTAACTTCAAATCATATAGCGAGGTTTCGTATTATTTAGATCCAAGAAAAGACATATGACAAAGTTGTTTCCAATACAAATGATAAAACCAATCTGTTTTCATTAGAATTAACATTAGAATTAATTAGAATGTTCCTGATTTTCCGTTTATATTACCGATGGAAGATGTAAACGTAAAACCGCTCAAATCCGGCTGAAACGTCGATATATGCAATAAAAACCGAATTTCTCCCCTTTTCAATATCCTACTCAGTATTTTAACGAGAAACAAATAGTTGATCGAAAATGAAGTATTTAAGGTTAATTTCCAATCAATTATGTGTTTGCAAAATTTTTATTGTATATTTAATGAATTAATACCGAAAGACTGAAAATTCACAAAAACGTGGAAAAACGGCAAAATATTGCCTAATTCGATGATATTTTTTTTAAATCACATGAAGGAAAAGAAGATGATAAACGTCAAAATATTGCTAAATTCGATGATTTTTCGTACGAAACAAAATGCAAGAAAACTTGCTTAAAATGCAATATTATGCGAAATTCTGAGATTTGAAGGCCAAATCACATATCGTGATACTACATGAAATAGTATCGAAATATTGGTATAAACGAAATATATTTACGTAAAATCACACTACTTGAAAAACGTGAAAAAAGTCACTATTTTACCATATATGAGGATTTTAACTTCAAATCATAGAGCGAGGTTTCGTATTATTTAGATCCAAGAAAAGACATATGACAATGTTGTTTCCAATACAAATGATAAAAACCAATGTGTTTTCATTAGAATTAACTAAAATGTTCCTGATTTTCCGTTTATATTACCAATGGAAGATGTACACGAAAACCGCTCTATTCCGGCTGAAACGTCGATATATGCAATAAAAACAGAACTTCTCCCCTTTTCAATATTCTACTCAGTATTTTAACGAGAAACAAATAGTTGATTGAAAATGAAGTATTTAAGGTTATTATCTAATCAATTATGTGTTTGCATCATTTTTATCGTATATATAATGAATTAATACCCATAAACTTAAAATTCACAGAAACGTGGAAAAACGGCAAAATATTGCCTAATTCGATGATATTTTGTTTAAATCACATAAGGGGGAAAAGGGGGGATGATAAACGTCAAAATATTGCTAAATTCGATGATTTATCGTACGAAACAAAATGCAAGAAAACTTGCTTAAAATGCAATATTTTGCGACATTCTGAGATTTCAAGGCCAAATCACATATCGTGATACTACATGAAACAGTATCGAAATATTGGTAAAAAATGAATATATTTACGTAATGTCAAACTACATGAAAAACGTGAAAAAAGTCACTATTTAACCATATTTGAGAATTTTAACTTCAAATCATATAGCGAGGTTTCGTATTATTTAGATCCAAGAAAAGACATATGACAAGATTGTTTCCAATACAAATGATAAAACCAATCTGTTTTCATTAGAATTAACATTAGAATTAATTAGAATGTTCCTGATTTTCCGTTTATATTACCGATGGAAGATGTACATGTAAAACCGCTCTAATCCGGCTGAAACGTCGATATATGCAATAAAAACCGAACTTCTTCCCTTTTCAATATCCTACTCAGTATTTTAACAAGAAACAAATAGTTGATTGAAAATGAAGTATTTAAGGTTAATTTCCAATCAATTATGTGTTTGCATCATTTTTATCGTATATATAATGAATTAATACCCATAAACTGAAAATTCACAGAAACGTGGAAAAACGGCAAAATATTGCCTAATTCGATGATATTTTGTTTAAATCACATGAAGGAAAAGGAGATGATAAACGTCAAAATATTGCTAAATTCGAAGATTTTTCGTACGAAACAAAATGCAAGAAAACTTGCTTAAAATGCAATATTATGCGACATTCTGAGATTTCAAGGCCAAATCACATATCGTGATACTACATGAAATAGTATCGAAATATTGGTACAAATGAATATATTTACGTAATATCAAACTACATGAAAAACGTGAAAAAAGTCGCTATTTAACCATATATGAGGATTTTAACTTCAAATCATAGAGCGAGGTTTCGTATTATTTAGATCCAAGAAAAGACATATGACAATGTTGTTTCCAATACAAATGATAAAAACCAATGTGTTTTCATTAGAATTAATTAAAATGTTCCTGATTTTCCGTTAATATTACCGATGGAAGATGTACACGAAAACCGCTCTATTCCGGCTGAAATGTCGATATATGCAATAAAAACAGAACTTCTCCCCTTTTCAATATCCTACTCAGTATTTTAACGAGAAACAAATAGTTGATCGAAAATGAAGTATTTAAGGTTAATTTCCAATCAATTATGTGTTTGCATCATTTTTATTGTATATTTAATGAATTAATACCGAAAGACTGAAAATTCACAAAAACGTGGAAAAACGGCAAAATATTGATTAATTCGATGATATTTTGTTTAAATCACATGAAGGAAAAGGAGATGATAAACGTCAAAATATTGCTAAATTCGATGATTTTTCGTACGAAACAAAATGCAAGAAAACTTGCTTAAAATGCAATATTATGCGAAATTCTGAGATTTGAAGGCCAAATCACATATCGTGATATTACATGAAATAGTATCGAAATATTGGTGTAAACGAATATATTTACGTAAAATCACACTACTTGAAAAACGTGAAAAAAGTCACTATTTTACCATATATGAGGATTTTAACTTCAAATCATAGAGCGAGGTTTCGTATTATTTAGATCCAAGAAAAGACATATGACAATGTTGTTTCCAATACAAATGATAAAAACCAATGTGTTTTCATTAGAATCAACTAAAATGTTCCTGATTTTCCGTTTATATTACCGATGGAAGATGTACACGAAAACCGCTCTATTCCGGCTGAAACGTCGATATATGCAATAAAAACAGAACTTCTCCCCTTTTCAATATCCTACTCAGTATTTTAACGAGAAACAAATAGTTGATTGAAAATGAAGTATTTAAGGTTATTATCTAATCAATTATGTGTTTGCATCATTTTTATCGTATATATAATGAATTAATACCCATAAACTTAAAATTCACAGAAACGTGGAAAAACGGCAAAATATTGCCTAATTTGATGATATTTTGTTTAAATCACATAAAGGAAAAGGGGGGATGATAAACGTCAAAATATTGCTAAATTCGATGATTTTTCGTACGAAACAAAATGCAAGAAAACTTGCTTAAAATGCAATATTTTGCGACATTCTGAGATTTCAAGGCCAAATCACATATCGTGATTTGGCCTTGAAACGTCGATACATGAAACAGTATCGAAATATTGGTAAAAAATGAATATATTTACGTAATGTCAAACTACATGAAAAACGTGAAAAAAGTCACTATTTAACCATATTTGAGGATTTTAACTTCAAATCATATAGCGAGGTTTCGTATTATTTAGATCCAAGAAAAGACATATGACAAAGTTGTTTCCAATACAAATGATAAAACCAATCTGTTTTCATTAGAATTAACATTAGAATTAATTAGAATGTTCCTGATTTTCCGTTTATATTACCGATGGAAGATGTAAACGTAAAACCGCTCAAATCCGGCTGAAACGTCGATATATGCAATAAAAACCGAATTTCTTCCCTTTTCAATATCCTACTCAGTATTTTAACGAGAAACAAATAGTTGATCGAAAATGAAGTATTTAAGGTTAATTTCCAATCAATTATGTGTTTGCAAAATTTTTATTGTATATTTAATGAATTAATACCGAAAGACTGAAAATTCACAAAAACGTGGAAAAACGGCAAAATATTGCCTAATTCGATGATATTTTGTTTAAATCACATGAAGGAAAAGAAGATGATAAACGTCAAAATATTGCTAAATTCGATGATTTTTCGTACGAAACAAAATGCAAGAAAACTTGCTTAAAATGCAATATTATGCGAAATTTTGAGATTTGAAGGCCAAATCACATATCGTGATACTACATGAAATAGTATCGAAATATTGGTATAAACGAATATATTTACGTAAAATCACACTACTTGAAAAACGTGAAAAAAGTCACTATTTTACCATATATGAGGATTTTAACTTCAAATCATAGAGCGAGGTTTCGTATTATTTAGATCCAAGAAAAGACATATGACAATGTTGTTTCCAATACAAATGATAAAAACCAATGTGTTTTCATTAGAATTAACTAAAATGTTCCTGATTTTCCGTTTATATTACCAATGGAAGATGTACACGAAAACCGCTCTATTCCGGCTGAAACGTCGATATATGCAATAAAAACAGAACTTCTCCCCTTTTCAATATTCTACTCAGTATTTTAACGAGAAACAAATAGTTGATTGAAAATGAAGTATTTAAGGTTATTATCTAATCAATTATGTGTTTGCATCATTTTTATCGTATATATAATGAATTAATACCCATAAACTTAAAATTCACAGAAACGTGGAAAAACGGCAAAATATTGCCTAATTCGATGATATTTTGTTTAAATCACATAAGGGGGAAAAGGGGGGATGATAAACGTCAAAATATTGCTAAATTCGATGATTTATCGTACGAAACAAAATGCAAGAAAACTTGCTTAAAATGCAATATTTTGCGACATTCTGAGATTTCAAGGCCAAATCACATATCGTGATACTACATGAAACAGTATCGAAATATTGGTAAAAAATGAATATATTTACGTAATGTCAAACTACATGAAAAACGTGAAAAAAGTCACTATTTAACCATATTTGAGAATTTTAACTTCAAATCATATAGCGAGGTTTCGTATTATTTAGATCCAAGAAAAGACATATGACAAGGTTGTTTCCAATACAAATGATAAAACCAATCTGTTTTCATTAGAATTAACATTAGAATTAATTAGAATGTTCCTGATTTTCCGTTTATATTACCGATGGAAGATGTACATGTAAAACCGCTCTAATCCGGCTGAAACGTCGATATATGCAATAAAAACCGAACTTCTCCCCTTTTCAATATCCTACTCAGTATTTTAACAAGAAACAAATAGTTGATTGAAAATGAAGTATTTAAGGTTAATTTCCAATCAATTATGTGTTTGCATCATTTTTATCGTATATATAATGAATATAATATATAATGAAACCCATAAACTGAAAATTCACAGAAACGTGGAAAAACGGCAAAATATTGCCTAATTCGATGATATTTTGTTTAAATCACATGAAGGAAAAGGAGATGATAAACGTCAAAATATTGCTAAATTCGAAGATTTTTCGTACGAAACAAAATGCAAGAAAACTTGCTTAAAATGCAATATTATGCGACATTCTGAGATTTCAAGGCCAAATCACATATCGTGATACTACATGAAATAGTATCGAAATATTGGTACAAATGAATATATTTACGTAATATCAAACTACATGAAAAACGTGAAAAAAGTCGCTATTTAACCATATATGAGGATTTTAACTTCAAATCATAGAGCGAGGTTTCGTATTATTTAGATCCAAGAAAAGACATATGACAATGTTGTTTCCAATACAAATGATAAAAACCAATGTGTTTTCATTAGAATTAATTAAAATGTTCCTGATTTTCCGTTAATATTACCGATGGAAGATGTACACGAAAACCGCTCTATTCCGGCTGAAATGTCGATATATGCAATAAAAACAGAACTTCTCCCCTTTTCAATATCTTACTCAGTGTTTTAACGAGAAACAAATAGTTGATTGAAAATGAAGTATTTAAGGTTATTATCTAATCAATTATGTGTTTGCATCATTTTTATCGTATATATAATGAATTAATACCCATAAACTGAAAATTCACAAAAACGTGGAAAAACGGCAAAATATATCCTAATTCGATGATATTTTGTTTTAATAACATGAAGGAAAAGGAGATAATATACGTCAAAATATTGCTAAATTCGATGATTTTTCGTACGAAACAAAATACAAGAAAACTTGCTTCAAATGCAATATTACGCGACATTCTGAGATTTCAAGGCCAAATCACATATCGTGATACTACATGAAATAGTATCGAAATATTGGTGAAAATGAATATATTTACGTAATGTCAAAGTACATGAAAAACGTGAAAAAAGTCACTATTTATCCATATTTGAGGATTTTAACTTCAAATCATAGAGCGAGGTTTCGTATTATTTAGATCCAAGAAAAGACATATGACAATGTTGTATCCAATACAAATGATAAAACCAATCTGTTTTCATTAGAATTAACATTAGAATTAATTAGAATGTTCCTGATTTTCCGTTTATATTACCGATGGAAGATGTAAACTTAAAACCGCTCAAATCCGGCTGAAACGTCGATATATGCAATAAAAACCGAACTTCTCCCCTTTTCAATATCCTACTCAGTATTTTAACAAGAAACAAATAGTTGATTGAAAATGAAGTATTTAAAGTTAATTTCCAATCAATTATGTGTTTGCATCATTTTTATCGTATATATAATGAATTAATACCCAAAAACTGAAAATTCACAGAAACGTGGAAAAACGGCAAAATATTGCCTAATTCGATGATATTTTGTTTAAATCACATGGAGGAAAAGGGGGATGATAAACGTCAAAATATTGCTAAATTCGAAGATTTTTCGTACGATACAAAATGCAAGAAAACTTGCTTAAAATGCAATATTATGCGACATTCTGAGATTTCAAGGCCAAATCACATATCGTGAAACTACATGAAATAGTATCGAAATATTGGTAAAAATGAATATATTTACGTAATATCAAACTACATGAAAAACGTGAAAAAAGTCGCAATATAACCATATATGAGGATTTTAACTTCAAATCATAGAGCGAGGTTTCGTATTATTTAGATCCAAGAAAAGACATATGACAATGTTGTTTCCAATACAAATGATAAAAACCAATGTGTTTTCATTAGAATTAACTAAAATGTTCCTGATTTTCCGTTTATATTACCGATGGAAGATGTACACGAAAACCGCTCTATTCCGGCTGAAACATCGATATATGCAATAAAAACAAAACTTCTCCCCTTTTCAATATCCTACTCAGTATTTTAACGAGAAGCAAATAGTTGATTGAAAATGAAGTATTTAAGGTTATTATCTAATCAATTATGTGTTTGCATCATTTTTATCGTATATATAATGAATTAATACCCATAAACTTAAAATTCACAGAAACGTGGAAAAACGGCAAAATATTGCCTAATTCGATGATATTTTGTTGAAATCACATGGAGGAAAAGGGGGATGATAAACGTCAAAATATGGCTAAATTCGAAGATTTTTCGTACGAAACAAAATGCAAGAAAACTTGCTTAAAATGCAATATTATGCGACATTCTGAGATTTCAAGGCCAAATCACATATCGTGATACTACATGAAATAGTATCGAAATATTGGTAAAAATGAATATATTTACGTAATATCAAACTACATGAAAAACGTGAAAAAAGTCACTATTTAACCATATTTGAGGATTTTAACTTCAAATCATAGAGCGAGGTTTCGTATTATTTAGATCCAAGAAAAGACATATGACAATGTTGTTTCCAATACAAATGATAAAAACCAATGTGTTTTCATTAGAATTAATTAAAATGTTCCTGATTTTCCGTTAATATTACCGATGGAAGATGTACACGAAAACCGCTCTATTCCGGCTGAAATGTCGATATATGCAATAAAAACAGAACTTCTCCCCTTTTCAATATCTTACTCAGTATTTTAACGAGAAACAAATAGTTGATTGAAAATGAAGTATTTAAGGTTATTATCTAATCAATTATGTGTTTGCATCATTTTTATCGTATATATAATGAATTAATACCCATAAACTGAAAATTCACAAAAACGTGGAAAAGCGGCAAAATATATCCCAATTCGATGATATTTTGTTTTAATAACATGAAGGAAAAGGAGATAATATACGTCAAAATATTGCTAAATTCGATGATTTTTCGTACGAAACAAAATACAAGAAAACTTGCTTCAAATGCAATATTACGCGACATTCTGAGATTTCAAAGCCAAATCACATATCGTGATACTACATGAAATAGTATCGAAATATTGGTGAAAATGAATATATTTACGTAATGTCAAACTACATGAAAAACGTGAAAAAAGTCACTATTTATCCATATTTGAGGATTTTAACTTCAAATCATAGAGCGAGGTTTCGTATTATTTAGATCCAAGAAAAGACATATGACAATGTTGTATCCAATACAAATGATAAAACCAATCTGTTTTCATTAGAATTAACATTAGAATTAATTAAAATGTTCCTGATTTTCCGTTTATATTACCGATGGAAGATGTAAACTTAAAACCGCTCAAATCCGGCTGAAACGTCGATATATGCAATAAAAACCGAACTTCTCCCCTTTTCAATATCCTACTCAGTATTTTAACAAGAAACAAATAGTTGATTGAAAATGAAGTATTTAAGGTTAATTTCCAATCAATTATGTGTTTGCATCATTTTTATCGTATATATAATGAATTAATACCCAAAAACTGAAAATTCACAGAAACGTGGAAAAACGGCAAAATATTGCCTAATTCGATGATATTTTGTTTAAATCACATGGAGGAAAAGGGGGATGATAAACGTCAAAATATTGCTAAATTCGAAGATTTTTCGTACGAAACAAAATGCAAGAAAACTTGCTTAAAATGCAATATTATGCGACATTCTGAGATTTCAAGGCCAAATCACATATCGTGAAACTACATGAAATAGTATCGAAATATTGGTAAAAATGAATATATTTACGTAATATCAAACTACATGAAAAACGTGAAAAAAGTCGCAATATAACCATATATGAGGATTTTAACTTCAAATCATAGAGCGAGGTTTCGTATTATTTAGATCCAAGAAAAGACATATGACAATGTTGTTTCCAATACAAATGATAAAAACCAATGTGTTTTCATTAGAATTAACTAAAATGTTCCTGATTCTCCGTTTATATTACCGATGGAAGATGTACACGAAAACCGCTCTATTCCGGCTGAAACATCGATATATGCAATAAAAACAAAACTTCTCCTCTTTTCAATATCCTACTCAGTATTTTAACGAGAAGCAAATAGTTGATTGAAAATGAAGTATTTAAGGTTATTATCTAATCAATTATGTGTTTGCATCATTTTTATCGTATATATAATGAATTAATACCCATAAACTTAAAATTCACAGAAACGTGGAAAAAACGGCAAAATATTGCCTAATTCGATGATATTTTGTTGAAATCACATGGAAGAAAAGGGGGATGATAAACGTCAAAATATGGCTAAATTCGAAGATTTTTCGTACGAAACAAAATGCAAGAAAACTTGCTTAAAATGCAATATTATGCGACATTCTGAGATTTCAAGGCCAAATCACATATCGTGATACTACATGAAATAGTATCGAAATATTGGTAAAAATGAATATATTTACGTAATATCAAACTACATGAAAAACGTGAAAAAAGTCACTATTTAACCATATTTGAGGATTTTAACTTCAAATCATAGAGCGAGGTTTCGTATTATTTAGATCCAAGAAAAGACATATGACAATGTTGTTTCCAATACAAATGATAAAAACCAATGTGTTTTCATTAGAATTAATTAAAATGTTCCTGATTTTCCGTTAATATTACCGATGGAAGATGTACACGAAAACCGCTCTATTCCAGCTGAAATGTCGATATATGCAATAAAAACAGAACTTCTCCCCTTTTCAATATCTTACTCAGTATTTTAACGAGAAACAAATAGTTGATTGAAAATGAAGTATTTAAGGTTATTATCTAATCAATTATATGTTTGCATCATTTTTATCGTATATATAATGAATACGATACACCCATAAACATAAATACCCATAAACTGAAAATTCACAAAAACGTGGAAAAACGGCAAAATATTGCCTAATTCGATGATATTTTGTTTAAATAACATGAAGGAAAAGGAGATAATAAACGTCAAAATATTGCTAAATTCGATGATTTTTCGTACGAAACAAAATACAAGAAAACTTGCTTCAAATGCAATATTATGCGACATTCTGAGATTTCAAGGCCAAATCACATATCGTGATACTACATGAAACAGTATCGAAATATTGGTGAAAATGAATATATTTACGTAATGTCAAACTACATGAAAAACGTGAAAAAAGTCACTATTTAACCATATTTGAGGATTTTAACTTCAAATCATAGAGCGAGGTTTCGTATTATTTAGATCCAAGAAAGGACATATGACAAGGTTGTATCCAATACAAATGATAAATCCAATCTGTTTTCATTAGAATTAACATTAGAATTAATTAGAATGTTCCTGATTTTCCGTTTATATTACCGATGGAAGATGTACACGTAAAACCGCTCAAATCCGGCTGAAACGTCGATATATGCAATAAAAACCGAACTTCTCCCCTTTTCAATATCCTACTCAGTATTTTAACAAGAAACAAATAGTTGATTGAAAATGAAGTATTTAAGGTTAATTTCCAATCAATTATGTGTTTGCATCATTTTTATCGTATATATAATTAATTAATACCCAAAAACTGAAAATTCACAGAAACGTGGAAAAACGGCAAAATATTGCCTAATTCGATGATATTTTGTTTAAATCACATGGAGGAAAAGGGGGATGATAAACGTCAAAATATTGCTAAATTCGAAGATTTTTCGTACGAAACAAAATGCAAGAAAACTTGCTTAAAATGCAATATTATGCGACATTCTGAGATTTCAAGGCCAAATCACATATCGTGATACTACATGAAATAGTATCGAAATATTGGTAAAAATGAATATATTTACGTAATATCAAACTACATGAAAAACGTGAAAAAAGTCGCAATTTAACCATATATGAGGATTTTAACTTCAAATCATAGAGCGAGGTTTCGTATTATTTAGATCCAAGAAAAGACATATGACAATGTTGTTTCCAATACAAATGATAAAAACCAATGTGTTTTCATTAGAATTAACTAAAATGTTCCTGATTTTCCGTTTATATTACCGATGGAAGATGTACACGAAAACCGCTCTATTCCGGCTGAAACGTCGATATATGCAATAAAAACAGAACTTCTCCCCTTTTCAATATCCTACTCAGTATTTTAACGAGAAACAAATAGTTGATTGAAAATGAAGTATTTAAGGTTATTATCTAATCAATTATGTGTTTGCATCATTTTTATCGTATATATAATGAATTAATACCCATAAACTTAAAATTCACAGAAACGTGGAAAAACGGCAAAATATTGCCTAATTCGATGATATTTTGTTGAAATCACATGGAGGAAAAGGGGGATGATAAACGTCAAAATATGGCTAAATTCGAAGATTTTTCGTATGAAACAAAATGCAAGAAAACTTGCTTAAAATGCAATATTATGCGACATTCTGAGATTTCAAGGCCAAATCACATATCGTGATACTACATGAAATAGTATCGAAATATTGGTAAAAATGAATATATTTACGTAATATCAAACTACATGAAAAACGTGAAAAAAGTCACTATTTAACCATATTTGAGGATTTTAACTTCAAATCATAGAGCGAGGTTTCGTATTATTTAGATCCAAGAAAAGACATATGACAATGTTGTTTCCAATACAAATGATAAAAAACAATGTGTTTTCATTAGAATTAATTAAAATGTTCCTGATTTTCCGTTAATATTACCGATGGAAGATGTACACGAAAACCGCTCTATTCCGGCTGAAATGTCGATATATGCAATAAAAACAGAACTTCTCCCCTTTTCAATATCTTACTCAGTATTTTAACGAGAAACAAATAGTTGATTGAAAATGAAGTATTTAAGGTTATTATCTAATCAATTATGTGTTTGCATCATTTTTATCGTATATATAATGAATTAATACCCATAAACTGAAAATTCACAAAAACGTGGAAAAACGGCAAAATATTGCCTAATTCGATGATATTTTGTTTAAATAACATGAAGGAAAAGGAGATAATAAACGTCAAAATATTGCTAAATTCGATGATTTTTCGTACGAAACAAAATACAAGAAAACTTGCTTCAAATGCAATATTATGCGACATTCTGAGATTTCAAGGCCAAATCACATATCGTGATACTACATGAAATAGTATCGAAATATTGGTGAAAATGAATATATTTACGTAATGTCAAACTACATGAAAAACGTGAAAAAAGTCACTATTTAACCATATTTGAGGATTTTAACTTCAAATCATAGAGCGAGGTTTCGTATTATTTAGATCCAAGAAAAGACATATGACAAGGTTGTATCCAATACAAATGATAAATCCAATCTGTTTTCATTAGAATTAACATTAGAATTAATTAGAATGTTCCTGATTTTCCGTTTATATTACCGATGGAAGATGTACACGTAAAACTGCTCAAATCCGGCTGAAACGTCGATATATGCAATAAAAACCGAACTTCTCCCCTTTTCAATATCCTACTCAGTATTTTAACAAGAAACAAATAGTTGATTGAAAATGAAGTATTTAAGGTTAATTTCCAATCAATTATGTGTTTGCATCATTTTTATCGTATATATAATTAATTAATACCCAAAAACTGAAAATTCACAGAAACGTGGAAAAACGGCAAAATATTGCCTAATTCGATGATATTTTGTTTAAATCACATGGAGGAAAAGGGGGATGATAAACGTCAAAATATTGCTAAATTCGAAGATTTTTCGTACGAAACAAAATGCAAGAAAACTTGCTTAAAATGCAATATTATGCGACATTCTGAGATTTCAAGGCCAAATCACATATCGTGATACTACATGAAATAGTATCGAAATATTGGTAAATAATGAATATATTTACGTAATATCAAACTACATGAAAAACGTGAAAAAAGTCGCAATTTAACCATATATGAGGATTTTAACTTCAAATCATAGAGCGAAGTTTCGTATTATTTAGATCCAAGAAAAGACATATGACAATGTTGTTTCCAATACAAATGATAAAAACCAATGTGTTTTCATTAGAATTAACTAAAATGTTCCTGATTTTCCGTTTATATTACCGATGGAAGATGTACACGAAAACCGCTCTATTCCGGCTGAAACGTCGATATATGCAATAAAAACAGAACTTCTCCCCTTTTCAATATCCTACTCAGTATTTTAACGAGAAACAAATAGTTGATTGAAAATGAAGTATTTAAGGTTATTATCTAATCAATTATGTGTTTGCATCATTTTTATCGTATATATAATGAATTCATACCCATAAACTGAAAATTCACAGAAACGTGGAAAAACGGCAAAATATTGCCTAATTTGATGATATTTTGTTGAAATCACATGGAGGAAAAGGGGGATGATAAACGTCAAAATATGGCTAAATTCGAAGATTTTTCGTATGAAACAAAATGCAAGAAAACTTGCTTAAAATGCAATATTATGAGACATTCTGAGATTTCAAGGCCAAATCACATATCGTGATACTACATGAAATAGTATCTTAATATTGGTAAAAATGAATATATTTACGTAATATCAAACTACATGAAAAACGTGAAAAAAGTCACTATTTAACCATATTTGAGGATTTTAACTTCAAATCATAGAGCGAGGTTTCGTATTATTTAGATCCAAGAAAAGACATATGACAATGTTGTTTCCAATACAAATGATAAAAACCAATGTGTTTTCATTAGAATTAATTAAGATGTTCCTGATTTTCCGTTAATATTACCGATGGAAGATGTACACGAAAACCGCTCTATTCCGGCTGAAATGTCGATATATGCAATAAAAACAGAACTTCTCCCCTTTTCAATATCTTACTCAGTATTTTAACGAGAAACAAATAGTTGATTGAAAATGATGTATTTAAGGTTATTATCTAATCAATTATGTGTTTGCATCATTTTTATCGTATATATAATGAATTAATACCCATAAACTGAAAATTCACAAAAACGTGGAAAAACGGCAAAATATTGCCTAATTCGATGATATTTTGTTTAAATAACATGAAGGAAAAGGAGATAATAAACGTCAAAATATTGCTAAATTCGATGATTTTTCGTACGAAACAAAATACAAGAAAACTTGCTTCAAATGCAATATTATGCGACATTCTGAGATTTCAAGGCCAAATCACATATCGTGATACTACATGAAATAGTATCGAAATATTGGTGAAAATGAATATATTTACGTAATGTCAAACTACATGAAAAACGTGAAAAAAGTCACTATTTAACCATATTTGAGGATTTTAACTTCAAATCATAGAGCGAGGTTTCGTATTATTTAGATCCAAGAAAAGACATATGACAAGGTTGTATCCAATACAAATGATAAATCCAATCTGTTTTCATTAGAATTAACATTAGAATTAATTAGAATGTTCCTGATTTTCCGTTTATATTACCGATGGAAGATGTAAACGTAAAACCGCTCAAATCCGGCTGAAACGTCGATATATGCAATAAAAACCGAACTTCTCCCCTTTTCAATATCCTACTCAGTATTTTAACAAGAAACAAATAGTTGATTGAAAATGAAGTATTTAAGGTTAATTTCCAATCAATTATGTGTTTGCATCATTTTTATCGTATATATAATGAATTAATACCCAAAAACTGAAAATTCACAGAAACGTGGAAAAACGGCAAAATATTGCCTAATTCGATGATATTTTGTTTAAATCACATGGAGGAAAAGGGGGATGATAAACGTCTAAATATTGCTAAATTCGAAGATTTTTCGTACGAAACAAAATGCAAGAAAACTTGCTTAAAATGCAATATTATGCGACATTCTGAGATTTCAAGGCCAAATCACATATCGTGATACTACATGAAATAGTATCGAAATATTGGTAAAAATGAATATATTTACGTAATATCAAACTACATGAAAAACGTGAAAAAAGTCGCAATTTAACCATATATGAGGATTTTAACTTCAAATCATAGAGCGAGGTTTCGTATTATTTAGATCCAAGAAAAGACATATGACAATGTTGTTTCCAATACAAATGATAAAAACCAATGTGTTTTCATTAGAATTAACTAAAATGTTCCTGATTTTCGGTTTATATTACCGATGGAAGATGTACACGAAAACCACTCTATTCCGGCTGAAACGTCGATATATGCAATAAAAACAGAACTTCTCCCCTTTTCAATATCCTACTCAGTATTTTAACGAGAAACAAATAGTTGATTGAAAATGAAGTATTTAAGGTTATTATCTAATCAATTATGTGTTTGCATCATTTTTATCGTATATATAATGAATTAATACCCATAAACTTAAAATTCACAGAAACGTGGAAAAACGGCAAAATATTGCCTAATTCGGTGATATTTTGTTGAAATCACATGGAGGAAAAGGGGGATGATAAACGTCAAAATATGGCTAAATTCGAAGATTTTTCGTATGAAACAAAATGCAAGAAAACTTGCTTAAAATGCAATATTATGCGACATTCTGAGATTTCAAGGCCAAATCACATATCGTGACACAACATGAAATAGTATCGAAATATTGGTACAAATGAATATATTTACGTAATATCAAACTACATGAAAAACGTGAAAAAAGTCACTATTTAACCATATTTGAGGATTTTAACTTCAAATCATAGAGCGAGGTTTCGTATTATTTAGATCCAAGAAAAGACATATGACAATGTTGTTTCCAATACAAATGATAAAAACCAATGTGTTTTCATTAGAATTAATTAAAATGTTCCTGATTTTCCGTTAATATTACCGATGGAAGATGTACACGAAAACCGCTCTATTCCGGCTGAAATGTCGATATATGCAATAAAAACAGAACTTCTCCCCTTTTCAATATCTTACTCAGTATTTTAACGAGAAACAAATAGTTGATTGAAAATGAAGTATTTAAGGGTATTATCTAATCAATTATGTGTTTGCATCATTTTTATCGTATATATATTGAATTAATACCCATAAACTGAAAATTCACAAAAACGTGGAAAAACGGCAAAATATTGCCTAATTCGATGATATTTTGTTTTAATAACATGAAGGAAAAGGAGATAATAAACGTCAAAATATTGCTAAATTCGATGATTTTTCGTACGAAACAAAATACAAGAAAACTTGCTTCAAATGCAATATTATGCGACATTCTGAGATTTCAAGGCCAAATCACATATCGTGATACTTCATGAAATAGTATCGAAATATTGGTGAAAATGAATATATTTACGTAATGTCAAACTACATGAAAAACGTGAAAAAAGTCACTATTTAACCATATTTGAGGATTTTAACTTCAAATCATAGAGCGAGGTTTCGTATTATTTAGATAAAGAAAAGACATATGACAAGGTTGTATCCAATACAAATGATAAAACCAATCTGTTTTCATTAGAACTAACATTAGAATTAATTAGAATGTTCCTGATTTTCCGTTTATATTACCGATGGAAGATGTAAACGTAAAACCGCTCAAATCCGGCTGAAACGTCGATATATGCAATAAAAACCGAACTTCTCCCCTTTTCAATATCCTACTCAGTATTTTAACAAGAAACAAATAGTTGATTGAAAATGAAGTATTTAAGGTTAATTTCCAATCAATTATGTGTTTGCATCATTTTTATCGTATATATAATGAATTAATACCCAAAAACTGAAAATTCACAGAAACGTGGAAAAACGGCAAAATATTGCCTAATTCGATGATATTTTGTTTAAATCACATGGAGGAAAAGGGGGATGATAAACGTCAAAATATTGCTAAATTCGAAGATTTTTCGTACGAAACAAAATGCAAGAAAACTTGCTTAAAATGCAATATTATGCGACATTCTGAGATTTCAAGGCCAAATCACATATCGTGATACTACATGAAATAGTATCGAAATATTGGTAAAAATGAATATATTTACGTAATATCAAACTACATGAAAAACGTGAAAAAAGTCACTATTTAACCATATTTGAGGATTTTAACTTCAAATCATAGAGCGAGGTTTCGTATTATTTAGATCCAAGAAAAGACATATGACAATGTTGTTTCCAATACAAATGATAAAAACCAATGTGTTTTCATTAGAATTAATTAAAATGTTCCTGATTTTCCGTTAATATTACCGATGGAAGATGTACACGAAAACCGCTCTATTCCGGCTGAAATGTCGATATATGCAATAAAAACAGAACTTCTCCCCTTTTCAATATCTTACTCAGTATTTTAACGAGAAACAAATAGTTGATTGAAAATGATGTATTTAAGGTTATTATCTAATCAATTATGTGTTTGCATCATTTTTATCGTATATATAATGAATTAATACCCATAAACTGAAAATTCACAAAAACGTGGAAAAACGGCAAAATATTGCCTAATTCGATGATATTTTGTTTAAATAACATGAAGGAAAAGGAGATAATAAACGTCAAAATATTGCTAAATTCGATGATTTTTCGTACGAAACAAAATACAAGAAAACTTGCTTCAAATGCAATATTATGCGACATTCTGAGATTTCAAGGCCAAATCACATATCGTGATACTACATGAAATAGTATCGAAATATTGGTGAAAATGAATATATTTACGTAATGTCAAACTACATGAAAAACGTGAAAAAAGTCACTATTTAACCATATTTGAGGATTTTAACTTCAAATCATAGAGCGAGGTTTCGTATTATTTAGATCCAAGAAAAGACATATGACAAGGTTGTATCCAATACAAATGATAAATCCAATCTGTTTTCATTAGAATTAACATTAGAATTAATTAGAATGTTCCTGATTTTCCTTTTATATTACCGATGGAAGATGTAAACGTAAAACCGCTCAAATCCGGCTGAAACGTCGATATATGCAATAAAATCCGAACTTCTCCCCTTTTCAATATCCTACTCAGTATTTTAACAAGAAACAAATAGTTGATTGAAAATGAAGTATTTAAGGTTAATTTCCAATCAATTATGTGTTTGCATCATTTTTATCGTATATATAATGAATTAATACCCAAAAACTGAAAATTCACAGAAACGTGGAAAAACGGCAAAATATTGCCTAATTCGATGATATTTTGTTTAAATCACATGGAGGAAAAGGGGGATGATAAACGTCAAAATATTGCTAAATTCGAAGATTTTTCGTACGAAACAAAATGCAAGAAAACTTGCTTAAAATGCAATATTATGCGACATTCTGAGATTTCAAGGCCAAATCACATATCGTGATACTACATGAAATAGTATCGAAATATTGGTAAAAATGAATATATTTACGAAATATCAAACTACATGAAAAACGTGAAAAAAGTCGCAATTTAACCATATATGAGGATTTTAACTTCAAATCATAGAGCGAGGTTTCGTATTATTTAGATCCAAGAAAAGACATATGACAATGTTGTTTCCAATACAAATGATAAAAACCAATGTGTTTTCATTAGAATTAACTAAAATGTTCCTGATTTTCGGTTTATATTACCGATGGAAGATGTACACGAAAACCGCTCTATTCCGGCTGAAACGTCGATATATGCAATAAAAACAGAACTTCTCCCCTTTTCAATATCCTACTCAGTATTTTAACGAGAAACAAATAGTTGATTGAAAATGAAGTATTTAAGGTTATTATCTAATCAATTATGGTTTTGCATCATTTTTATCGTATATATAATGAATTAATACCCATAAACTTAAAATTCACAGAAACGTGGAAAAACGGCAAAATATTGCCTAATTCGATGATATTTTGTTGAAATCACATGGAGGAAAAGGGGGATGATAAACGTCAAAATATGGCTAAATTCGAAGATTTTTCGTATGAAACAAAATGCAAGAAAACTTGCTTAAAATGCAATATTATGCGACATTCTGAGATTTCAAGGCCAAATCACATATCGTGACACAACATGAAATAGTATCGAAATATTGGTGAAAATGAATATATTTACGTAATGTCAAACTACATGAAAAACGTGAAAAAAGTCACTATTTAACCATATTTGAGGATTTTAACTTCAAATCATAGAGCGAGGTTTCGTATTATTTAGATCCAAGAAAAAGACATATGACAAGGTTGTATCCAATACAAATGATAAATCCAATCTGTTTTCATTAGAATTAACATTAGAATTAATTAGAATGTTCCTGATTTTCCGTTTATATTACCGATGGAAGATGTACACGTAAAACTGCTCAAATCCGGCTGAAACGTCGATATATGCAATAAAAACCGAACTTCTCCCCTTTTCAATATCCTACTCAGTATTTTAACAAGAAACAAATAGTTGATTGAAAATGAAGTATTTAAGGTTAATTTCCAATCAATTATGTGTTTGCATCATTTTTATCGTATATATAATTAATTAATACCCAAAAACTGAAAATTCACAGAAACGTGGAAAAACGGCAAAATATTGCCTAATTCGATGATATTTTGTTTAAATCACATGGAGGAAAAGGGGGATGATAAACGTCAAAATATTGCTAAATTCGAAGATTTTTCGTACGAAACAAAATGCAAGAAAACTTGCTTAAAATGCAATATTATGCGACATTCTGAGATTTCAAGGCCAAATCACATATCGTGATACTACATGAAATAGTATCGAAATATTGGTAAAAATGAATATATTTACGTAATATCAAACTACATGAAAAACGTGAAAAAAGTCGCAATTTAACCATATATGAGGATTTTAACTTCAAATCATAGAGCGAGGTTTCGTATTATTTAGATCCAAGAAAAGACATATGACAATGTTGTTTCCAATACAAATGATAAAAACCAATGTGTTTTCATTAGAATTAACTAAAATGTTCCTGATTTTCCGTTTATATTACCGATGGAAGATGTACACGAAAACCGCTCTATTCCGGCTGAAACGTCGATATATGCAATAAAAACAGAACTTCTCCCCTTTTCAATATCCTACTCAGTATTTTAACGAGAAACAAATAGTTGATTGAAAATGAAGTATTTAAGGTTATTATCTAATCAATTATGTGTTTGCATCATTTTTATCGTATATATAATGAATTAATACCCATAAACTTAAAATTCACAGAAACGTGGAAAAACGGCAAAATATTGCCTAATTCGATGATATTTTGTTGAAATCACATGGAGGAAAAGGGGGATGATAAACGTCAAAATATTGCTAAATTCGAAGATTTTTCGTATGAAACAAAATGCAAGAAAACTTGCTTAAAATGCAATATTATGCGACATTCTGAGATTTCAAGGCCAAATCACATATCGTGACACAACATGAAATAGTATCGAAATATTGGTACAAATGAATATATTTACGTAATATCAAACTACATGAAAAACGTGAAAAAAGTCACTATTTAACCATATTTGAGGATTTTAACTTCAAATCATAGAGCGAGGTTTCGTATTATTTAGATCCAAGAAAAGACATATGACAATGTTGTTTCCAATACAAATGATAAAAACCAATGTGTTTTCATTAGAATTAATTAAAATGTTCCTGATTTTCCGTTAATATTACCGATGGAAGATGTACACGAAAACCGCTCTATTCCGGCTGAAATGTCGATATATGCAATAAAAACAGAACTTCTCCCCTTTTCAATATCTTACTCAGTATTTTAACGAGAAACAAATAGTTGATTGAAAATGAAGTATTTAAGGTTATTATCTAATCAATTATGTGTTTGCATCATTTTTATCGTATATATAATGAATTAATACCCATAAACTGAAAATTCACAAAAACGTGGAAAAACGGCAAAATATTGCCTAATTCGATGATATTTTGTTTAAATAACATGAAGGAAAAGGAGATAATAAACGTCAAAATATTGCTAAATTCGATGATTTTTCGTACGAAACAAAATACAAGAAAACTTGCTTCAAATGCAATATTATGCGACATTCTGAGATTTCAAGGCCAAATCACATATCGTGATACTACATGAAATAGTATCGAAATATTGGTGAAAATGAATATATTTACGTAATGTCAAACTACATGAAAAACGTGAAAAAAGTCACTATTTAACCATATTTGAGGATTTTAACTTCAAACCATAGAGCGAGGTTTCGTATTATTTAGATCCAAGAAAAGACATATGACAAGGTTGTATCCAATACAAATGATAAATCCAATCTGTTTTCATTAGAATTAACATTAGAATTAATTAGAATGTTCCTGATTTTCCTTTTATATTACCGATGGAAGATGTAAACGTAAAACCGCTCAAATCCGGCTGAAACGTCGATATATGCAATAAAATCCGAACTTCTCCCCTTTTCAATATCCTACTCAGTATTTTAACAAGAAACAAATAGTTGATTGAAAATGAAGTATTTAAGGTTAATTTCCAATCAATTATGTGTTTGCATCATTTTTATCGTATATATAATGAATTAATACCCAAAAACTGAAAATTCACAGAAACGTGGAAAAACGGCAAAATATTGCCTAATTCGATGATATTTTGTTTAAATCACATGGAGGAAAAGGGGGATGATAAACGTCAAAATATTGCTAAATTCGAAGATTTTTCGTAGGAAACAAAATGCAAGAAAACTTGCTTAAAATGCAATATTATGCGACATTCTGAGATTTCAAGGCCAAATCACATATCGTGATACTACATGAAATAGTATCGAAATATTGGTAAAAATGAATATATTTACGTAATATCAAACTACATGAAAAACGTGAAAAAAGTCGCAATTTAACCATATATGAGGATTTTAACTTCAAATCATAGAGCGAGGTTTCGTATTATTTAGATCCAAGAAAAGACATATGACAATGTTGTTTCCAATACAAATGATAAAAACCAATGTGTTTTCATTAGAATTAACTAAAATGTTCCTGATTTTCGGTTTATATTACCGATGGAAGATGTACACGAAAACCGCTCTATTCCGGCTGAAACGTCGATATATGCAATAAAAACAGAACTTCTCCCCTTTTCAATATCCTACTCAGTATTTTAACGAGAAACAAATAGTTGATTGAAAATGAAGTATTTAAGGTTATTATCTAATCAATTATGGTTTTGCATCATTTTTATCGTATATATAATGAATTAATACCCATAAACTTAAAATTCACAGAAACGTGGAAAAACGGCAAAATATTGCCTAATTCGATGATATTTTGTTGAAATCACATGGAGGAAAAGGGGGATGATAAACGTCAAAATATGGCTAAATTCGAAGATTTTTCGTATGAAACAAAATGCAAGAAAACTTGCTTAAAATGCAATATTATGCGACATTCTGAGATTTCAAGGCCAAATCACATATCGTGACACAACATGAAATAGTATCGAAATATTGGTGAAAATGAATATATTTACGTAATGTCAAACTACATGAAAAACGTGAAAAAAGTCACTATTTAACCATATTTGAGGATTTTAACTTCAAATCATAGAGCGAGGTTTCGTATTATGTAGATCCAAGAAAAGACATATGACAAGGTTGTATCCAATACAAATGATAAAACCAATCTGTTTTCATTAGAACTAACATTAGAATTAATTAGAATGTTCCTGATTTTCCGTTTATATTACCGATGGAAGATGTAAACGTAAAACCGCTCAAATCCGGCTGAAACGTCGATATATGCAATAAAAACCGAACTTCTCCCCTTTTCAATATCCTACTCAGTATTTTAACAAGAAACAAATAGTTGATTGAAAATGAAGTATTTAAGGTTAATTTCCAATCAATTATGTGTTTGCATCATTTTTATCGTATATATAATGAATTAATACCCAAAAACTGAAAATTCACAGAAACGTGGAAAAACGGCAAAATATTGCCTAATTCGATGATATTTTGTTTAAATCACATGGAGGAAAAGGGGGATGATAAACGTCAAAATATTGCTAAATTCGAAGATTTTTCGTATGAAACAAAATGCAAGAAAACTTGCTTAAAATGCAATATTATGCGACATTCTGAGATTTCAAGGCCAAATCACATATCGTGATACTACATGAAATAGTATCGAAATATTGGTAAAAATGAATATATTTACGTAATATCAAACTACATGAAAAACGTGAAAAAAGTCACTATTTAACCATATTTGAGGATTTTAACTTCAAATCATAGAGCGAGGTTTCGTATTATTTAGATCCAAGAAAAGACATATGACAATGTTGTTTCCAATACAAATGATAAAAACCAATGTGTTTTCATTAGAATTAATTAAAATGTTCCTGATTTTCCGTTAATATTACCGATGGAAGATGTACACGAAAACCGCTCTATTCCGGCTGAAATGTCGATATATGCAATAAAAACAGAACTTCTCCCCTTTTCAATATCTTACTCAGTATTTTAACGAGAAACAAATAGTTGATTGAAAATGAAGTATTTAAGGTTATTATCTAATCAATTATGTGTTTGCATCATTTTTATCGTATATATAATGAATTAATACCCATAAACTGAAAATTCACAAAAACGTGGAAAAACGGCAAAATATTGCCTAATTCGATGATATTTTTTTTAAATAACATGAAGGAAAAGGAGATAATAAACGTCAAAATATTGCTAAATTCGATGATTTTTCGTACGAAACAAAATACAAGAAAACTTGCTTCAAATGCAATATTATGCGACATTCTGAGATTTCAAGGCCAAATCACATATCGTGATACTACATGAAATAGTATTGAAATATTGGTGAAAATGAATATATTTACGTAATGTCAAACTACACGAAAAACGTGAAAAAAGTCACTATTTAACCATATTTGAGGATTTTAACTTCAAATCATAGAGCGAGGTTTCGTATTATTTAGATCCAAGAAAAAGACATATGACAAGGTTGTATCCAATACAAATGATAAATCCAATCTGTTTTCATTAGAATTAACATTAGAATTAATTAGAATGTTCCTGATTTTCCGTTTATATTACCGATGGAAGATGTACACGTAAAACTGCTCAAATCCGGCTGAAACGTCGATATATGCAATAAAAACCGAACTTCTCCCCTTTTCAATATCCTACTCAGTATTTTAACAAGAAACAAATAGTTGATTGAAAATGAAGTATTTAAGGTTAATTTCCAATCAATTATGTGTTTGCATCATTTTTATCGTATATATAATTAATTAATACCCAAAAACTGAAAATTCACAGAAACGTGGAAAAACGGCAAAATATTGCCTAATTCGATGATATTTTGTTTAAATCACATGGAGGAAAAGGGGGATGATAAACGTCAAAATATTGCTAAATTCGAAGATTTTTCGTACGAAACAAAATGCAAGAAAACTTGCTTAAAATGCAATATTATGCGACATTCTGAGATTTCAAGGCCAAATCACATATCGTGATACTACATGAAATAGTATCGAAATATTGGTAAAAATGAATATATTTACGTAATATCAAACTACATGAAAAACGTGAAAAAAGTCGCAATTTAACCATATATGAGGATTTTAACTTCAAATCATAGAGCGAGGTTTCGTATTATTTAGATCCAAGAAAAGACATATGACAATGTTGTTTCCAATACAAATGATAAAAACCAATGTGTTTTCATTAGAATTAACTAAAATGTTCCTGATTTTCCGTTTATATTACCGATGGAAGATGTACACGAAAACCGCTCTATTCCGGCTGAAACGTCGATATATGCAATAAAAACAGAACTTCTCCCCTTTTCAATATCCTACTCAGTATTTTAACGAGAAACAAATAGTTGATTGAAAATGAAGTATTTAAGGTTATTATCTAATCAATTATGTGTTTGCATCATTTTTATCGTATATATAATGAATTAATACCCATAAACTTAAAATTCACAGAAACGTGGAAAAACGGCAAAATATTGCCTAATTCGATGATATTTTGTTGAAATCACATGGAGGAAAAGGGGGATGATAAACGTCAAAATATTGCTAAATTCGAAGATTTTTCGTATGAAACAAAATGCAAGAAAACTTGCTTAAAATGCAATATTATGCGACATTCTGAGATTTCAAGGCCAAATCACATATCGTGACACAACATGAAATAGTATCGAAATATTGGTACAAATGAATATATTTACGTAATATCAAACTACATGAAAAACGTGAAAAAAGTCACTATTTAACCATATTTGAGGATTTTAACTTCAAATCATAGAGCGAGGTTTCGTATTATTTAGATCCAAGAAAAGACATATGACAATGTTGTTTCCAATACAAATGATAAAAACCAATGTGTTTTCATTAGAATTAATTAAAATGTTCCTGATTTTCCGTTAATATTACCGATGGAAGATGTACACGAAAACCGCTCTATTCCGGCTGAAATGTCGATATATGCAATAAAAACAGAACTTCTCCCCTTTTCAATATCTTACTCAGTATTTTAACGAGAAACAAATAGTTGATTGAAAATGAAGTATTTAAGGTTATTATCTAATCAATTATGTGTTTGCATCATTTTTATCGTATATATATAGAATTAATACCCATAAACTGAAAATTCACAAAAACGTGGAAAAACGGCAAAATATTGCCTAATTCGATGATATTTTGTTTAAATAACATGAAGGAAAAGGAGATAATAAACGTCAAAATATTGCTAAATTCGATGATTTTTCGTACGAAACAAAATACAAGAAAACTTGCTTCAAATGCAATATTATGCGACATTCTGAGATTTCAAGGCCAAATCACATATCGTGATACTACATGAAATAGTATCGAAATATTGGTGAAAATGAATATATTTACGTAATGTCAAACTACATGAAAAACGTGAAAAAAGTCACTATTTAACCATATTTGAGGATTTTAACTTCAAACCATAGAGCGAGGTTTCGTATTATTTAGATCCAAGAAAAGACATATGACAAGGTTGTATCCAATACAAATGATAAATCCAATCTGTTTTCATTAGAATTAACATTAGAATTAATTAGAATGTTCCTGATTTTCCGTTTATATTACCGATGGAAGATGTAAACGTAAAACCGCTCAAATTCGGCTGAAACGTCGATATATGCAATAAAAACCGAACTTCTCCCCTTTTCAATATCCTACTCAGTATTTTAACAAGAAACAAATAGTTGATTGAAAATGAAGTATTTAAGGTTAATTTCCAATCAATTATGTGTTTGCATCATTTTTATCGTATATATAATGAATTAATACCCAAAAACTGAAAATTCACAGAAACGTGGAAAAACGGCAAAATATTGCCTAATTCGATGATATTTTGTTTAAATCACATGGAGGAAAAGTGGGATGATAAACGTCAAAATATTGCTAAATTCGAAGATTTTTCGTATGAAACAAAATGCAAGAAAACTTGCTTAAAATGCAATATTATGCGACATTCTGAGATTTCAAGGCCAAATCACATATCGTGATACTACATGAAATAGTATCGAAATATTGGTAAAAATGAATATATTTACGTAATATCAAACTACATGAAAAACGTGAAAAAAGTCGCTATTTAACCATATATGAGGATTTTAACTTCAAATCATAGAGCGAAGTTTCGTATTATTTAGATCCAAGAAAAGACATATGACAATGTTGTTTCCAATACAAATGATAAAAACCAATGTGTTTTCATTAGAATTAATTAAAATGTTCCTGATTTTCCGTTAATATTACCGATGGAAGATGTACACGAAAACCGCTCTATTCCGGCTGAAATGTCGATATATGCAATAAAAACAGAACTCCCATTTTCAATATCTTACTCAGTATTTTAACGAGAAACGAATAGTTGATTGAAAATGAAGTATTTAAGGTTATTATCTAATCAATTATGTGTTTGCATCATTTTTATCGTATATATAATGAATTAATACCCATAAACTGAAAATTCACAAAAACGTAGAAAAACGGCAAAATATTGCCTAATTCGATGATATTTTGTTTTAATAACTTGAAGGAAAAGGAGATAATAAACGTCAAAATATTGCTAAATTCGATGATTTTTCGTACGAAACAAAATACAAGAAAACTTGCTTCAAATGCAATATTATGCGACATTCTGAGATTTCAAGGCCAAATCACATATCGTGATACTACATGAAATAGTATCGAAATATTGGTGAAAATGAATATATTTACGTAATGTCAAACTACATGAAAAACGTGAAAAAGTCACTATTTAACCATGTTTGAGGATTTTAACTTCAAATCATAGAGCGAGGTTTCGTATTATTTAGATCCAAGAAAAGACATATGACTAGGTTGTATCCAATACAAATGATAAAACCAATCTGTTTTCATTAGAATTAACATTAGAATTAATTAGAATGTTCCTGATTTTCCGTTTATATTACCGATGGAAGATGTAAACGTAAAACCGCTCAAATCCGGCTGAAACGTCGATATATGCAATAAAAACCGAACTTCTCCCCTTTTCAATATCCTACACAGTATTTTAACAAGAAACAAATAGTTGATTGAAAATGAAGTATTTAAGGTTAATTTCCAATCAATTATGTGTTTGCATCATTTTTATCGTATATATATAATGAATTAATACCCAAAAACTGAAAATTCACAAAAACGTGGAAAAACGGCAAAATATTGCCTAATTCGATGATATTTTGTTTAAATCACATGGAGGAAAAGGGGGATGATAAACGTCAAAATATTGCTAAATTCGAAGATTTTTCGTACGAAACAAAATGCAAGAAAACTTGCTTAAAATGCAATATTATGCGACATTCTGAGATTTCAAGGCCAAATCACATATCGTGATACTACATGAAATAGTATCGAAATATTGGTAAAAATGAATATATTTACGTAATATCAAACTACATGAAAAACGTGAAAAAAGTCGCAATTTAACCATATATGAGGATTTTAACTTCAAATCATAGAGCGAGGTTTCGTATTATTTAGATCCAAGAAAAGACATATGACAATGTTGTTTCCAATACAAATGATAAAAACCAATGTGTTTTCATTAGAATTAACTAAAATGTTCCTGATTTTCGGTTTATATTACCGATGGAAGATGTACACGAAAACCGCTCTATTCCGACTGAAACGTCGATATATGCAATAAAAACAGAACTTCTCCCCTTTTCAATATCCTACTCAGTATTTTAACGAGAAACAAATAGTTGATTGAAAATGAAGTATTTAAGGTTATTATCTAATCAATTATGTGTTTGCATCATTTTTATCGTATATATAATGAATTAATACCCATAAACTTAAAATTCACAGAAACGTGGAAAAACGGCAAAATATTGCCTAATTCGATGATATTTTGTTGAAATCACATGGAGGAAAAGGGGGATGATAAACGTCAAAATATGGCTAAATTCGAAGATTTTTCGTATGAAACAAAATGCAAGAAAACTTGCTTAAAATGCAATATTATGCGACATTCTGAGATTTCAAGGCCAAATCACATATCGTGACACAACATGAAATAGTATCGAAATATTGGTACAAATGAATATATTTACGTAATATCAAACTACATGAAAAACGTGAAAAAAGTCACTATTTAACCATATTTGAGGATTTTAACTTCAAATCATAGAGCGAGGTTTCGTATTATTTAGATCCAAGAAAAGACATATGACAATGTTGTTTCCAATACAAATGATAAAAACCAATGTGTTTTCATTAGAATTAATTAAAATGTTCCTGATTTTCCGTTAATATTACCGATGGAAGATGTACACGAAAACCGCTCTATTCCGGCTGAAATGTCGATATATGCAATAAAAACAGAACTTCTCCCCTTTTCAATATCTTACTCAGTATTTTAACGAGAAACAAATAGTTGATTGAAAATGAAGTATTTAAGGTTATTATCTAATCAATTATGTGTTTGCATCATTTTTATCGTATATATAATGAATTAATACCCATAAACTGAAAATTCACAAAAACGTGGAAAAACGGCAAAATATTGCCTAATTCGATGATATTTTGTTTAAATAACATGAAGGAAAAGGAGATAATATACGTCAAAATATTGCTAAATTCGATGATTTTTCGTACGAAACAAAATACAAGAAAACTTGCTTCAAAGGCAATATTATGCGACATTCTGAGATTTCAAGGCCAAATCACATATCGTGATACTACATGAAATAGTATCGAAATATTGGTAAAAATGAATATATTTACGTAATATCAAACTACATGAAAAACGTGAAAAAAGTCGCTATTTAACCATATATGAGGATTTTAACTTCAAATCATAGAGCGAGGTTTCGTATTATTTAGATCCAAGAAAAGACATATGACAATGTTGTTTCCAATACAAATGATAAAAACCAATGTGTTTTCATTAGAATTAATTAAAATGTTCCTGATTTTCCGTTAATATTACCGATGGAAGATGTACATGTAAAACCGCTCTAATCCGGCTGAAACGTCGATATATGCAATAAAAACCGAACTTCTCCCCTTTTCAATATCCTACACAGTATTTTAACAAGAAACAAATAGTTGATTGAAAATGAAGTATTTAAGGTTAATTTCCAATCAATTATGTGTTTGCATCATTTTTATCGTATATATAATGAATTAATACCCAAAAACTGAAAATTCACAAAAACGTGGAAAAACGGCAAAATATTGCCTAATTCGATGATATTTTGTTTAAATCACATGGAGGAAAAGGGGGATGATAAACGTCAAAATATTGCTAAATTCGAAGATTTTTCGTACGAAACAAAATGCAAGAAAACTTGCTTAAAATGCAATATTATGCGACATTCTGAGATTTCAAGGCCAAATCACATATCGTGATACTACATGAAATAGTATCGAAATATTGGTAAAAATGAATATATTTACGTAATATCAAACTACATGAAAAACGTGAAAAAAGTCGCAATTTAACCATATATGAGGATTTTAACTTCAAATCATAGAGCGAGGTTTCGTATTATTTAGATCCAAGAAAAGACATATGACAATGTTGTTTCCAATACAAATGATAAAAACCAATGTGTTTTCATTAGAATTAACTAAAATGTTCCTGATTTTCGGTTTATATTACCGATGGAAGATGTACACGAAAACCGCTCTATTCCGGCTGAAACGTCGATATATGCAATAAAAACAGAACTTCTCCCCTTTTCAATATCCTACTCAGTATTTTAACGAGAAACAAATAGTTGATTGAAAATGAAGTATTTAAGGTTATTATCTAATCAATTATGTGTTTGCATCATTTTTATCGTATATATAATGAATTAATACCCATAAACTTAAAATTCACAGAAACGTGGAAAAACGGCAAAATATTGCCTAATTCGATGATATTTTGTTGAAATCACATGGAGGAAAAGGGGGATGATAAACGTCAAAATATGGCTAAATTCGAAGATTTTTCGTATGAAACAAAATGCAAGAAAACTTGCTTAAAATGCAATATTATGCGACATTCTGAGATTTCAAGGCCAAATCACATATCGTGACACAACATGAAATAGTATCGAAATATTGGTACAAATGAATATATTTACGTAATATCAAACTACATGAAAAACGTGAAAAAAGTCACTATTTAACCATATTTGAGGATTTTAACTTCAAATCATAGAGCGAGGTTTCGTATTATTTAGATCCAAGAAAAGACATATGACAATGTTGTTTCCAATACAAATGATAAAAACCAATGTGTTTTCATTAGAATTAATTAAAATGTTCCTGATTTTCCGTTAATATTACCGATGGAAGATGTACACGAAAACCGCTCTATTCCGGCTGAAATGTCGATATATGCAATAAAAACAGAACTTCTCCCCTTTTCAATATCTTACTCAGTATTTTAACGAGAAACAAATAGTTGATTGAAAATGAAGTATTTAAGGTTATTATCTAATCAATTATGTGTTTGCATCATTTTTATCGTATATATAATGAATTAATACCCATAAACTGAAAATTCACAAAAACGTGGAAAAACGGCAAAATATTGCCTAATTCGATGATATTTTGTTTAAATAACATGAAGGAAAAGGAGATAATAAACGTCAAAATATTGCTAAATTCGATGATTTTTCGTACGAAACAAAATACAAGAAAACTTGTTTCAAATGCAATATTATGCGACATTCTGAGATTTCAAGGCCAAATCACATATCGTGATACTACATGAAATAGTATCGAAATATTGGTGAAAATGAATATATTTACGTAATGTCAAACTACATGAAAAACGTGAAAAAAGTCACTATTTAACCATATTTGAGGATTTTAACTTCAAACCATAGAGCGAGGTTTCGTATTATTTAGATCCAAGAAAAGACATATGACAAGGTTGTATCCAATACAAATGATAAATCCAATCTGTTTTCATTAGAATTAACATTAGAATTAATTAGAATGTTCCTGATTTTCCGTTTATATTACCGATGGAAGATGTAAACGTAAAACCGCTCAAATTCGGCTGAAACGTCGATATATGCAATAAAAACCGAACTTCTCCCCTTTTAATCCTACTCAGTATTTTAACAAGAAACAAATAGTTGATTGAAAATGAAGTATTTAAGGTTAATTTCCAATCAATTATGTGTTTGCATCATTTTTATCGTATATATAATGAATTAATACCCAAAAACTGAAAATTCACAAAAACGTGGAAAAACGGCAAAATATTGCCTAATTCGATGATATTTTGTTTAAATCACATGGAGGAAAAGTGGGATGATAAACGTCAAAATATTGCTAAATTCGAAGATTTTTCGTATGAAACAAAATGCAAGAAAACTTGCTTAAAATGCAATATTATGCGACATTCTGAGATTTCAAGGCCAAATCACATATCGTGATACTACATAAAATAGTATCGAAATATTGGTAAAAATGAATATATTTACGTAATATCAAACTACATGAAAAACGTGAAAAAAGTTGCTATTTAACCATATATGAGGATTTTAACTTCAAATCATAGAGCGAGGTTTCGTATTATTTAGATCCAAGAAAAGACATATGACAATGTTGTTTCCAATACAAATGATAAAAACCAATGTGTTTTCATTAGAATTAATTAAAATGTTCCTGATTTTCCGTTAATATTACCGATGGAAGATGTACACGAAAACCGCTCTATTCCGGCTGAAATGTCGATATATGCAATAAAAACAGAACTCCCATTTTCAATATCTTACTCAGTATTTTAACGAGAAACGAATAGTTGATTGAAAATGAAGTATTTAAGGTTATTATCTAATCAATTATGTGTTTGCATCATTTTTATCGTATATATAATGAATTAATACCCATCAACTGAAAATTCACAAAAACGTAGAAAAACGGCAAAATATTGCCTAATTCGATGATATTTTGTTTTAATAACTTGAAGGAAAAGGAGATAATAAACGTCAAAATATTGCTAAATTCGATGATTTTTCGTACGAAACAAAATACAAGAAAACTTGCTTCAAATGCAATATTATGCGACATTCTGAGATTTCAAGGCCAAATCACATATCGTGATACTACATGAAATAGTATCGAAATATTGGTGAAAATGAATATATTTACGTAATGTCAAACTACATGAAAAACGTGAAAAAGTCACTATTTAACCATGTTTGAGGATTTTAACTTCAAATCATAGAGCGAGGTTTCGTATTATTTAGATCCAAGAAAAGACATATGACTAGGTTGTATCCAATACAAATGATAAAACCAATCTGTTTTCATTAGAATTAACATTAGAATTAATTAGAATGTTCCTGATTTTCCGTTTATATTACCGATGGAAGATGTAAACGTAAAACCGCTCAAATCCGGCTGAAACGTCGATATATGCAATAAAAACCGAACTTCTCCCCTTTTCAATATCCTACACAGTATTTTAACAAGAAACAAATAGTTGATTGAAAATGAAGTATTTAAGGTTAATTTCCAATCAATTATGTGTTTGCATCATTTTTATCGTATATATAATGAATTAATACCCAAAAACTGAAAATTCACAAAAACGTGGAAAAACGGCAAAATATTGCCTAATTCGATGATATTTTGTTTAAATCACATGAAGGAAAATGAGATGATAAACGTCAAAATATTGCTAAATTCGATTATTTTTCGTACGAAACAAAATGCAAGAAAACTTGCTTAAAATGCAATATTTTGCGACATTCTGAGATTTCAAGGTTAAATCACATATCGTGATACTACATGAAACAGTATCGAAATATTGGTACAAAATGAATATATTTACGTAATGTCAAACTACATGAAAAACGTGAAAAAAGTCACTATTTAACCATATTTGAGGATTTTAACTTCAAATCATATAGCGAGGTTTCGTATTATTTAGATCCAAGAAAAGACATATGACAAGGTTGTTTCCAATACAAATGATAAAACCAATCTGTTTTCATTAGAGTTAACATTAGAATTAATTAGAATGTTCCTGATTTTCCGTTTATATTACCGATGGAAGATGTACATGTAAAACCGCTCTAATCCGGCTGAAACGTCGATATATGCAATAAAAACCGAACTTCTCCCCTTTTCAATATCCTACTCAGTATTTTAACAAGAAACAAATAGTTGATTGAAAATGAAGTATTTAAGGTAAATTTCCAATCAATTATGTGTTTGCATCATTTTTATCGTATATATAATGAATTAATACCCATAAACTGAAAATTCACAGAAACGTGGAAAAACTGCAAAATATTGCGTAATTCGATGATATTTTGTTTAAATCACATGGACTAAAAGGGGGATGATAAACGTCAAAATATTGCTAAATTCGAAGATTTTTCGTACGAAACAAAATGCAAGAAAACTTGCTTAAAATGCAATATTATGCGACATTCTGAGATTTCAAGGCCAAATCACATATCGTGATACTACATGAAATAGTATCGAAATATTGGTACAAATGAATATATTTACGTAATATCAAACTACATGAAAAACGTGAAAAAAGTCGCTATTTATATGAGAATTTTAACTTCAAATCATAGAGCGAGGTTTCGTATTATTTAGATCCAAGAAAAGACATGACAATGTTGTTTCCAATACAAATGATAAAAACCAATGTGTTTTCATTAGAATTAATTAAAATGTTCCTGATTTTCCGTTAATATTACCGATGGAAGATGTACACGAAAACCGCTCTATTCCGGCTGAAATGTCGATATATGCAATAAAAACAGAACTTCTCCCCTTTTCAATATCTTACTCAGTATTTTAACGAGAAACAAATAGTTGATTGAAAATGAAGTATTTAAGGGAATTATCTAATCAATTATGTGTTTGCATCATTTTTATCGTATATATATTGAATTAATACCCATAAACTGAAAATTCACAAAAACGTTTAAAAAACGGCAAAATATTGCCTAATTCGATGATATTTTGTTTTAATAACATGAAGGAAAAGGAGATAATAAACGTCAAAATATTGCTAAATTCGATGATTTTTCGTACGAAACAAAATACAAGAAAACTTGCTTCAAATGCAATATTATGCGACATTCTGAGATTTCAAGGCCAAATCACATATCGTGATACTTCATGAAATAGTATCGAAATATTGGTGAAAATGAATATATTTACGTAATGTCAAACTACATGAAAAACGTGAAAAAAGTCACTATTTAACCATATTTGAGGATTTTACCTTCAAATCATAGAGCGAGGTTTCGTATTATTTAGATCCAAGAAAAGACATATGACAAGGTTGTATCCAATACAAATGATAAAACCAATCTGTTTTCATTAGAACTAACATTAGAATTAATTAGAATGTTCCTGATTTTCCGTTTATATTACCGATGGAAGATGTAAACGTAAAACCGCTCAAATCCGGCTGAAACGTCGATATATGCAATAAAAACCGAACTTCTCCCCTTTTCAATATCCTACTCAGTATTTTAACAAGAAACAAATAGTTGATTGAAAATGAAGTATTTAAGGTTAATTTCCAATCAATTATGTGTTTGCATCATTTTTATCGTATATATAATGAATTAATACCCAAAAACTGAAAATTCACAGAAACGTGGAAAAACGGCAAAATATTGCCTAATTCGATGATATTTTGTTTAAATCACATGGAGGAAAAGGGGGATGATAAACGTCAAAATATTGCTAAATTCGAAGATTTTTCGTACGAAACAAAATGCAAGAAAACTTGCTTAAAATGCAATATTATGCGACATTCTGAGATTTCAAGGCCAAATCACATATCGTGATACTACATGAAATAGTATCGAAATATTGGTACAAATGAATATATTTACGTAATATCAAACTACATGAAAAACGTGAAAAAAGTCGCTATTTAACCATATATGAGAATTTTAACTTCAAATCATAGAGCGAGGTTTCGTATTATTTAGATCCAAGAAAAGACATGACAATGTTGTTTCCAATACAAATGATAAAAACCAATGTGTTTTCATTAGAATTAATTAAAATGTTCCTGATTTTCCGTTAATATTACCGATGGAAGATGTACACGAAAACCGCTCTATTCCGGCTGAAATGTCGATATATGCAATAAAAACAGAACTCTCCCCTTTTCAATATCTTACTCAGTATTTTAACGAGAAACGAATAGTTGATTGAAAATGAAGTATTTAAGGTTATTATCTAATCAATTATGTGTTTGCATCATTTTTATCGTATATATAATGAATTAATACCCATAAACTGAAAATTCACAAAAACGTAGAAAAACGGCAAAATATTGCCTAATTCGATGATATTTTGTTTTAATAACATGAAGGAAAAGGAGATAATAAACGTCAAAATATTGCTAAATTCGATGATTTTTCGTACGAAACAAAATACAAGAAAACTTGCTTCAAATGCAATATTATGCGACATTCTGAGATTTCAAGGCCAAATCACATATCGTGATACTACATGAAATAGTATCGAAATATTGGTGAAAATGAATATATTTACGTAATGTCAAACTACATGAAAAACGTGAAAAAGTCACTATTTAATTATATTTGAGGATTTTAACTTCAAATCATAGAGCGAGGTTTCGTATTATTTAGATCCAAGGAAAGACATATGACTAGGTTGTATCCAATACAAATGATAAAACCAATCTGTTTTCATTAGAATTAACATTAGAATTAATTAGAATCTTCCTGATTTTCCGTTTATATTACCGATGGAAGATGTAAACGTAAAACCGCTCAAATCCGGCTGAAACGTCGATATATGCAATAAAAACCGAACTTCTCCCCTTTTCAATATCCTACTCAGTATTTTAACAAGAAACAAATAGTTGATTGAAAATGAAGTATTTAAGGTTAATTTCCAATCAATTATGTGTTTGCATCATTTTTATCGTATATATAATGAATTAATACCCAAAAACTGAAAATTCACAAAAACGTGGAAAAACGGCAAAATATTGCCTAATTCGATGATATTTTGTTTAACTCACATGAAGGAAAAGGAGATGATAAACGTCAAAATATTGCTAAATTCGATGATTTTTCGTACGAAACAAAATGCAAGAAAACTTGCTTAAAATGCAATATTATGCGACATTCTGAGATTTCAAGGCCAAATCACATATCGTGATACTACATGAAATCAGTATCGAAATATTGGTATAAAATGAATATATTTACGTAAATGTCACACTACATTGAAAAACGTGAAAAAAGTCACTATTTAACCATATATTGAGGATTTTAACTTCAAATCATAGAGCGAGGTTTCGTATTATTTAGATCCAAGAAAAGACATATGACAATGTTGTTTCCAATACAAATGATAAAAACCAATGTGTTTTCATTAGAATTAACATTAGAATTAATAGAATGTTCCTGATTTTCCGTTAATATTACCGATGGAAGATGTACACTGTAAAACCGCTCTAATCCGGCTGAAACTGTCGATATATGCAATAAAAACCGAACTTCTCCCCTTTTCAATATCTTACTCAGTATTTTAACGAGAAACAAATAGTTGATTGAAAATGAAGTATTTAAGGTAATTATCTAATCAATTATGTGTTTGCATCATTTTTATCGTATATATATTGAATTAATACCCATAAACTGAAAATTCACAAAAACGTGGAAAAACGGCAAAATATTGCCTAATTCGATGATATTTTGTTTTAATAACATGAAGGAAAAGGGAGATAATAAACGTCAAAATATTGCTTAATTCGATGATTTTTCGTACGAAACAAAATACAAGAAAACTTGCTTCAAATGCAATATTATGCGACATTCTGAGATTTCAAGGCCAAATCACATATCGTGATACTTCATGAAATAGTATCGAAATATTGGTGAAAATGAATATATATACGTAATGTCAAACTACATGAAAAACGTGAAAAAAGTCACTATTTAACCATATTTGAGGATTTTAACTTCAAATCATAGAGCGAGGTTTCGTATTATTTAGATCCAAGAAAAGACATATGACAAGGTTGTATCCAATACAAATGATAAAACCAATCTGTTTTCATTGGAACTAACATTAGAATTAATTAGAATGTTCCTGATTTTCCGTTTATATTACCGATGGAAGATGTAAACGTAAAACCGCTCAAATCCGGCTGAAACGTCGATATATGCAATAAAAACCGAACTTCTCCCCTTTTCAATATCCTACTCAGTATTTTAACAAGAAACAAATAGTTGATTGAAAATGAAGTATTTAAGGTAAATTTCCAATCAATTATGTGTTTGCATCATTTTTATCGTATATATAATGAATTAATACCCATAAACTGAAAATTCACAGAAACGTGGAAAAACGGCAAAATATTGCCTAATTCGATGATATTTTGTTTAAATCACATGGACTAAAAGGGGGATGATAAACGTCAAAATATTGCTAAATTCGAAGATTTTTCGTACGAAACAAAATGCAAGAAAACTTGCTTAAAATGCAATATTATGCGACATTCTGAGATTTCAAGGCCAAATCACATATCGTGATACTACATGAAATAGTATCGAAATATTGGTACAAATGAATATATTTACGTAATATCAAACTACATGAAAAACGTGAAAAAAGTCGCTATTTATATGAGAATTTTAACTTCAAATCATAGAGCGAGGTTTCGTATTATTTAGATCCAAGAAAAGACATGACAATGTTGTTTCCAATACAAATGATAAAAACCAATGTGTTTTCATTAGAATTAATTAAAATGTTCCTGATTTTCCGTTAATATTACCGATGGAAGATGTACACGAAAACCGCTCTATTCCGGCTGAAATGTCGATATATGCAATAAAAACAGAACTTCTCCCCTTTTTAATATCTTACTCAGTATTTTAACGAGAAACAAATAGTTGATTGAAAATGAAGTATTTAAGGTTATTATCTAATCAATTATGTGTTTGCATCATTTTTATCGTATATATATTGAATTAATACCCATAAACTGAAAATTCACAAAAACGTGGAAAAACGGCAAAATATTGCCTAATTCGATGATATTTTGTTTTAATAACATGAAGGAAAAGGAGATAATAAACGTCAAAATATTGCTTAATTCGATGATTTTTCGTACGAAACAAAATACAAGAAAACTTGCTTCAAATGCAATATTATGCGACATTCTGAGATTTCAAGGCCAAATCACATATCGTGATACTTCATGAAATAGTATCGAAATATTGGTGAAAATGAATATATATACGTAATGTCAAACTACATGAAAAACGTGAAAAAAGTCACTATTTAACCATATTTGAGGATTTTAACTTCAAATCATAGAGCGAGGTTTCGTATTATTTAGATCCAAGAAAAGACATATGACAAGGTTGTATCCAATACAAATGATAAAACCAATCTGTTTTCATTAGAACTAACATTAGAATTAATTAGAATGTTCCTGATTTTCCGTTTATATTACCGATGGAAGATGTAAACGTAAAACCGCTCAAATCCGGCTGAAACGTCGATATATGCAATAAAAACCGAACTTCTCCCCTTTTCAATATCCTACTCAGTATTTTAACAAGAAACAAATAGTTGATTGAAAATGAAGTATTTAAGGTTAATTTCCAATCAATTATGTGTTTGCATCATTTTTATCGTATATATAATGAATTAATACCCATAAACTGAAAATTCACAGAAACGTGGAAAAACGGCAAAATATTGCCTAATTCGATGATATTTTGTTTAAATCACATGGAGGAAAAGGGGGATGATAAACGTCAAAATATTGCTAAATTCGAAGATTTTTCGTACGAAACAAAATGCAAGAAAACTTGCTTAAAATGCAATATTATGCGACATTCTGAGATTTCAAGGCCAAATAACATATCGTGATACTACATGAAATAGTATCGAAATATTGGTACAAATGAATATATTTACGTAATATCAAACTACATGAAAAACGTGAAAAAAGTCGCTATTTATATGAGAATTTTACCTTCAAATCATAGAGCGAGGTTTCGTATTATTTAGATCCAAGAAAAGACATGACAATGTTGTTTCCAATACAAATGATAAAAACCAATGTGTTTTCATTAGAATTAATTAAAATGTTCCTGATTTTCCGTTAATATTACCGATGGAAGATGTACACGAAAACCGCTCTATTCCGGCTGAAATGTCGATATATGCAATTAAAACAGAACTTCTCCCCTTTTCAATATCTTACTCAGTATTTTACGAGAAACAAATAGTTGATTGAAAATGAAGTATTTAAGGTTATTATCTAATCAATTATGTGTTTGCATCATTTTTATCGTATATATATTGAATTAATACCCATAAACTGAAAATTCACAAAAACGTGGAAAAACGGCAAAATATTGCCTAATTCGATGATATTTTGTTTTAATAACATGAAGGAAAAGGAGATAATAAACGTCAAAATATTGTTAAATTCGATGATTTTTCGTACGAAACAAAATACAAGAAAACTTGCTTCAAATGCAATATTATGCGACATTCTGAGATTTCAAGGCCAAATCACATATCGTGATACTTCATGAAATAGTATCGAAATATTGGTGAAAATGAATATATTTACGTAATGTCAAACTACATGAAAAACGTGAAAAAAGTCACTATTTAACCATATTTGAGGATTTTAACTTCAAATCATAGAGCGAGGTTTCGTATTATTTAGATCCAAGAAAAGACATATGACAAGGTTGTATCCAATACAAATGATAAAACCAATCTGTTTTCATTAGAACTAACATTAGAATTAATTAGAATGTTCCTGATTTTCCGTTTATATTACCGATGGAAGATGTAAACGTAAAACCGCTCAAATCCGGCTGAAACGTCGATATATGCAATAAAAACCGAACTTCTCCCCTTTTCAATATCCTACTCAGTATTTTAACAAGAAACAAATAGTTGATTGAAAATGAAGTATTTAAGGTTAATTTCCAATCAATTATGTGTTTGCATCATTTTTATCGTATATATAATGAATTAATACCCAAAAACTGAAAATTTACAGAAACGTGGAAAAACGGCAAAATATTGCCTAATTCGTTGATATTTTGTTTAAATCACATGGAGGAAAAGGGGGATGATAAACGTCAAAATATTGCTAAATTCGAAGATTTTTCGTACGAAACAAAATGCAAGAAAACTTGCTTAAAATGCAATATTATGCGACATTCTGAGATTTCAAGGCCAAATCACATATCGTGATACTACATGAAATAGTATCGAAATATTGGTACAAATGAATATATTTACGTAATATCAAACTACATGAAAAACGTGAAAAAAGTCGCTATTTAACCATATATGAGAATTTTAACTTCAAATCATAGAGCGAGGTTTCGTATTATTTAGATCCAAGAAAAGACATGACAATGTTGTTTCCAATACAAATGATAAAAACCAATGTGTTTTCATTAGAATTAATTAAAATGTTCCTGATTTTCCGTTAATATTACCGATGGAAGATGTACACGAAAACCGCTCTATTCCGGCTGAAATGTCGATATATGCAATAAAAACAGAACTTCTCCCCTTTTCAATATCTTACTCAGTATTTTAACGAGAAACAAATAGTTGATTGAAAATGAAGTATTTAAGGTTATTATCTAATCAATTATGTGTTTGCATCATTTTTATCGTATATATATTGAATTAATACCTATAAACTGAAAATTCACCAAAACGTGGAAAAACGGCAAAATATTGCCTAATTCGATGATATTTGGTTTTAATAACATGAAGGAAAAGGAGATAATAAACGTCAAAATATTGCTAAATTCGATGATTTTTCGTACGAAACAAAATACAAGAAAACTTGCTTCAAATGCAATATTATGCGACATTCTGAGATTTCAAGGCCAAATCACATATCGTGATACTTCATGAAATAGTATCGAAATATTGGTGAAAATGAATATATTTACGTAATGTCAAACTACATGAAAAACGTGAAAAAAGTCACTATTTAACCATATTTGAGGATTTTAACTTCAAATCATAGAGCGAGGTTTCGTATTATTTAGATCCAAGAAAAGACATATGACAAGGTTGTATCCAATACAAATGATAAAACCAATCTGTTTTCATTAAAACTAACATTAGAATTAATTAGAATGTTCCTGATTTTCCGTTTATATTACCGATGGAAGATGTAAACGTAAAACCGCTCAAATCCGGCTGAAACGTCGATATATGCAATAAAAACCGAACTTCTCCCCTTTTCAATATTCAACTCAGTATTTTAACAAGAAACAAATAGTTGATTGAAAATGAAGTATTTAAGGTTAATTTCCAATCAATTATGTGTTTGCATCATTTTTATCGTATATATAATGAATTAATACCCAAAAACTGAAAATTCACAGAAACGTGGAAAAACGGCAAAATATTGCCTAATTCGATGATATTTTGTTTAAATCACAAAATGCAAGAAAACTTGCTTAAAATGCAATATTATGCGACATTCTGAGATTTCAAGGCCAAATCACATATCGTGATACTACGTGAAATAGTATCGAAATATTGGTAAAAATGAATATATTTACGTAATATCAAACTACATGAAAAACGTGAAAAAAGTCGCTATTTAACCATATATGAGGATTTTAACTTCAAATCATAGAGCGAGGTTTCGTATTATTTAGATCCAAGAAAAGACATATGACAATGTTGTTTCCAATACAAATGATAAAAACCAATGTGTTTTCATTAGAATTAATTAAAATGTTCCTGATTTTCCGTTAATATTACCGATGGAAGATGTACACGAAAACCGCTCTATTCCGGCTGAAATGTCGATATATGCAATAAAAACAGAACTTCTCCCCTTTTCAATATCTTACTCAGTATTTTAACGAGAAACAAATAGTTGATTGAAAATGAAGTATTTAAGGTTATTATCTAATCAATTATGTGTTTGCATCATTTTTATCGTATATATAATGAATTAATACCCATAAACTGAAAATTCACAAAAACATGGAAAAACGGCAAAATATTGCCTAATTCGATGATATTTTGTTTTAATAACAAGAAGGAAAAGGAGATAATAAACGTCAAAATACTGCTAAATTCGATGATTTTTCGTTCGAAACAAAATACAAGAAAACTTGCTTCAAATGCAATATTATGCGACATTCTGAGATTTCAAGGCCAAATCACATATCGTGATACTACATGAAATAGTATCGAAATATTGGTGAAAATGAATATATTTACGTAAGGTCAAACTACATGAAAAACGTGAAAAAAGTCACTATTTAACCATATTTGAGGATTTTAACTTCAAATCGTAGAGCGAGGTTTTGTATTATTTAGATCCAAGAAAAGATATATGACAAGGTTGTATCCAATACAAATGATAAAACCAATCTGTTTTCATTAGAATTAACATTAGAATTAATTAGAATGTTCCTGATTTTCCGTTTATATTACCGATGGAAGATGTAAACGTAAAACCGCTCAAATCCGGCTGAAACGTCGATATATGCAATAAAAACCGAACTTCTCCCCTTTTTTATATCGTACTCAGTATTTTAACGAGAAACAAATAGTTGATCGAAAATTAAGTATTTAAGGTTAATTTCCAATCAATTATGTGTTTGCATCATTTTTATTGTATATTTAATGAATTAATACCGAAAGACTGAAAATTCACAAAAACGTGGAAAAACGGCAAAATATTGCCTAATTCGATGATATTTTGTTTAAATCACATGAAGGAAAAGGAGATGATAAACGTCAAAATATTGCTAAATTCGATTATTTTTCGTACGAAACAAAATGCAAGAAAACTTGCTTAAAATGCAATATTATGCGAAATTCTGAGTTTTGAAGGCCAAATCACATATCGTGATACTACATGAAATAGTATCGAAATATTGGTATAAACGAATATATTTACGTAAAATCACACTACTTGAAAAACGTGAAAAAAGTCACTATTTTACCATATATGAGGATTTTAACTTCAAATCATAGAGCGAGGTTTCGTATTATTTAGATCCAAGAAAAGACATATGACAATGTTGTTTCCAATACAAATGATAAAAACCAATGTGTTTTCATTAGAATTAACTAAAATGTTCCTGATTTTCCGTTTATATTACCGATGGAAGATGTACACGAAAACCGCTCTATTCCGGTTGAAACGTCGATATATGCAATAAAAACAGAACTTCTCCCCTTTTCAATATCCTACTCAGTATTTTAACGAGAAACAAATAGTTGATTGAAAATGAAGTATTTAAGGTTATTATCTAATCAATTATGTGTTTGCATCATTTTTATCGTATATATAATGAATTAATACCCATAAACTGAAAATTCACAAAAACGTGGAAAAACGGCAAAATATTGCCTAATTCGATGATATTTTGTTTTAATAACAAGAAGGAAAAGGAGATAATAAACGTCAAAATATTGCTAAATTCGATGATTTTTCGTTCGAAACAAAATACAAGAAAACTTGCTTCAAATGCAATATTATGCGACATTCTGAGATTTCAAGGCCAAATCACATATCGTGATACTACATGAAATAGTATCGAAATATTGGTGAAAATGAATATATTTACGTAAGGTCAAACTACATGAAAAACGTGAAAAAAGTCACTATTTAACCATATTTGAGGATTTTAACTTGAAATCGTAGAGCGAGGTTTTGTATTATTTAGATCCAAGAAAAGATATATGACAAGTTTGTATCCAATACAAATGATAAAACCAATCTGTTTTCATTAGAATTAACATTAGAATTAATTAGAATGTTCCTGATTTTCCGTTTATATTACCGATGGAAGATGTAAACGTAAAACCGCTCAAATCCGGCTGAAACGTCGATATATGCAATAAAAACCGAACTTCTCCCCTTTTTTATATCGTACTCAGTATTTTAACGAGAAACAAATAGTTGATCGAAAATTAAGTATTTAAGGTTAATTTCCAATCAATTATGTGTTTGCATCATTTTTATTGTATATTTAATGAATTAATACCGAAAGACTGAAAATTCACAAAAACGTGGAAAAACGGCAAAATATTGCCTAATTCGATGATATTTTGTTTAAATCACATGAAGGAAAAGGAGATGATAAACGTCAAAATATTGCTAAATTCGATTATTTTTCGTACGAAACAAAATGCAAGAAAACTTGCTTAAAATGCAATATTATGCGAAATTCTGAGTTTTGAAGGCCAAATCACATATCGTGATACTACATGAAATAGTATCGAAATATTGGTATAAACGAATATATTTACGTAAAATCACACTACTTGAAAAACGTGAAAAAAGTCACTATTTTACCATATATGAGGATTTTAACTTCAAATCATAGAGCGAGGTTTCGTATTATTTAGATCCAAGAAAAGACATATGACAATGTTGTTTCCAATACAAATGATAAAAACCAATGTGTTTTCATTAGAATTAACTAAAATGTTCCTGATTTTCCGTTTATATTACCGATGGAAGATGTACACGAAAACCGCTCTATTCCGGTTGAAACGTCGATATATGCAATAAAAACAGAACTTCTCCCCTTTTCAATATCCTACTCAGTATTTTAACGAGAAACAAATAGTTGATTGAAAATGAAGTATTTAAGGTTATTATCTAATCAATTATGTGTTTGCATCATTTTTATCGTATATATAATGAATTAATACCCATAAACTTAAAATTCACAGAAACGTGGAAAAACAGCAAAATATTGCCTAATTCGATGATATTTTGTTTAAATCACATGAAGGAAAAGGGGGGATGATAAACGTCAAAATATTGCTAAATTCGATGATTTTTCGTACGAAACAAAATGCAAGAAAACTTGCTTAAAATGCAATATTTTGCGACATTCTGAGATTTCAAGGCCAAATCACATATCGTGATACTTCATGAAATAGTATCGAAATATTGGTGAAAATGAATATATTTACGTAATGTCAAACTACATGAAAAACGTGAAAAAAGTCACTATTTAACCATATTTGAGGATTTTAACCTCAAATCATAGAGCGAGGTTTCGTATTATTTAGATCCAAGAAAAGACATATGACAAGGTTGTATCCAATACAAATGATAAAACCAATCTGTTTTCATTAGAACTAACATTAGAATTAATTAGAATGTTCCTGATTTTCCGTTTATATTACCGATGGAAGATGTAAACGTAAAACCGCTCAAATCCGGCTGAAACGTCGATATATGCAATAAAAACCGAACTTCTCCCCTTTTCAATATCCTACTCAGTATTTTAACAAGAAACAAATAGTTGATTGAAAATGAAGTATTTAAGGTTAATTTCCAATCAATTATGTGTTTGCATCATTTTTATCGTATATATAATGAATTAATACCCAAAAACTGAAAATTCACAGAAACGTGGAAAAACGGCAAAATATTGCCTAATTCGATGATATTTTGTTTAAATCACATGAAGGAAAAGGAGATGATAAACGTCAAAATATTGCTAAATTCGATTATTTTTCGTACGAAACAAAATGCAAGAAAACTTGCTTAAAATGCAATATTATGCGACATTCTGAGATTTCAAGGCCAAATCACATATCGTGATACTACATGAAATAGTATCGAAATATTGGTACAAATGAATATATTTACGTAATATCAAACTACATGAAAAACGTGAAAAAAGTCGCTATTTATATGAGAATTTTAACTTCAAATCATAGAGCGAGGTTTCGTATTATTTAGATCCAAGAAAAGACATGACAATGTTGTTTCCAATACAAATGATAAAAACCAATGTGTTTTCATTAGAATTAATTAAAATGTTCCTGATTTTCCGTTAATATTACCGATGGAAGATGTACACGAAAACCGCTCTATTCCGGCTGAAATGTCGATATATGCAATAAAAACAGAACTTCTCCCCTTTTTAATATCTTACTCAGTATTTTAACGAGAAACAAATAGTTGATTGAAAATGAAGTATTTAAGGTTATTATCTAATCAATTATGTGTTTGCATCATTTTTATCGTATATATATTGAATTAATACCCATAAACTGAAAATTCACAAAAACGTGGAAAAACGGCAAAATATTGCCTAATTCGATGATATTTTGTTTTAATAACATGAAGGAAAAGGAGATAATAAACGTCAAAATATTGCTTAATTCGATGATTTTTCGTACGAAACAAAATACAAGAAAACTTGCTTCAAATGCAATATTATGCGACATTCTGAGATTTCAAGGCCAAATCACATATCGTGATACTTCATGAAATAGTATCGAAATATTGGTGAAAATGAATATATATACGTAATGTCAAACTACATGAAAAACGTGAAAAAGTCACTATTTAACCATATTTGAGGATTTTAACTTCAAATCATAGAGCGAGGTTTCGTATTATTTAGATCCAAGAAAAGACATATGACAAGGTTGTATCCAATACAAATGATAAAACCAATCTGTTTTCATTAGAACTAACATTAGAATTAATTAGAATGTTCCTGATTTTCCGTTTATATTATCGATGGAAGATGTAAACGTAAAACCGCTCAAATCCGGCTGAAACGTCGATATATGCAATAAAAACCGAACTTCTCCCCTTTTCAATATCCTACTCAGTATTTTAACAAGAAACAAATAGTTGATTGAAAATGAAGTATTTAAGGTTAATTTCCAATCAATTATGTGTTTGCATCATTTTTATCGTATATATAATGAATTAATACCCATAAACTGAAAATTCACAGAAACGTGGAAAAACGGCAAAATATTGCCTAATTCGATGATATTTTGTTTAAATCACATGGAGGAAAAGGGGGATGATAAACGTCAAAATATTGCTAAATTCGAAGATTTTTCGTACGAAACAAAATGCAAGAAAACTTGCTTAAAATGCAATATTATGCGACATTCTGAGATTTCAAGGCCAAATCACATATCGTGATACTACATGAAATAGTATCGAAATATTGGTACAAATGAATATATTTACGTAATATCAAACTTCATGAAAAACGTGAAAAAAGTCGCTATTTATATGAGAATTTTAACTTCAAATCATAGAGCGAGGTTTCGTATTATTTAGATCCAAGAAAAGACATGACAATGTTGTTTCCAATACAAATGATAAAAACCAATGTGTTTTCATTAGAATTAATTAAAATGTTCCTGATTTTCCGTTAATATTACCGATGGAAGATGTACACGAAAACCGCTCTATTCCGGCTGAAATGTCGATATATGCAATAAAAACAGAACTTCTCCCCTTTTCAATATCTTACTCAGTATTTTAACGAGAAACAAATAGTTGATTGAAAATGAAGTATTTAAGGTTATTATCTAATCAATTATGTGTTTGCATCATTTTTATCGTATATATATTGAATTAATACCCATAAACTGAAAATTCACAAAAACGTGGAAAAACGGCAAAATATTGCCTAATTCGATGATATTTTGTTTTAATAACATGAAGGAAAAGGAGATAATAAACGTCAAAATATTGCTAAATTCGATGATTTTTCGTACGAAACAAAATACAAGAAAACTTGCTTCAAATGCAATATTATGCGACATTCTGAGATTTCAAGGCCAAATCACATATCGTGATACTTCATGAAATAGTATCGAAATATTGGTGAAAATGAATATATTTACGTAATGTCAAACTACATGAAAAACGTGAAAAAAGTCACTATTTAACCATATTTGAGGATTTTAACTTCAAATCATAGAGCGAGGTTTCGTATTATTTAGATCCAAGAAAAGACATATGACAAGGTTGTATCCAATACAAATGATAAAACCAATCTGTTTTCATTAGAACTAACATTAGAATTAATTAGAATGTTCCTGATTTTCCGTTTATATTACCGATGGAAGATGTAAACGTAAAACCGCTCAAATCCGGCTGAAACGTCGATATATGCAATAAAAACCGAACTTCTCTACTTTTCAATATCCTACTCAGTATTTTAACAAGAAACAAATAGTTGATTGAAAATGAAGTATTTAAGGTTAATTTCCAATCAATTATGTGTTTGCATCATTTTTATCGTATATATAATGAATTAATACCCAAAAACTGAAAATTCACAGAAACGTGGAAAAACGGCAAAATATTGCCTAATTCGATGATATTTTGTTTAAATCACATGGAGGAAAAGGGGGATGATAAACGTCAAAATATTGCTAAATTCGAAGATTTTTCGTACGAAACAAAATGCAAGAAAACTTGCTTAAAATGCAATATTATGCGACATTCTGAGATTTCAAGGCCAAATCACATATCGTGATACTACATGAAATAGTATCGAAATATTGGTACAAATGAATATATTTACGTAATATCAAACTACATGAAAAACGTGAAAAAAGTCGCTATTTAACCATATATGAGAATTTTAACTTCAAATCATAGAGCGAGGTTTCGTATTATTTAGATCCAAGAAAAGACATGACAATGTTGTTTCCAATACAAATGATAAAAACCAATGTGTTTTCATTAGAATTAATTAAAATGTTCCTGATTTTCCGTTAATATTACCGATGGAAGATGTACACGAAAACCGCTCTATTCCGGCTGAAATGTCGATATATGCAATAAAAACAGAACTTCTCCCCTTTTCAATATCTTACTCAGTATTTTAACGAGAAACAAATAGTTGATTGAAAATGAAGTATTTAAGGTTAGTATCTAATCAATTATGTGTTTGCATCATTTTTATCGTATATATATTGAATTAATACCTATAAACTGAAAATTCACAAAAACGTGGAAAAACGGCAAAATATTGCCTGATTCGATGATATTTGGTTTTAATAAAATGAAGGAAAAGGAGATAATAAACGTCAAAATATTGCTAAATTCGATGATTTTTCGTACGAAACAAAATACAAGAAAACTTGCTTCAAATGCAATATTGTGCGACATTCTGAGATTTCAAGGCCAAATCACATATCGTGATACTTCATGAAATAGTATCGAAATATTGGTGAAAATGAATATATTTACGTAATGTCAAACTACATGAAAAACGTGAAAAAAGTCACTATTTAACCATATTTGAGGATTTTAACTTCAAATCATAGAGCGAGGTTTCGTATTATTTAGATCCAAGAAAAGACATATGACAAGGTTGTATCCAATACAAATGATAAAACCAATCTGTTTTCATTAGAACTAACATTAGAATTAATTAGAATGTTCCTGATTTTCCGTTGATATTACCGATGGAAGATGTAAACGTAAAACCGCTCAAATCCGGCTGAAACGTCGATATATGCAATAAAAACCGAACTTCTCCCCTTTTCAATATTCAACTCAGTATTTTAACAAGAAACAAATAGTTGATTGAAAATGAAGTATTTAAGGTTAATTTCCAATCAATTATGTGTTTGCATCATTTTTATCGTATATATAATGAATTAATACCCAAAAACTGAAAATTCACAGAAACGTGGAAAAACGGCAAAATATTGCCTAATTCGATGATATTTTGTTTAAATCACGTGGAGGAAAAGGGGGATGATAAACGTCAAAATATTGCTAAATTCGAAGATTTTTCGTACGAAACAAAATGCAAGAAAACTTGCTTAAAATGCAATATTATGCGACATTCTGAGATTTCAAGGCCAAATCACATATCGTGATACTACGTGAAATAGTATCGAAATATTGGTAAAAATGAATATATTTACGTAATATCAAACTACATGAAAAACGTGAAAAAAGTCGCTATTTAACCATATATGAGGATTTTAACTTCAAATCATAGAGCGAGGTTTCGTATTATTTAGATCCAAGAAAAGACATATGACAATGTTGTTTCCAATACAAATGATAAAAACCAATGTGTTTTCATTAGAATTAATTAAAATGTTCCTGATTTTCCGTTAATATTACCGATGGAAGATGTACACGAAAACCGCTCTATTCCGGCTGAAATGTCGATATATGCAATAAAAACAGAACTTCTCCCCTTTTCAATATCTTACTCAGTATTTTAACGAGAAACAAATAGTTGATTGAAAATGAAGTATTTAAGGTTATTATCTAATCAATTATGTGTTTGCATCATTTTTATCGTATATATAATGAATTAATACCCATAAACTTAAAATTCACAAAAACGTGGAAAAACGGCAAAATATTGCCTAATTCGATGATATTTTGTTTTAATAACAAGAAGGAAAAGGAGATAATAAACGTCAAAATACTGCTAAATTCGATGATTTTTCGTTCGAAACAAAATACAAGAAAACTTGCTTCAAATGCAATATTATGCGACATTCTGAGATTTCAAGGCCAAATCACATATCGTGATACTACATGAAATTGTATCGAAATATTGGTGAAAATGAATATATTTACGTAAGGTCAAACTACATGAAAAACGTGAAAAAAGTCACTATTTAACCATATTTGAGGATTTTAACCTCAAATCGTAGAGCGAGGTTTCGTATTATTTAGATCCAAGAAAAGACATATGACAAGGTTGTATCCAATACAAATGATAAAACCAATCTGTTTTCATTAGAACTAACATTAGAATTAATTAGAATGTTGCTGATTTTCCGTTTATATTACCGATGGAAGATGTAAACGTAAAACCGCTCAAATCCGGCTGAAACGTCGATATATGCAATAAAAACCGAACTTCTCCCCTTTTTTATATCCTACTCAGTATTTTAACAAGAAACAAATAGTTGATTGAAAATGAAGTATTTAAGGTTAATTTCCAATCAATTATGTGTTTGCATCATTTTTATCGTATATATAATGAATTAATACCCAAAAACTGAAAATTCACAGAAACGTGGAAAAACGGCAAAATATTGCCTAAGTCGATGATATTTTGTTTAAATCACATGGAGGAAAAGGGGATAAACGTCAAAATATTGCTAAATTCGAAGATTTTTCGTACGAAACAAAATGAAAGAAAACTTGCTTAAAATGCAATATTATGCGACATTCTGAGATTTCAAGGCCAAATCACATATCGTGATACTACATGAAATAGTATCGAAATATTGGTAAAAATGAATATATTTACGTAATATCAAACTACATGAAAAACGTGAAAAATGTCGCTATTTAACCATATATGAGGATTTTAACTTCAAATCATATAGCGAGGTTTCGTATTATTTAGATCCAAGAAAAGACATATGACAATGTTGTTTCCAATACAAATGATAAAAACCAATGTGTTTTCATTAGAATTAATTAAAATGTTCCTGATTTTCCGTTAATATTACCGATGGAAGATGTACACGAAAACCGCTCTATTCCGGCTGAAATGTCGATATATGCAATAAAAACAGAACTTCTCCCCTTTTCAATATCTTACTCAGAATTTTATCGAGAAACAAATAGTTGATTGAAAATGAAGTATTTAAGGTTATTATCTAATCAATTATGTGTTTGCATCATTTTTATCGTATATATAATGAATTAATACCCAAAAACTGAAAATTCACAAAAACGTGGAAAAACGGCAAAATATTGCCTAATTCGATGATATTTTGTTTTAATAACATGAAGGAAAAGGAGATAATAAACGTCAAAATATTGCTAAATTCGATGATTTTTCGTACGAAACAAAATACAAGAAAACTTGCTTCAAATGCAATATTATGCGACATTCTGAGATTTCAAGGCCAAATCACATATCGTGATACTTCATGAAATAGTATCGAAATATTGGTGAAAATGAATATATTTACGTAATGTCAAACTACATGAAAAACGTGAAAAAAGTCACTATTTAACCATATTTGAGGATTTTAACTTCAAATCATAGAGCGAGGTTTCGTATTATTTAGATCCAAGAAAAGACATATGACAAGGTTGTATCCAATACAAATGATAAAACCAATCTGTTTTCATTAGAACTAACATTAGAATTAATTAGAATGTTCCTGATTTTCCGTTTATATTACCGATGGAAGATGTAAACGTAAAACCGCTCAAATCCGGCTGAAACGTCGATATATGCAATAAAAACCGAACTTCTCCCCTTTTCAATATCCTACTCAGTATTTTAACAAGAAACAAATAGTTGATTGAAAATGAAGTATTTAAGGTTAATTTCCAATCAATTATGTGTTTGCATCATTTTTATCGTATATATAATGAATTAATACCCAAAAACTGAAAATTCACAGAAACGTGGAAAAACGGCAAAATATTGCCTAATTCGATGATATTTTGTTTAAATCACATGGAGGAAAAGGGGGATGATAAACGTCAAAATATTGCTAAATTCGAAGATTTTTCGTACGAAACAAAATGTTAGAAAACTTGCTTAAAATGCAATATTATGCGACATTCTGAGATTTCAAGGCCAAATCACATATCGTGATACTACATGAAATAGTATCGAAATATTGGTACAAATGAATATATTTACGTAATATCAAATTACATGAAAAACGTGAAAAAAGTCGCTATTTAACCATATATGAGAATTTTAACTTCAAATCATAGAGCGAGGTTTCGTATTATATAGATCCAAGAAAAGACATGACAATGTTGTTTCCAATACAAATGATAAAAACCAATGTGTTTTCATTAGAATTAATTAAAATGTTCCTGATTTTCCGTTAATATTACCGATGGAAGATGTACACGAAAACCGCTCTATTCCGGCTGAAATGTCGATATATGCAATAAAAACAGAACTTCTCCCCTTTTCAATATCTTACTCAGTATTTTAACGAGAAACAAATAGTTGATTGAAAATGAAGTATTTAAGGTTATTATCTAATCAATTATGTGTTTGCATCATTTTTATCGTATATATATTGAATTAATACCTATAAACTGAAAATTCACAAAAACGTGGAAAAACGGCAAAATATTGCCTAATTCGATGATGTTTGGTTTTAATAAAATGAAGGAAAAGGAGATAATAAACGTCAAAATATTGCTAAATTCGATGATTTTTCGTACGAAACAAAATACAAGAAAACTTGCTTCAAATGCAATATTATGCGACATTCTGAGATTTCAAGGCCAAATCACATATCGTGATACTACATGAAATAGTATCGAAATATTGGTGAAAATGAATATATTTACGTAATGTCAAACTACATGAAAAACGTGAAAAAAGTCACTATTTAACCATATTTGAGGATTTTAACTTCAAATCATAGAGCGAGGTTTCGTATTATTTAGATCCAAGAAAAGACATATGACAAGGTTGTATCCAATACAAATGATAAAACCAATCTGTTTTCATTAGAACTAACATAAGAATTAATTAGAATGTTCCTGATTTTCCGTTTATATTACCGATGGAAGATGTAAACGTAAAACCGCTCAAATCCGGCTGAAACGTCGATATATGCAATAAAAACCGAACTTCTCCCCTTTTCAATATTCAACTCAGTATTTTAACAAGAAACAAATAGTTGATTGAAAATGAAGTATTTAAGGTTAATTTCCAATCAATTATGTGTTTGCATCATTTTTATCGTATATATAATGAATTAATACCCAAAAACTGAAAATTCACAGAAACGTGGAAAAACGGCAAAATATTGCCTAATTCGATGATATTTTGTTTAAATCACATGGAGGAAAAGGGGGATGATAAACGTCAAAATATTGCTAAATTCGATTATTTTTCGTACGAAACAAAATGCAAGAAAACTTGCTTAAAATGCAATATTATGCGACATTCTGAGATTTCAAGGCCAAATCACATATCGTGATACTACGTGAAATAGTATCGAAATATTGGTAAAAATGAATATATTTACGTAATATCAAACTACATTAAAAACGTGAAAAAAGTCGCTATTTAACCATATATGAGGATTTTAGCTTCAAATCATAGAGCGAGGTTTCGTATTATTTAGATCCACGAAAAGACATATGACAATGTTGTTTCCAATACAAATGATAAAAACCAATGTGTTTTCATTAGAATTAATTAAAATGTTCCAGATTTTCCGTTAATATTACCGATGGAAGATGTACACGAAAACCGCTCTATTCCGGCTGAAATGTCGATATATGCAATAAAAACAGAACTTCTCCCCTTTTCAATATCTTACTCAGTATTTTAACGAGAAACAAATAGTTGATTGAAAATGAAGTATTTAAGGTTATTATCTAATCAATTATGTGTTTGCATCATTTTTATCGTATATATAATGAATTAATACCCATAAACTGAAAATTCACAAAAACGTGGAAAAACGGCAAAATATTGCCTAATTCGATGATATTTTGTTTTAATAACAAGAAGGAAAAGGAGATAATAAACGTCAAAATACTGCTAAATTCGATGATTTTTCGTTCGAAACAAAATACAAGAAAACTTGCTTCAAATGCAATATTATGCGACATTCTGAGATTTCAAGGCCAAATCACATATCGTGATACTACATGAAATTGTATCGAAATATTGGTGAAAATGAATATATTTACGTAAGGTCAAACTACATGAAAAACGTGAAAAAAGTCACTATTTAACCATATTTGAGGATTTTAACTTCAAATCGTAGAGCGAGGTTTCGTATTATTTAGATCCAAGAAAAGACATATGACAAGGTTGTATCCAATACAAATGATAAAACCAATCTGTTTTCATTAGAATTAACATTAGAATTAATTAGAATGTTCCTGATTTTCCGTTTATATTACCGATGGAAGATGTAAACGTAAAACCGCTCAAATCCGGCTGAAACGTCGATATATGCAATAAAAACCGAACTTCTCCCCTTTTTTATATCCTACTCAGTATTTTAACGAGAAACAAATAGTTGATCGAAAATTAAGTATTTAAGGTTAATTTCCAATCAATTATGTGTTTGCATCATTTTTATTGTATATTTAATGAATTAATACCGAAAGACTGAAAATTCACAGAAACGTGGAAAAACGGCAAAATATTGCCTAATTCGATGATATTTTGTTTAAATCACATGGAGGAAAAGGGGATAAACGTCAAAATATTGCTAAATTCGAAGATTTTTCGTACGAAACAAAATGCAAGAAAACTTGCTTAAAATGCAATATTATGCGACATTCTGAGATTTCAAGGCCAAATCACATATCGTGATACTACATGAAATAGTATCGAAATATTGGTAAAAATGAATATATTTACGTAATATCAAACTACATGAAAAACGTGAAAAAAGTCGCTATTTAACCATATATGAGGATTTTAACTTCAAATCATAGAGCGAGGTTTCGTATTATTTAGATCCAAGAAAAGACATATGACAATGTTGTTTCCAATACAAATGATAAAAACCAATGTGTTTTCATTAGAATTAATTAAAATGTTCCTGATTTTCCGTTAATATTACCGATGGAAGATGTACACGAAAACCGCTCTATTCCGGCTGAAATGTCGATATATGCAATAAAAACAGAACTTCTCCCCTTTTCAATATCTTACTCAGAATTTCATCGAGAAACAAATAGTTGATTGAAAATGAAGTATTTAAGGTTATTATCTAATCAATTATGTGTTTGCATCATTTTTATCGTATATATAATGAATTAATACCCAAAAACTGAAAATTCACAAAAACGTGGAAAAACGGCAAAATATTGCCTAATTCGATGATATTTTGTTTTAATAACAAGAAGGAAAAGGGAGATAATAAACGTCAAAATATTGCTAAATTCGATGATTTTTCGTTCGAAACAAAATACAAGAAAATTGCTTCAAATGCAATATTATGCGACATTCTGAGATTTCAAGGCCAAATCACATATCGTGATACTACATGAAATAGTATCGAAATATTGGTGAAAATGAATATATTTACGTAATGTCAAACTACATGAAAAACGTGAAAAAAGTCACTATTTAACCATATTTGAGGATTTTAACTTCAAATCATAGAGCGAGGTTTCGTATTATTTAGATCCAAGAAAAGACATATGACAAGGTTGTATCCAATACAAATGATAAAACCAATCTGTTTTCATTAGAACTAACATAAGAATTAATTAGAATGTTCCTGATTTTCCGTTTATATTACCGATGGAAGATGTAAACGTAAAACCGCTCAAATCCGGCTGAAACGTCGATATATGCAATAAAAACCGAACTTCTCCCCTTTTCAATATTCAACTCAGTATTTTAACAAGAAACAAATAGTTGATTGAAAATGAAGTATTTAAGGTTAATTTCCAATCAATTATGTGTTTGCATCATTTTTATCGTATATATAATGAATTAATACCCAAAAACTGAAAATTCACAGAAACGTGGAAAAACGGCAAAATATTGCCTAATTCGATGATATTTTGTTTAAATCACATGGAGGAAAAGGGGGATGATAAACGTCAAAATATTGCTAAATTCGATTATTTTTCGTACGAAACAAAATGCAAGAAAACTTGCTTAAAATGCAATATTATGCGACATTCTGAGATTTCAAGGCCAAATCACATATCGTGATACTACGTGAAATAGTATCGAAATATTGGTAAAAATGAATATATTTACGTAATATCAAACTACATTAAAAACGTGAAAAAAGTCGCTATTTAACCATATATGAGGATTTTAGCTTCAAATCATAGAGCGAGGTTTCGTATTATTTAGATCCACGAAAAGACATATGACAATGTTGTTTCCAATACAAATGATAAAAACCAATGTGTTTTCATTAGAATTAATTAAAATGTTCCAGATTTTCCGTTAATATTACCGATGGAAGATGTACACGAAAACCGCTCTATTCCGGCTGAAATGTCGATATATGCAATAAAAACAGAACTTCTCCCCTTTTCAATATCTTACTCAGTATTTTAACGAGAAACAAATAGTTGATTGAAAATGAAGTATTTAAGGTTATTATCTAATCAATTATGTGTTTGCATCATTTTTATCGTATATATAATGAATTAATACCCATAAACTGAAAATTCACAAAAACGTGGAAAAACGGCAAAATATTGCCTAATTCGATGATATTTTGTTTTAATAACAAGAAGGAAAAGGAGATAATAAACGTCAAAATACTGCTAAATTCGATGATTTTTCGTTCGAAACAAAATACAAGAAAACTTGCTTCAAATGCAATATTATGCGACATTCTGAGATTTCAAGGCCAAATCACATATCGTGATACTACATGAAATTGTATCGAAATATTGGTGAAAATGAATATATTTACGTAAGGTCAAACTACATGAAAAACGTGAAAAAAGTCACTATTTAACCATATTTGAGGATTTTAACTTCAAATCGTAGAGCGAGGTTTCGTATTATTTAGATCCAAGAAAAGACATATGACAAGGTTGTATCCAATACAAATGATAAAACCAATCTGTTTTCATTAGAATTAACATTAGAATTAATTAGAATGTTCCTGATTTTCCGTTTATATTACCGATGGAAGATGTAAACGTAAAACCGCTCAAATCCGGCTGAAACGTCGATATATGCAATAAAAACCGAACTTCTCCCCTTTTTTATATCCTACTCAGTATTTTAACGAGAAACAAATAGTTGATCGAAAATTAAGTATTTAAGGTTAATTTCCAATCAATTATGTGTTTGCATCATTTTTATTGTATATTTAATGAATTAATACCGAAAGACTGAAAATTCACAGAAACGTGGAAAAACGGCAAAATATTGCCTAATTCGATGATATTTTGTTTAAATCACATGGAGGAAAAGGGGATAAACGTCAAAATATTGCTAAATTCGAAGATTTTTCGTACGAAACAAAATGCAAGAAAACTTGCTTAAAATGCAATATTATGCGACATTCTGAGATTTCAAGGCCAAATCACATATCGTGATACTACATGAAATAGTATCGAAATATTGGTAAAAATGAATATATTTACGTAATATCAAACTACATGAAAAACGTGAAAAAAGTCGCTATTTAACCATATATGAGGATTTTAACTTCAAATCATAGAGCGAGGTTTCGTATTATTTAGATCCAAGAAAAGACATATGACAATGTTGTTTCCAATACAAATGATAAAAACCAATGTGTTTTCATTAGAATTAATTAAAATGTTCCTGATTTTCCGTTAATATTACCGATGGAAGATGTACACGAAAACCGCTCTATTCCGGCTGAAATGTCGATATATGCAATAAAAACAGAACTTCTCCCCTTTTCAATATCTTACTCAGAATTTCATCGAGAAACAAATAGTTGATTGAAAATGAAGTATTTAAGGTTATTATCTAATCAATTATGTGTTTGCATCATTTTTATCGTATATATAATGAATTAATACCCAAAAACTGAAAATTCACAAAAACGTGGAAAAACGGCAAAATATTGCCTAATTCGATGATATTTTGTTTTAATAACAAGAAGGAAAAGGGAGATAATAAACGTCAAAATATTGCTAAATTCGATGATTTTTCGTTCGAAACAAAATACAAGAAAATTGCTTCAAATGCAATATTATGCGACATTCTGAGATTTCAAGGCCAAATCACATATCGTGATACTACATGAAATAGTATCGAAATATTGGTAAAAATGAATATATTTACGTAAGGTCAAACTACATGAAAAACGTGAAAAAAGTCGCTATTTAACCATATATGAGGATTTTAACTTCAAATCATAGAGCGAGGTTTCGTATTATTTAGATCCAAGAAATGACATATGACAATGTTGTTTCCAATACAAATGATAAAAAGCTATGTGTTTTCATTAGAATTAATTAAAATGTTCCTGATTTTCCGTTAATATTACCGATGGAAGATGTACACGAAAACCGCTCTATTCCGGCTGAAATGTCGATATATGCAATAAAAACAGAACTTCTCCCCTTTTCAATATCTTACTCAGTATTTTATCGAGAAACAAATAGTTGATTGAAAATGAAGTATTTAAGGTTATTATCTAATCAATTATGTGTTTGCATCATTTTTATCGTATATATAATGAATTAATACCCAAAAACTGAAAATTCACAAAAACGTGGAAAAACGGCAAAATATTGCCTAATTCGATGATATTTTGTTTTAATAACAAGAAGGAAAAGGGAGATAATAAACGTCAAAATATTGCTAAATTCGATGATTTTTCGTTCGAAACAAAATACAAGAAAACTTGCTTCAAATGCAATATTATGCGACATTCTGAGATTTCAAGGCCAAATCACATATCGTGATACTACATGAAATAGTATCGAAATATTGGTAAAAATGAATATATTTACGTAAGGTCAAACTACATGAAAAACGTGAAAAAAGTCGCTATTTAACCATATATGAGGATTTTAACTTCAAATCATAGAGCGAGGTTTCGTATTATTTAGATCCAAGAAATGACATATGACAATGTTGTTTCCAATACAAATGATAAAAAGCTATGTGTTTTCATTAGAATTAATTAAAATGTTCCTGATTTTCCGTTAATATTACCGATGGAAGATGTACACGAAAACCGCTCTATTCCGGCTGAAATGTCGATATATGCAATAAAAACAGAACTTCTCCCCTTTTCAATATCTTACTCAGTATTTTATCGAGAAACAAATAGTTGATTGAAAATGAAGTATTTAAGGTTATTATCTAATCAATTATGTGTTTGCATCATTTTTATCGTATATATAATGAATTAATACCCATAAACTGAAAATTCACAAAAACGTGGAAAAACGGCAAAATATTGCCTAATTCGATGATATTTTGTTTTAATAACAAAAAGGAAAAGGGAGATAATAAACGTCAAAATATTGCTAAATTCGATGATTTTTCGTTCGAAACAAAATACAAGAAAACTTGCTTCAAATGCAATATTATGCGACATTCTGAGATTTCAAGGCCAAATCACATATCGTGATACTACATGAAATAGTATCGAAATATTGGTAAAAATGAATATATTTACGTAATGTCAAACTACATGAAAAACGTGAAAAAAGTCGCTATTTAACCATATATGAGGATTTTAACTTCAAATCATAGAGCGAGGTTTCGTATTATTTAGATCCAAGAAAAGACATATGACAATGTTGTTTCCAATACAAATGATAAAAACCAATGTGTTTTCATTAGAATTAACTAAAATGTTCCTGATTTTCCGTTTATATTACCGATGGAAGATGTACACGAAAACCGCTCTATTCCGGCTGAAACGTCGATATATGCAATAAAAACAGAACTTCTCCCCTTTTCAATATCCTACTCAGTATTTTAACGAGAAACAAATAGTTGATTGAAAATGAAGTATTTAAGGTTATTATCTAATCAATTATGTGTTTGCATCATTTTTATCGTATATATAATGAATAAATACCCATAAACTTAAAATTCACAGAAACGTGGAAAAACGGCAAAATATTGCCTAATTCGATGATATTTTGTTTAAATCACATGAAGGAAAAGGGGGGATGATAAACGTCAAAATATTGCTAAATTCGATGATTTTTCGTACGAAACAAAATGCAAGAAAACTTGCTTAAAATGCAATATTTTGCGACATTCTGAAATTTCAAGGCCAAATCACATATCGTGATACTACGTGAAACAGTATCGAAATATTGGTAAAAATGAATATATTTACGTAATGTCAAACTACATGAAAAACGTGAAAAAAGTCACTATTTAACCATATATGAGGATTTTAACTTCAAATCATATAGCGAGGTTTCGTATTATTTAGATCCAAGAAAAGACATATGACAAGGTTGTTTCCAATACAAATGATAAAACCAATCTGTTTTCATTAGAGTTAACATTAGAATTAATTAGAATGTTCCTGATTTTCCGTTTATATTACCGATGGAAGATGTACATGTAAAACCGCTCTAATCCGGCTGAAACGTCGATATATGCAATAAAAACCGAACTTCTCCCCTTTTCAATATCCTACTCAGTATTTTAACAAGAACAAATAGTTGATTGAAAATGAAGTATTTAAGGTAAATTTCCAATCAATTATGTGTTTGCATCATTTTTATCGTATATATAATGAATTAATACCCATAAACTGAAAATTCACAGAAACGTTGAAAAACGGCAAAATATTGCCTAATTCGATGATATTTTGTTTAAATCACATGGACTAAAAGGGGGATGATAAACGTCAAAATATTGCTAAATTCGAAGATTTTTCGTACGAAACAAAATGCAAGAAAACTTGCTTAAAATGCAATATTATGCGACATTCTGAGATTTCAAGGCCAAATCACATATCGTGATACTACATGAAATAGTATCGAAATATTGGTACAAATGAATATATTTACGTAATATCAAACTACATGAAAAACGTGAAAAAAGTTACTATTTATATGAGAATTTTAACTTCAAATCATAGAGCGAGGTTTCGTATTATTTAGATCCAAGAAAAGACATGACAATGTTGTTTCCAATACAAATGATAAAAACCAATGTGTTTTCATTAGAATTAATTAAAATGTTCCTGATTTTCCGTTAATATTACCGATGGAAGATGTACACGAAAACCGCTCTATTCCGGCTGAAATGTCGATATATGCAATAAAAACAGAACTTCTCCCCTTTTCAATATCTTACTCAGTATTTTAACGAGAAACAAATAGTTGATTGAAAATGAAGTATTTAAGGTTATTATCTAATCAATTATGTGTTTGCATCATTTTTATCGTATATATATTGAATTAATACCCATAAACTGAAAATTCACAAAAACGTGGAAAAACGACAAAATATTGCCTAATTCGATGATATTTTGTTTTAATAACATGAAGGAAAAGGAGATAATAAACGTCAAAATATTGCTAAATTCGATGATTTTTCGTACGAAACAAAATACAAGAAAACTTGCTTCAAATGCAATATTATGCGACATTCTGAGATTTCAAGGCCAAATCACATATCGTGATACTTCATGAAATAGTATCGAAATATTGGTGAAAATGAATATATTTACGTAATGTCAAACTACATGAAAAACGTGAAAAAAGTCACTATTTAACCATATTTGAGGATTTTAACTTCAAATCATAGAGCGAGGTTTCGTATTATTTAGATCCAAGAAAAGACATATGACAAGGTTGTATCCAATACAAATGATAAAACCAATCTGTTTTCATTAGAACTAACATTAGAATTAATTAGAATGTTCCTGATTTTCCGTTTATATTACCGATGGAAGATGTAAACGTAAAACCGCTCAAATCCGGCTGAAACGTCGATATATGCAATAAAAACCGAACTTCTCCCCTTTTCAATATCCTACTCAGTATTTTAACAAGAAACAAATAGTTGATTGAAAATGAAGTATTTAAGGTTAATTTCCAATCAATTATGTGTTTGCATCATTTTTATCGTATATATAATGAATTAATACCCAAAAACTGAAAATTCACAGAAACGTGGAAAAACGGCAAAATATTGCCTAATTCGATGATATTTTGTTTAAATCACATGGAGGAAAAGGGGGATGATAAACGTCAAAATATTGCTAAATTCGAAGATTTTTCGTACGAAACAAAATGTTAGAAAACTTGCTTAAAATGCAATATTATGCGACATTCTGAGATTTCAAGGCCAAATCACATATCGTGATACTACATGAAATAGTATCGAAATATTGGTACAAATGAATATATTTACGTAATATCAAATTACATGAAAAACGTGAAAAAAGTCGCTATTTAACCATATATGAGAATTTTAACTTCAAATCATAGAGCGAGGTTTCGTATTATATAGATCCAAGAAAAGACATGACAATGTTGTTTCCAATACAAATGATAAAAACCAATGTGTTTTCATTAGAATTAATTAAAATGTTCCTGATTTTCCGTTAATATTACCGATGGAAGATGTACACGAAAACCGCTCTATTCCGGCTGAAATGTCGATATATGCAATAAAAACAGAACTTCTCCCCTTTTCAATATCTTACTCAGTATTTTAACGAGAAACAAATAGTTGATTGAAAATGAAGTATTTAAGGTTATTATCTAATCAATTTTGTGTTTGCATCATTTTTATCGTATATATATTGAATTAATACCTATAAACTGAAAATTCACAAAAACGTGGAAAAACGGCAAAATATTGCCTAATTCGATGATATTTGGTTTTAATAAAATGAAGGAAAAGGAGATAATAAACGTCAAAATATTGCTAAATTCGATGATTTTTCGTACGAAACAAAATACAAGAAAACTTGCTTCAAATGCAATATTATGCGACATTCTGAGATTTCAAGGCCAAATCACATATCGTGATACTACATGAAATAGTATCGAAATATTGGTGAAAATGAATATATTTACGTAATGTCAAACTACATGAAAAACGTGAAAAAAGTCACTATTTAACCATATTTGAGGATTTTAACTTCAAATCATAGAGCGAGGTTTCGTATTATTTAGATCCAAGAAAAGACATATGACAAGGTTGTATCCAATACAAATGACAAAACCAATCTGTTTTCATTAGAACTAACATAAGAATTAATTAGAATGTTCCTGATTTTCCGTTTATATTACCGATGGAAGATGTAAACGTAAAACCGCTCAAATCCGGCTGAAACGTCGATATATGCAATAAAAACCGAACTTCTCCCCTTTTCAATATTCAACTCAGTATTTTAACAAGAAACAAATAGTTGATTGAAAATGAAGTATTTAAGGTTAATTTCCAATCAATTATGTGTTTGCATCATTTTTATCGTATATATAATGAATTAATACCCAAAAACTGAAAATTCACAGAAACGTGGAAAAACGGCAAAATATTGCCTAATTCGATGATATTTTGTTTAAATCACATGGAGGAAAAGGGGGATGATAAACGTCAAAATATTGCTAAATTCGATTATTTTTCGTACGAAACAAAATGCAAGAAAACTTGCTTAAAATGCAATATTATGCGACATTCTGAGATTTCAAGGCCAAATCACATATCGTGATACTACGTGAAATAGTATCGAAATATTGGTAAAAATGAATATATTTACGTAATATCAAACTACATTAAAAACGTGAAAAAAGTCGCTATTTAACCATATATGAGGATTTTAGCTTCAAATCATAGAGCGAGGTTTCGTATTATTTAGATCCACGAAAAGACATATGACAATGTTGTTTCCAATACAAATGATAAAAACCAATGTGTTTTCATTAGAATTAATTAAAATGTTCCAGATTTTCCGTTAATATTACCGATGGAAGATGTACACGAAAACCGCTCTATTCCGGCTGAAATGTCGATATATGCAATAAAAACAGAACTTCTCCCCTTTTCAATATCTTACTCAGTACTTTAACGAGAAACAAATAGTTGATTGAAAATGAAGTATTGAAGGTTATTATCTAATCAATTATGTGTTTGCATCATTTTTATCGTATATATAATGAATTAATACCCATAAACTGAAAATTCACAAAAACGTGGAAAAACGGCAAAATATTGCCTAATTCGATGATATTTTGTTTTAATAACAAGAAGGAAAAGGAGATAATAAACGTCAAAATACTGCTAAATTCGATGATTTTTCGTTCGAAACAAAATACAAGAAAACTTGCTTCAAATGCAATATTATGCGACATTCTGAGATTTCAAGGCCAAATCACATATCGTGATACTACATGAAATTGTATCGAAATATTGGTGAAAATGAATATATTTACGTAAGGTCAAACTACATGAAAAACGTGAAAAAAGTCACTATTTAACCATATTTGAGGATTTTAACTTCAAATCGTAGAGCGAGGTTTCGTATTATTTAGATCCAAGAAAAGACATATGACAAGGTTGTATCCAATACAAATGATAAAACCAATCTGTTTTCATTAGAATTAACATTAGAATTAATTAGAATGTTCCTGATTTTCCGTTTATATTACCGATGGAAGATGTAAACGTAAAACCGCTCAAATCCGGCTGAAACGTCGATATATGCAATAAAAACCGAACTTCTCCCCTTTTTTATATCCTACTCAGTATTTTAACGAGAAACAAATAGTTGATCGAAAATTAAGTATTTAAGGTTAATTTCCAATCAATTATGTGTTTGCATCATTTTTATTGTATATTTAATGAATTAATACCGAAAGACTGAAAATTCACAGAAACGTGGAAAAACGGCAAAATATTGCCTAATTCGATGATATTTTGTTTAAATCACATGGAGGAAAAGGGGATAAACGTCAAAATATTGCTAAATTCGAAGATTTTTCGTACGAAACAAAATGCAAGAAAACTTGCTTAAAATGCAATATTATGCGACATTCTGAGATTTCAAGGCCAAATCACATATCGTGATACTACATGAAATAGTATCGAAATATTGGTAAAAATGAATATATTTACGTAATATCAAACTACATGAAAAACGTGAAAAAAGTCGCTATTTAACCATATATGAGGATTTTAACTTCAAATCATAGAGCGAGGTTTCGTATTATTTAGATCCAAGAAAAGACATATGACAATGTTGTTTCCAATACAAATGATAAAAACCAATGTGTTTTCATTAGAATTAATTAAAATGTTCCTGATTTTCCGTTAATATTACCGATGGAAGATGTACACGAAAACCGCTCTATTCCGGCTGAAATGTCGATATATGCAATAAAAACAGAACTTCTCCCCTTTTCAATATCTTACTCAGAATTTCATCGAGAAACAAATAGTTGATTGAAAATGAAGTATTTAAGGTTATTATCTAATCAATTATGTGTTTGCATCATTTTTATCGTATATATAATGAATTAATACCCAAAAACTGAAAATTCACAAAAACGTGGAAAAACGGCAAAATATTGCCTAATTCGATGATATTTTGTTTTAATAACAAGAAGGAAAAGGGAGATAATAAACGTCAAAATATTGCTAAATTCGATGATTTTTCGTTCGAAACAAAATACAAGAAAACTTGCTTCAAATGCAATATTATGCGACATTCTGAGATTTCAAGGCCAAATCACATATCGTGATGCTACATGAAATAGTATCGAAATATTGGTAAAAATGAATATATTTACGTAAGGTCAAACTACATGAAAAACGTGAAAAAAGTCGCTATTTAACCATATATGAGGATTTTAACTTCAAATCATAGAGCGAGGTTTCGTATTATTTAGATCCAAGAAATGACATATGACAATGTTGTTTCCAATACAAATGATAAAAAGCTATGTGTTTTCATTAGAATTAATTAAAATGTTCCTGATTTTCCGTTAATATTACCGATGGAAGATGTACACGAAAACCGCTCTATTCCGGCTGAAATGTCGATATATGCAATAAAAACAGAACTTCTCCCCTTTTCAATATCTTACTCAGTATTTTATCGAGAAACAAATAGTTGATTGAAAATGAAGTATTTAAGGTTATTATCTAATCAATTATGTGTTTGCATCATTTTTATCGTATATATAATGAATTAATACCCATAAACTGAAAATTCACAAAAACGTGGAAAAACGGCAAAACATTGCCTAATTCGATGATATTTTGTTTTAATAACATGAAGGAAAAGGAGATAATAAACGTCAAAATATTGCTAAATTCGATGATTTTTCGTACGAAACAAAATACAAGAAAACTTGCTTCAAATGCAATATTATGCGACATTCTGAGATTTCAAGGCCAAATCACATATCGTGATACTTCATGAAATAGTATCGAAATATTGGTGAAAATGAATATATTTACGTAATGTCAAACTACATGAAAAACGTGAAAAAAGTCACTATTTAACCATATTTGAGGATTTTAACTTCAAATCATAGAGCGAGGTTTCGTATTATTTAGATCCAAGAAAAGACATATGACAAGGTTGTATCCAATACAAATGATAAAACCAATCTGTTTTCATTAGAACTAACATTAGAATTAATTAGAATGTTCCTGATTTTCCGTTTATATTACCGATGGAAGATGTAAACGTAAAACCGCTCAAATCCGGCTGAAACGTCGATATATGCAATAAAAACCGAACTTCTCCCCTTTTCAATATCCTACTCAGTATTTTAACAAGAAACAAATAGTTGATTGAAAATGAAGTATTTAAGGTTAATTTCCAATCAATTATGTGTTTGCATCATTTTTATCGTATATATAATGAATTAATACCCAAAAACTGAAAATTCACAGAAACGTGGAAAAACGGCAAAATATTGCCTAATTCGATGATATTTTGTTTAAATCACATGGAGGAAAAGGGGGATGATAAACGTCAAAATATTGCTAAATTCGATTATTTTTCGTACGAAACAAAATGCAAGAAAACTTGCTTAAAATGCAATATTATGCGACATTCTGAGATTTCAAGGCCAAATCACATATCGTGATACTACGTGAAATAGTATCGAAATATTGGTAAAAATGAATATATTTACGTAATATCAAACTACATTAAAAACGTGAAAAAAGTCGCTATTTAACCATATATGAGGATTTTAGCTTCAAATCATAGAGCGAGGTTTCGTATTATTTAGATCCACGAAAAGACATATGACAATGTTGTTTCCAATACAAATGATAAAAACCAATGTGTTTTCATTAGAATTAATTAAAATGTTCCAGATTTTCCGTTAATATTACCGATGGAAGATGTACACGAAAACCGCTCTATTCCGGCTGAAATGTCGATATATGCAATAAAAACAGAACTTCTCCCCTTTTCAATATCTTACTCAGTATTTTAACGAGAAACAAATAGTTGATTGAAAATGAAGTATTTAAGGTTATTATCTAATCAATTATGTGTTTGCATCATTTTTATCGTATATATAATGAATTAATACCCATAAACGGAAAATTCACAAAAACGTGGAAAAACGGCATAATATTGCCTAATTCGATGATATTTTGTTTTAATAACAAGAAGGAAAAGGAGATAATAAACGTCAAAATACTGCTAAATTCGATGATTTTTCGTTCGAAACAAAATACAAGAAAACTTGCTTCAAATGCAATATTATGCGACATTCTGAGATTTCAAGGCCAAATCACATATCGTGATACTACATGAAATTGTATCGAAATATTGGTGAAAATGAATATATTTACGTAAGGTCAAACTACATGAAAAACGTGAAAAAAGTCACTATTTAACCATATTTGAGGATTTTAACTTCAAATCGTAGAGCGAGGTTTCGTATTATTTAGATCCAAGAAAAGACATATGACAAGGTTGTATCCAATACAAATGATAAAACCAATCTGTTTTCATTAGAATTAACATTAGAATTAATTAGAATGTTCCTGATTTTCCGTTTATATTACCGATGGAAGATGTAAACGTAAAACCGCTCAAATCCGGCTGAAACGTCGATATATGCAATAAAAACCGAACTTCTCCCCTTTTCAATATCCTACTCAGTATTTTAACAAGAAACAAATAGTTGATTGAAAATGAAGTATTTAAGGTTAATTTCCAATCAATTATGTGTTTGCATCATTTTTATCGTATATATAATGAATTAATACCCATAAACTGAGAATTCACAGAAACGTGGAAAAACGGCAAAATATTGCCTAATTCGATGATATTTTGTTTAAATCACATGGAGGAAAAGGGGGATGATAAACGTCAAAATATTGCTAAATTCGAAGATTTTTCGTACGAAACAAAATGCAAGAAAACTTGCTTAAAATGCAATATTATGCGACATTCTGAGATTTCAAGGCCAAATCACATATCGTGATACTACATGAAATAGTATCGAAATATTGGTAAAAATGAATATATTTACGTAAGGTCAAACTACATGAAAAACGTGAAAAAAGTCGCTATTTAACCATATATGAGGATTTTAACTTCAAATCATAGAGCGAGGTTTCGTATTATTTAGATCCAAGAAATGACATATGACAATGTTGTTTCCAATACAAATGATAAAAAGCTATGTGTTTTCATTAGAATTAATTAAAATGTTCCTGATTTTCCGTTAATATTACCGATGGAAGATGTACACGAAAACCGCTCTATTCCGGCTGAAATGTCGATATATGCAATAAAAACAGAACTTCTCCCCTTTTCAATATCTTACTCAGTATTTTATCGAGAAACAAATAGTTGATTGAAAATGAAGTATTTAAGGTTATTATCTAATCAATTATGTGTTTGCATCATTTTTATCGTATATATAATGAATTAATACCCATAAACTGAAAATTCACAAAAACGTGGAAAAACGGCAAAATATTGCCTAATTCGATGATATTTTGTTTTAATAACATGAAGGAAAAGGAGATAATAAACGTCAAAATATTGCTAAATTCGATGATTTTTCGTACGAAACAAAATACAAGAAAACTTGCTTCAAATGCAATATTATGCGACATTCTGAGATTTCAAGGCCAAATCACATATCGTGATACTTCATGAAATAGTATCGAAATATTGGTGAAAATGAATATATTTACGTAATGTCAAACTACATGAAAAACGTGAAAAAAGTCACTATTTAACCATATTTGAGGATTTTAACTTCAAATCATAGAGCGAGGTTTCGTATTATTTAGATCCAAGAAAAGACATATGACAAGGTTGTATCCAATACAAATGATAAAACCAATCTGTTTTCATTAGAACTAACATTAGAATTAATTAGAATGTTCCTGATTTTCCGTTTATATTACCGATGGAAGATGTAAACGTAAAACCGCTCAAATCCGGCTGAAACGTCGATATATGCAATAAAAACCGAACTTCTCCCCTTTTCAATATCCTACTCAGTATTTTAACAAGAAACAAATAGTTGATTGAAAATGAAGTATTTAAGGTTAATTTCTAATCAATTATGTGTTTGCATCATTTTTATCGTATATATAATGAATTAATACCCAAAAACTGAAAATTCACAGAAACGTGGAAAAACGGCAAAATATTGCCTAATTCGATGATATTTTGTTTAAATCACATGGAGGAAAAGGGGGATGATAAACGTCAAAATATTGCTAAATTCGAAGATTTTTCGTACGAAACAAAATGTTAGAAAACTTGCTTAAAATGCAATATTATGCGACATTCTGAGATTTCAAGGCCAAATCACATATCGTGATACTACATGAAATAGTATCGAAATATTGGTACAAATGAATATATTTACGTAATATCAAATTACATGAAAAACGTGAAAAAAGTCGCTATTTAACCATATATGAGAATTTTAACTTCAAATCATAGAGCGAGGTTTCGTATTATTTAGATCCAAGAAAAGACATGACAATGTTGTTTCCAATACAAATGATAAAAACCAATGTGTTTTCATTAGAATTAATTAAAATGTTCCTGATTTTCCGTTAATATTACCGATGGAAGATGTACACGAAAACCGCTCTATTCCGGCTGAAATGTCGATATATGCAATAAAAACAGAACTTCTCCCCTTTTCAATATCTTACTCAGTATTTTAACGAGAAACAAATAGTTGATTGAAAATGAAGTATTTAAGGTTATTATCTAATCAATTATGTGTTTGCATCATTTTTATCGTATATATATTGAATTAATACCTATAAACTGAAAATTCACAAAAACGTGGAAAAACGGGAAAATATTGCCTAATTCGATGATATTTGGTTTTAATAAAATGAAGGAAAAGGAGATAATAAACGTCAAAATATTGCTAAATTCGATGATTTTTCGTACGAAACAAAATACAAGAAAACTTGCTTCAAATGCAATATTATGCGACATTCTGAGATTTCAAGGCCAAATCACATATCGTGATACTACATGAAATAGTATCGAAATATTGGTGAAAATGAATATATTTACGTAATGTCAAACTACATGAAAAACGTGAAAAAAGTCACTATTTAACCATATTTGAGGATTTTAACTTCAAATCATAGAGCGAGGTTTCGTATTATTTAGATCCAAGAAAAGACATATGACAAGGTTGTATCCAATACAAATGATAAAACCAATCTGTTTTCATTAGAACTAACATAAGAATTAATTAGAATGTTCCTGATTATCCGTTTATATTACCGATGGAAGATGTAAACGTAAAACCGCTCAAATCCGGCTGAAACGTCGATATATGCAATAAAAACCGAACTTCTCCCCTTTTCAATATTCAACTCAGTATTTTAACAAGAAACAAATAGTTGATTGAAAATGAAGTATTTAAGGTTAATTTCCAATCAATTATGTGTTTGCATCATTTTTATCGTATATATAATGAATTAATACCCAAAAACTGAAAATTCACAGAAACGTGGAAAAACGGCAAAATATTGCCTAATTCGATGATATTTTGTTTAAATCACATGGAGGAAAAGGGGGATGATAAACGTCAAAATATTGCTAAATTCGATTATTTTTCGTACGAAACAAAATGCAAGAAAACTTGCTTAAAATGCAATATTATGCGACATTCTGAGATTTCAAGGCCAAATCACATATCGTGATACTACGTGAAATAGTATCGAAATATTGGTAAAAATGAATATATTTACGTAATATCAAACTACATTAAAAACGTGAAAAAAGTCGCTATTTAACCATATATGAGGATTTTAGCTTCAAATCATAGAGCGAGGTTTCGTATTATTTAGATCCACGAAAAGACATATGACAATGTTGTTTCCAATACAAATGATAAAAACCAATGTGTTTTCATTAGAATTAATTAAAATGTTCCAGATTTTCCGTTAATATTACCGATGGAAGATGTACACGAAAACCGCTCTATTCCGGCTGAAATGTCGATATATGCAATAAAAACAGAACTTCTCCCCTTTTCAATATCTTACTCAGTATTTTAACGAGAAACAAATAGTTGATTGAAAATGAAGTATTTAAGGTTATTATCTAATCAATTATGTGTTTGCATCATTTTTATCGTATATATAATGAATTAATACCCATAAACTGAAAATTCACAAAAACGTGGAAAAACGGCATAATATTGCCTAATTCGATGATATTTTGTTTTAATAACAAGAAGGAAAAGGAGATAATAAACGTCAAAATACTGCTAAATTCGATGATTTTTCGTTCGAAACAAAATACAAGAAAACTTGCTTCAAATGCAATATTATGCGACATTCTGAGATTTCAAGGCCAAATCACATATCGTGATACTACATGAAATTGTATCGAAATATTGGTGAAAATGAATATATTTACGTAATGTCAAACTACATGAAAAACGTGAAAAAAGTCACTATTTAACCATATTTGAGGATTTTAACTTCAAATCGTAGAGCGAGGTTTCGTATTATTTAGATCCAAGAAAAGACATATGACAAGGTTGTATCCAATACAAATGATAAAACCAATCTGTTTTCATTAGAATTAACATTAGAATTAATTAGAATGTTCCTGATTTTCCGTTTATATTACCGATGGAAGATGTAAACGTAAAACCGCTCAAATCCGGCTGAAACGTCGATATATGCAATAAAAACCGAACTTCTCCCCTTTTTTATATCCTACTCAGTATTTTAACGAGAAACAAATAGTTGATCGAAAATTAAGTATTTAAGGTTAATTTCCAATCAATTATGTGTTTGCATCATTTTTATTGTATATTTAATGAATTAATACCGAAAGACTGAAAATTCACAGAAACGTGGAAAAACGGCAAAATATTGCCTAATTCGATGATATTTTGTTTAAATCACATGGAGGAAAAGGGGATAAACGTCAAAATATTGCTAAATTCGAAGATTTTTCGTACGAAACAAAATGCAAGAAAACTTGCTTAAAATGCAATATTATGCGACATTCTGAGATTTCAAGGCCAAATCACATATCGTGATACTACATGAAATAGTATCGAAATATTGGTACAAATGAATATATTTACGTAATATCAAATTACATGAAAAACGTGAAAAAAGTCGCTATTTAACCATATATGAGAATTTTAACTTCAAATCATAGAGCGAGGTTTCGTATTATTTAGATCCAAGAAAAGACATGACAATGTTGTTTCCAATACAAATGATAAAAACCAATGTGTTTTCATTAGAATTAATTAAAATGTTCCTGATTTTCCGTTAATATTACCGATGGAAGATGTACACGAAAACCGCTCTATTCCGGCTGAAATGTCGATATATGCAATAAAAACAGAACTTCTCCCCTTTTCAATATCTTACTCAGTATTTTAACGAGAAACAAATAGTTGATTGAAAATGAAGTATTTAAGGTTATTATCTAATCAATTATGTGTTTGCATCATTTTTATCGTATATATATTGAATTAATACCTATAAACTGAAAATTCACAAAAACGTGGAAAAACGGCAAAATATTGCCTAATTCGATGATATTTGGTTTTAATAACATGAAGGAAAAGGAGATAATAAACGTCAAAATATTGCTAAATTCGATGATTTTTCGTACGAAACAAAATACAAGAAAACTTGCTTCAAATGCAATATTATGCGACATTCTGAGATTTCAAGGCCAAATCACATATCGTGATACTACATGAAATAGTATCGAAATATTGGTGAAAATGAATATATTTACGTAATGTCAAACTACATGAAAAACGTGAAAAAAGTCACTATTTAACCATATTTGAGGATTTTAACTTCAAATCATAGAGCGAGGTTTCGTATTATTTAGATCCAAGAAAAGACATATGAAAAGGTTGTATCCAATACAAATGATAAAACCAATCTGTTTTCATTAGAACTAACATAAGAATTAATTAGAATGTTCCTGATTTTCCGTTTATATTACCGATGGAAGATGTAAACGTAAAACCGCTCAAATCCGGCTGAAACGTCGATATATGCAATAAAAACCGAACTTCTCCCCTTTTCAATATTCAACTCAGTATTTTAACAAGAAACAAATAGTTGATTGAAAATGAAGTATTTAAGGTTAATTTCCAATCAATTATGTGTTTGCATCATTTTTATCGTATATATAATGAATTAATACCCAAAAACTGAAAATTCACAGAAACGTGGAAAAACGGCAAAATATTGCCTAATTCGATGATATTTTGTTTAAATCACATGGAGGAAAAGGGGGATGATAAACGTCAAAATATTGCTAAATTCGATTATTTTTCGTACGAAACAAAATGCAAGAAAACTTGCTTAAAATGCAATATTATGCGACATTCTGAGATTTCAAGGCCAAATCACATATCGTGATACTACGTGAAATAGTATCGAAATATTGGTAAAAATGAATATATTTACGTAATATCAAACTACATTAAAAACGTGAAAAAAGTCGCTATTTAACCATATATGAGGATTTTAGCTTCAAATCATAGAGCGAGGTTTCGTATTATTTAGATCCACGAAAAGACATATGACAATGTTGTTTCCAATACAAATGATAAAAACCAATGTGTTTTCATTAGAATTAATTAAAATGTTCCAGATTTTCCGTTAATATTACCGATGGAAGATGTACACGAAAACCGCTCTATTCCGGCTGAAATGTCGATATATGCAATAAAAACAGAACTTCTCCCCTTTTCAATATCTTACTCAGTATTTTAACGAGAAACAAATAGTTGATTGAAAATGAAGTATTTAAGGTTATTATCTAATCAATTATGTGTTTGCATCATTTTTATCGTATATATAATGAATTAATACCCATAAACTGAAAATTCACAAAAACGTGGAAAAACGGCAAAATATTGCCTAATTCGATGATATTTTGTTTTAATAACAAGAAGGAAAAGGAGATAATAAACGTCAAAATACTGCTAAATTCGATGATTTTTCGTTCGAAACAAAATACAAGAAAACTTGCTTCAAATGCAATATTATGCGACATTCTGAGATTTCAAGGCCAAATCACATATCGTGATACTACATGAAATTGTATCGAAATATTGGTGAAAATGAATATATTTACGTAAGGTCAAACTACATGAAAAACGTGAAAAAGTCACTATTTAACCATATTTGAGGATTTTAACTTCAAATCGTAGAGCGAGGTTTCGTATTATTTAGATCCAAGAAAAGACATATGACAAGGTTGTATCCAATACAAATGATAAAACCAATCTGTTTTCATTAGAATTAACATTAGAATTAATTAGAATGTTCCTGATTTTCCGTTTATATTACCGATGGAAGATGTAAACGTAAAACCGCTCAAATCCGGCTGAAACGTCGATATATGCAATAAAAACCGAACTTCTCCCCTTTTTTATATCCTACTCAGTATTTTAACGAGAAACAAATAGTTGATCGAAAATTAAGTATTTAAGGTTAATTTCCAATCAATTATGTGTTTGCATCATTTTTATTGTATATTTAATGAATTAATACCGAAAGACTGAAAATTCACAGAAACGTGGAAAAACGGCAAAATATTGCCTAATTCGATGATATTTTGTTTAAATCACATGGAGGAAAAGGGGATAAACGTCAAAATATTGCTAAATTCGAAGATTTTTCGTACGAAACAAAATGCAAGAAAACTTGCTTAAAATGCAATATTATGCGACATTCTGAGATTTCAAGGCCAAATCACATATCGTGATACTACATGAAATAGTATCGAAATATTGGTAAAAATGAATATATTTACGTAATATCAAACTACATGAAAAACGTGAAAAAAGTCGCTATTTAACCATATATGAGGATTTTAACTTCAAATCATAGAGCGAGGTTTCGTATTATTTAGATCCAAGAAAAGACATATGACAATGTTGTTTCCAATACAAATGATAAAAACCAATGTGTTTTCATTAGAATTAATTAAAATGTTCCTGATTTTCCGTTAATATTACCGATGGAAGATGTACACGAAAACCGCTCTATTCCGGCTGAAATGTCGATATATGCAATAAAAACAGAACTTCTCCCCTTTTCAATATCTTACTCAGAATTTCATCGAGAAACAAATAGTTGATTGAAAATGAAGTATTTAAGGTTATTATCTAATCAATTATGTGTTTGCATCATTTTTATCGTATATATAATGAATTAATACCCAAAAACTGAAAATTCACAAAAACGTGGAAAAACGGCAAAATATTGCCTAATTCGATGATATTTTGTTTTAATAACAAGAAGGAAAAGGGAGATAATAAACGTCAAAATATTGCTAAATTCGATGATTTTTCGTTCGAAACAAAATACAAGAAAACTTGCTTCAAATGCAATATTATGCGACATTCTGAGATTTCAAGGCCAAATCACATATCGTGATACTACATGAAATAGTATCGAAATATTGGTAAAAATGAATATATTTACGTAAGGTCAAACTACATGAAAAACGTGAAAAAAGTCGCTATTTAACCATATATGAGGATTTTAACTTCAAATCATAGAGCGAGGTTTCGTATTATTTAGATCCAAGAAATGACATATGACAATGTTGTTTCCAATACAAATGATAAAAAGCTATGTGTTTTCATTAGAATTAATTAAAATGTTCCTGATTTTCCGTTAATATTACCGATGGAAGATGTACACGAAAACCGCTCTATTCCGGCTGAAATGTCGATATATGCAATAAAAACAGAACTTCTCCCCTTTTCAATATCTTACTCAGTATTTTATCGAGAAACAAATAGTTGATTGAAAATGAAGTATTTAAGGTTATTATCTAATCAATTATGTGTTTGCATCATTTTTATCGTATATATAATGAATTAATACCCATAAACTGAAAATTCACAAAAACGTGGAAAAACGGCAAAATATTGCCTAATTCGATGATATTTTGTTTTAATAACAAGAAGGAAAAGGAGATAATAAACGTCAAAACATTGCTAAATTCGATGATTTTTCGTTCGAAACAAAATACAAGAAAACTTGCTTCAAATGCAATATTATGCGACATTCTGAGATTTCAAGGCCAAATCACATATCGTGATACTACATGAAATAGTATCGAAATATTGGTGAAAATGAATATATTTACGTAAGGTCAAACTACATGAAAAACGTGAAAAAAGTCACTATTTAACCATATTTGAGGATTTTAACTTCAAATCGTAGAGCGAGGTTTCGTATTATTTAGATCCAAGAAAAGATATATGACAAGGTTGTATCCAATACAAATGATAAAACCAATCTGTTTTCATTAGAATTAACATTAGAATTAATTAGAATGTTCCTGATTTTCCGTTTATATTACCGATGGAAGATGTAAACGTAAAACCGCTCAAATCCGGCTGAAACGTCGATATATACAATAAAAACCGAACGTCTCCCCTTTTTTATATCCTACTCAGTATTTTAACGAGAAACAAATAGTTGATCGAAAATGAAGTATTTAAGGTTAAATTTCCAATCAATTATGTGTTTGCATCATTTTTATTGTATATTATAATGAATTAATACCCGATAAGACTGAAAATTCACAGAAACGTGGAAAAACGGCAAAATATTGCCTAATTCGATGATATTTTGTTTAAATCACATGGACTAAAAGGGGATGATAAACGTCAAAATATTGCTAAATTCGAATATTTTTCGTACGAAACAAAATGCAAGAAAACTTGCTTAAAATGTAATATTATGCGACATTCTGAGATTTCAAGGCCAAATCACATATCGTGATACTACGTGAAATAGTATCGAAATATTGGTATAAACTGAATATATTTACGTAATATCAAACTACATTAAAAACGTGAAAAAGTCGCTATTTAACCATATATGAGGATTTTAGCTTCAAATCATAGAGCGAGGTTTCGTATTATTTAGATCCACGAAAAGACATATGACAATGTTGTTTCCAATACAAATGATAAAAACCAATGTGTTTTCATTAGAATTAATTAAAATGTTCCAGATTTTCCGTTAATATTACCGATGGAAGATGTACACGAAAACCGCTCTATTCCGGCTGAAATGTCGATATATGCAATAAAAACAGAACTTCTCCCCTTTTCAATATCTTACTCAGTATTTTAACGAGAAACAAATAGTTGATTGAAAATGAAGTATTTAAGGTTATTATCTAATCAATTATGTGTTTGCATCATTTTTATCGTATATATAATGAATTAATACCCATAAACTGAAAATTCACAAAAACGTGGAAAAACGGCAAAATATTGCCTAATTCGATGATATTTTGTTTAATAACAAGAAGGAAAAGGAGATAATAAACGTCAAAATACTGCTAAATTCGATGATTTTTCGTTCGAAACAAAATACAAGAAAACTTGCTTCAAATGCAATATTATGCGACATTCTGAGATTTCAAGGCCAAATCACATATCGTGATACGCCATGAAATTGTATCGAAATATTGGTGAAAATGAATATATTTACGTAAGGTCAAACTACATGAAAAACGTGAAAAAGTCACTATTTAACCATATTTGAGGATTTTAACTTCAAATCGTAGAGCGAGGTTTCGTATTATTTAGATCCAAGAAAAGACATATGACAAGGTTGTATCCAATACAAATGATAAAACCAATCTGTTTTCATTAGAATTAACATTAGAATTAATTAGAATGTTCCTGATTTTCCGTTTATATTACCGATGGAAGATGTAAACGTAAAACCGCTCAAATCCGGCTGAAACGTCGATATATGCAATAAAAACCGAACTTCTCCCCTTTTTTATATCCTACTCAGTATTTTAACGAGAAACAAATAGTTGATCGAAAATTAAGTATTTAAGGTTAATTCCAATCAATTATGTGTTTGCATCATTTTTATTGTATATTTAATGAATTAATACCGAAAGACTGAAAATTCACAGAAACGTGGAAAAACGGCAAAATATTGCCTAATTCGATGATATTTTGTTTAAATCACATGGAGGAAAAGGGGATAAACGTCAAAATATTGCTAAATTCGAAGATTTTTCGTACGAAACAAAATGCAAGAAAACTTGCTTAAAATGCAATATTATGCGACATTCTGAGATTTCAAGGCCAAATCACATATCGTGATACTACATGAAATAGTATCGAAATATTGGTAAAAATGAATATATTTACGTAATATCAAACTACATGAAAAACGTGAAAAAAGTCGCTATTTAACCATATATGAGGATTTTAACTTCAAATCATAGAGCGAGGTTTCGTATTATTTAGATCCAAGAAAAGACATATGACAATGTTGTTTCCAATACAAATGATAAAAACCAATGTGTTTTCATTAGAATTAATTAAAATGTTCCTGATTTTCCGTTAATATTACCGATGGAAGATGTACACGAAAACCGCTCTATTCCGGCTGAAATGTCGATATATGCAATAAAAACAGAACTTCTCCCCTTTTCAATATCTTACTCAGAATTTCATCGAGAAACAAATAGTTGATTGAAAATGAAGTATTTAAGGTTATTATCTAATCAATTATGTGTTTGCATCATTTTTATCGTATATATAATGAATTAATACCCAAAAACTGAAAATTCACAAAAACGTGGAAAAACGGCAAAATATTGCCTAATTCGATGATATTTTGTTTTAATAACAAGAAGGAAAAGGGAGATAATAAACGTCAAAATATTGCTAAATTCGATGATTTTTCGTTCGAAACAAAATACAAGAAAACTTGCTTCAAATGCAATATTATGCGACATTCTGAGATTTCAAGGCCAAATCACATATCGTGATACTACATGAAATAGTATCGAAATATTGGTAAAAATGAATATATTTACGTAAGGTCAAACTACATGAAAAACGTGAAAAAAGTCGCTATTTAACCATATATGAGGATTTTAACTTCAAATCATAGAGCGAGGTTTCGTATTATTTAGATCCAAGAAATGACATATGACAATGTTGTTTCCAATACAAATGATAAAAAGCTATGTGTTTTCATTAGAATTAATTAAAATGTTCCTGATTTTCCGTTAATATTACCGATGGAAGATGTACACGAAAACCGCTCTATTCCGGCTGAAATGTCGATATATGCAATAAAAACAGAACTTCTCCCCTTTTCAATATCTTACTCAGTATTTTATCGAGAAACAAATAGTTGATTGAAAATGAAGTATTTAAGGTTATTATCTAATCAATTATGTGTTTGCATCATTTTTATCGTATATATAATGAATTAATACCCATAAACTGAAAATTCACAAAAACGTGGAAAAACGGCAAAATATTGCCTAATTCGATGATATTTTGTTTTAATAACAAGAAGGAAAAGGAGATAATAAACGTCAAAACATTGCTAAATTCGATGATTTTTCGTTCGAAACAAAATACAAGAAAACTTGCTTGAAATGCAATATTATGCGACATTCTGAGATTTCAAGGCCAAATCACATATCGTGATACTATATGAAATAGTATCGAAATATTGGTGAAAATGAATATATTTACGTAAGGTCAAACTACATGAAAAACGTGAAAAAAGTCACTATTTAACCATATTTGAGGATTTTAACTTCAAATCGTAGAGCGAGGTTTCGTATTATTTAGATCCAAGAAAAGATATATGACAAGGTTGTATCCAATACAAATGATAAAACCAATCTGTTTTCATTAGAATTAACATTAGAATTAATTAGAATGTTCCTGATTTTCCGTTTATATTACCGATGGAAGATGTAAACGTAAAACCGCTCAAATCCGGCTGAAACGTCGATATATACAATAAAAACCGAACTTCTCCCCTTTTTTATATCCTACTCAGTATTTTAACGAGAAACAAATAGTTGATCGAAAATTAAGTATTTAAGGTTAATTTCCAATCAATTATGTGTTTGCATCATTTTTATTGTATATTTAATGAATTAATACCGAAAGACTGAAAATTCACAAAAACGTGGAAAAACGGCAAAATATTGCCTAATTCGATGATATTTTGTTTAAATCACATGAAGGAAAAGGAGATGATAAACGTCAAAATATTGCTAAATTCGATTATTTTTCGTACGAAACAAAATGCAAGAAAACTTGCTTAAAATGCAATATTATGCGAAATTCTGAGTTTTGAAGGCCAAATCACATATCGTGATACTACATGAAATAGTATCGAAATATTGGTATAAACGAATATATTTACGTAAAATCACACTACTTGAAAAACGTGAAAAAGTCACTATTTTACCATATATGAGGATTTTAACTTCAAATCATAGAGCGAGGTTTCGTATTATTTAGATCCAAGAAAAGACATATGACAATGTTGTTTCCAATACAAATGATAAAAACCAATGTGTTTTCATTAGAATTACCTAAAATGTTGCTGATTTTCCGTTTATATTACCGATGGAAGATGTACAGGAAAACCGCTCTATTCCAGCTGAAACGTCGATATATGCAATAAAAACAGAACTTCTCCCCTTTTCAATATCCTACTCAGTATTTTAACGAGAAACAAATAGTTGATTGAAAATGAAGTATTTAAGGTTATTATCTAATCAATTATGTGTTTGCATCATTTTTATCGTATATATAATGAATTAATACCCATAAACTGAAAATTCACAGAAACGTGGAAAAACGGTAAAATATTGCCTAATTCGATGATATTTTGTTTAAATCACATGAAGGAAAAGGGGGGATGATAAACGTCAAAATATTGCTAAATTCGATGATTTTTCGTACGAAACAAAATGCAAGAAAACTTGCTTAAAATGCAATATTTTGCGACATTCTGAGATTTCAAGGCCAAATCACATATCGTGATACTACATGAAACAGTATCGAAATATTGGTAAAAAATGAATATATTTACGTAATGTCAAACTACATGAAAAACGTGAAAAAAGTCACTATTTAACCTTATTAGAGGATTTTAACTTCAAATCATATAGCGAGGTTTCGTATTATTTAGATCCAAGAAAAGACATATGACAAGGTTGTTTCCAATACAAATGATAAAACCAATCTGTTTTCATTAGAACTAACATTAGAAATAATTAGAATGTTCCTGATTTTCCGTTTATATTACCGATGGAAGATGTAAACGTAAAACCGCTCAAATCCGGCTGAAACGTCGATATATGCAATAAAAACCGAATTTCTCCCCTTTTCAATATCCTACTCAGTATTTTAACAAGAAACAAATAGTTGATTGAAAATGAAGTATTTAAGGTTAATTTCCAATCAATTATGTGTTTGCATCATTTTTATCGTATATATAATGAATTAATACCCAAAAACTGAAAATTCACAGAAACGTGGAAAAACGGCAAAATATTGCCTAATTCGATGATATTTTGTTTAAATCACATGGAGGAAAAGGGGGATGATAAACGTCAAAATATTGCTAAATTCGAAGATTTTTCGTACGAAACAAAATGCAAGAAAACTTGCTTAAAATGCAATATTATGCGACATTCTGAGATTTCAAGGCCAAATCACATATCGTGATACTACATGAAATAGTATCGAAATATTGGTAAAAATGAATATATTTACGTAATATCAAACTACATGAAAAACGTGAAAAAAGTCGCTATTTAACCATATATGAGAATTTTAATTTCAAATCATAGAGCGAGGTTTCGTATTATTTAGATCCAAGAAAAGACATATGACAATGTTGTTTCCAATACAAATGATAAAAACCAATGTGTTTTCATTAGAATTAATTAAAATGTTCCTGATTTTCCGTTAATATTACCGATGGAAGATGTACACGAAAACCGCTCTATTCCGGCTGAAACGTCGATATATGCAATGAAAACAGAACTTCTCCCCTTTTCAATATCTTACTCAGTATTTTAACGAGAAACAAATAGTTGATTGAAAATGAAGTATTTAAGGTTATTATCTAATCATTTATGTGTTTGCATCATTTTTATCGTATATATAATGAATTAATACCCATAAACTGAAAATTCACAAAAACGTGGAAAAACGGCAAAATATTGCCTAATTCGATGATATTTTGTTTAAATCACATAAAGGAAAAGGGGGGATGATAAACGTCAAAATATTGCTAAATTCGATGATTTTTCGTACGAAACAAAATGCAAGAAAACTTGCTTAAAATGCAATATTTTGCGACATTCTGAGATTTCAAGGCCAAATCACATATCGTGATACTACATGAAACAGTATCGAAATATTGGTAAAAAATTAATATATTTACGTAATGTCAAACTACATGAAAAACGTGAAAAAAGTCACTATTTAACCATATTTGAGGATTTTAACTTCAAATCATATAGCGAGGTTTCGTATTATTTAGATCCAAGAAAAGACATATGACAAGGTTGTTTCCAATACAAATGATAAAACCAATCTGTTTTCATTAGAGTTAACATTAGAATTAATTAGAATGTTCCTGATTTTCCGTTTATATTACCGATGGAAGATGTACATGTAAAACCGCTCTAATCCGGCTGAAACGTCGATATATGCAATAAAAACCGAACTTCTCCCCTTTTCAATATCCTACTCAGTATTTTAACAAGAACAAATAGTTGATTGAAAATGAAGTATTTAAGGTAAATTTCCAATCAATTATGTGTTTGCATCATTTTTATCGTATATATAATGAATTAATACCCATAAACTGAAAATTCACAGAAACGTTGAAAAACGGCAAAATATTGCCTAATTCGATGATATTTTGTTTAAATCACATGGACTAAAAGGGGGATGATAAACGTCAAAATATTGCTAAATTCGAAGATTTTTCGTACGAAACAAAATGCAAGAAAACTTGCTTAAAATGCAATATTATGCGACATTCTGAGATTTCAAGGCCAAATCACATATCGTGATACTACATGAAATAGTATCGAAATATTGGTACAAATGAATGTATTTACGTAATATCAAACTACATGAAAAACGTGAAAAAAGTTACTATTTATATGAGAATTTTAACTTCAAATCATAGAGCGAGGTTTCGTATTATTTAGATCCACGAAAAGACATATGACAATGTTGTTTCCAATACAAATGATAAAAACCAATGTGTTTTCATTAGAATTAATTAAAATGTTCCAGATTTTCCGTTAATATTACCGATGGAAGATGTACACGAAAACCGCTCTATTCCGGCTGAAATGTCGATATATGCAATAAAAACAGAACTTCTCCCCTTTTCAATATCTTACTCAGTATTTTAACGAGAAACAAATAGTTGATTGAAAATGAAGTATTTAAGGTTATTATCTAATCAATTATGTGTTTGCATCATTTTTATCGTATATATAATGAATTAATACCCATAAACTGAAAATTCACAAAAACGTGGAAAAACGGCAAAATATTGCCTAATTCGATGATATTTTGTTTTAATAACAAGAAGGAAAAGGAGATAATAAACGTCAAAATACTGCTAAATTCGATGATTTTTCGTTCGAAACAAAATACAAGAAAACTTGCTTCAAATGCAATATTATGCGACATTCTGAGATTTCAAGGCCAAATCACATATCGTGATACTACATGAAATTGTATCGAAATATTGGTGAAAATGAATATATTTACGTAAGGTCAAACTACATGAAAAACGTGAAAAAAGTCACTATTTAACCATATTTGAGGATTTTAACTTCAAATCGTAGAGCGAGGTTTCGTATTATTTAGATCCAAGAAAAGACATATGACAAGGTTGTATCCAATACAAATGATAAAACCAATCTGTTTTCATTAGAATTAACATTAGAATTAATTAGAATGTTCCTGATTTTCCGTTTATATTACCGATGGAAGATGTAAACGTAAAACCGCTCAAATCCGGCTGAAACGTCGATATATGCAATAAAAACCGAACTTCTCCCCTTTTTTATATCCTACTCAGTATTTTAACGAGAAACAAATAGTTGATCGAAAATTAAGTATTTAAGGTTAATTTCCAATCAATTATGTGTTTGCATCATTTTTATTGTATATTTAATGAATTAATACCGAAAGACTGAAAATTCACAGAAACGTGGAAAAAACGGCAAAATATTGCCTAATTCGATGATATTTTGTTTAAATCACATGGAGGAAAAGGGGATAAACGTCAAAATATTGCTAAATTCGAAGATTTTTCGTACGAAACAAAATGCAAGAAAACTTGCTTAAAATGCAATATTATGCGACATTCTGAGATTTCAAGGCCAAATCACATATCGTGATACTACATGAAATAGTATCGAAATATTGGTAAAAATGAATATATTTACGTAATATCAAACTACATGAAAAACGTGAAAAAAGTCGCTATTTAACCATATATGAGGATTTTAACTTCAAATCATAGAGCGAGGTTTCGTATTATTTAGATCCAAGAAAAGACATATGACAATGTTGTTTCCAATACAAATGATAAAAACCAATGTGTTTTCATTAGAATTAATTAAAATGTTCCTGATTTTCCGTTAATATTACCGATGGAAGATGTACACGAAAACCGCTCTATTCCGGCTGAAATGTCGATATATGCAATAAAAACAGAACTTCTCCCCTTTTCAATATCTTACTCAGAATTTCATCGAGAAACAAATAGTTGATTGAAAATGAAGTATTTAAGGTTATTATCTAATCAATTATGTGTTTGCATCATTTTTATCGTATATATAATGAATTAATACCCAAAAACTGAAAATTCACAGAAACGTGGAAAAACGGCAAAATATTGCCTAATTCGATGATATTTTGTTTTAATAACAAGAAGGAAAAGGGAGATAATAAACGTCAAAATATTGCTAAATTCGATGATTTTTCGTTCGAAACAAAATACAAGAAAACTTGCTTCAAATGCAATATTATGCGACATTCTGAGATTTCAAGGCCAAATCACATATCGTGATACTACATGAAATAGTATCGAAATATTGGTAAAAATGAATATATTTACGTAAGGTCAAACTACATGAAAAACGTGAAAAAAGTCGCTATTTAACCATATATGAGGATTTTAACTTCAAATCATAGAGCGAGGTTTCGTATTATTTAGATCCAAGAAATGACATATGACAATGTTGTTTCCAATACAAATGATAAAAAGCTATGTGTTTTCATTAGAATTAATTAAAATGTTCCTGATTTTCCGTTAATATTACCGATGGAAGATGTACACGAAAACCGCTCTATTCCGGCTGAAATGTCGATATATGCAATAAAAACAGAACTTCTCCCCTTTTCAATATCTTACTCAGTATTTTAACGAGAAACAAATAGTTGATTGAAAATGAAGTATTTAAGGTTATTATCTAATCAATTATGTGTTTGCATCATTTTTATCGTATATATATTGAATTAATACCTATAAACTGAAAATTCACAAAAACGTGGAAAAACGGCAAAATATTGCCTAATTCGATGATATTTGGTTTTAATAAAATGAAGGAAAAGGAGATAATAAACGTCAAAATATTGCTAAATTCGATGATTTTTCGTACGAAACAAAATACAAGAAAACTTGCTTCAAATGCAATATTATGCGACATTCTGAGATTTCAAGGCCAAATCACATATCGTGATACTACATGAAATAGTATCGAAATATTGGTGAAAATGAATATATTTACGTAATGTCAAACTACATGAAAAACGTGAAAAAAGTCACTATTTAACCATATTTGAGGATTTTAACTTCAAATCATAGAGCGAGGTTTCGTATTATTTAGATCCAAGAAAAGACATATGACAAGGTTGTATCCAATACAAATGATAAAACCAATCTGTTTTCATTAGAACTAACATAAGAATTAATTAGAATGTTCCTGATTTTCCGTTTATATTACCGATGGAAGATGTAAACGTAAAACCGCTCAAATCCGGCTGAAACGTCGATATATGCAATAAAAACCGAACTTCTCCCCTTTTCAATATTCAACTCAGTATTTTAACAAGAAACAAATAGTTGATTGAAAATGAAGTATTTAAGGTTAATTTCCAATCAATTATGTGTTTGCATCATTTTTATCGTATATATAATGAATTAATACCCAAAAACTGAAAATTCACAGAAACGTGGAAAAACGGCAAAATATTGCCTAATTCGATGATATTTTGTTTAAATCACATGGAGGAAAAGGGGGATGATAAACGTCAAAATATTGCTAAATTCGATTATTTTTCGTACGAAACAAAATGCAAGAAAACTTGCTTAAAATGCAATATTATGCGACATTCTGAGATTTCAAGGCCAAATCACATATCGTGATACTACGTGAAATAGTATCGAAATATTGGTAAAAATGAATATATTTACGTAATATCAAACTACATTAAAAACGTGAAAAAAGTCGCTATTTAACCATATATGAGGATTTTAGCTTCAAATCATAGAGCGAGGTTTCGTATTATTTAGATCCACGAAAAGACATATGACAATGTTGTTTCCAATACAAATGATAAAAACCAATGTGTTTTCATTAGAATTAATTAAAATGTTCCAGATTTTCCGTTAATATTACCGATGGAAGATGTACACGAAAACCGCTCTATTCCGGCTGAAATGTCGATATATGCAATAAAAACAGAACTTCTCCCCTTTTCAATATCTTACTCTGTATTTTAACGAGAAACAAATAGTTGATTGAAAATGAAGTATTTAAGGTTATTATCTAATCAATTATGTGTTTGCATCATTTTTATCGTATATATAATGAATTAATACCCATAAACTGAAAATTCACAAAAACGTGGAAAAACGGCAAAATATTGCCTAATTCGATGATATTTTGTTTTAATAACAAGAAGGAAAAGGAGATAATAAACGTCAAAATACTGCTAAATTCGATGATTTTTCGTTCGAAACAAAATACAAGAAAACTTGCTTCAAATGCAATATTATGCGACATTCTGAGATTTCAAGGCCAAATCACATATCGTGATACTACATGAAATTGTATCGAAATATTGGTGAAAATGAATATATTTACGTAAGGTCAAACTACATGAAAAACGTGAAAAAAGTCACTATTTAACCATATTTGAGGATTTTAACTTCAAATCGTAGAGCGAGGTTTCGTATTATTTAGATCCAAGAAAAGACATATGACAAGGTTGTATCCAATACAAATGATAAAACCAATCTGTTTTCATTAGAATTAACATTAGAATTAATTAGAATGTTCCTGATTTTCCGTTTATATTACCGATGGAAGATGTAAACGTAAAACCGCTCAAATCCGGCTGAAACGTCGATATATGCAATAAAAACCGAACTTCTCCCCTTTTTTATATCCTACTCAGTATTTTAACGAGAAACAAATAGTTGATCGAAAATTAAGTATTTAAGGTTAATTTCCAATCAATTATGTGTTTGCATCATTTTTATTGTATATTTAATGAATTAATACCGAAAGACTGAAAATTCACAGAAACGTGGAAAAACGGCAAAATATTGCCTAATTCGATGATATTTTGTTTAAATCACATGGAGGAAAAGGGGATAAACGTCAAAATATTGCTAAATTCGAAGATTTTTCGTACGAAACAAAATGCAAGAAAACTTGCTTAAAATGCAATATTATGCGACATTCTGAGATTTCAAGGCCAAATCACATATCGTGATACTACATGAAATAGTATCGAAATATTGGTAAAAATGAATATATTTACGTAATATCAAACTACATGAAAAACGTGAAAAAAGTCGCTATTTAACCATATATGAGGATTTTAACTTCAAATCATAGAGCGAGGTTTCGTATTATTTAGATCCAAGAAAAGACATATGACAATGTTTTTTCCAATACAAATGATAAAAACCAATGTGTTTTCATTAGAATTAATTAAAATGTTCCTGATTTTCCGTTAATATTACCGATGGAAGATGTACACGAAAACCGCTCTATTCCGGCTGAAATGTCGATATATGCAATAAAAACAGAACTTCTCCCCTTTTCAATATCTTACTCAGAATTTCATCGAGAAACAAATAGTTGATTGAAAATGAAGTATTTAAGGTTATTATCTAATCAATTATGTGTTTGCATCATTTTTATCGTATATATAATGAATTAATACCCATAAACTGAAAATTCACAAAAACGTGGAAAAACGGCAAAATATTGCCTAATTCGATGATATTTTGTTTTAATAACAAGAAGGAAAAGGAGATAATAAACGTCAAAATATTGCTAAATTCGATGATTTTTCGTTCGAAACAAAATACAAGAAAACTTGCTTCAAATGCAATATTATGCGACATTCTGAGATTTCAAGGCCAAATCACATATCGTGATACTACATGAAATAGTATCGAAATATTGGTGAAAATGAATATATTTACGTAAGGTCAAACTACATGAAAAACGTGAAAAAGTCACTATTTAACCATATTTGAGGATTTTAACTTCAAATCGTAGAGCGAGGTTTCGTATTATTTAGATCCAAGAAAAGATATATGACAAGGTTGTATCCAATACAAATGATAAAACCAATCTGTTTTCATTAGAATTAACATTAGAATTAATTAGAATGTTCCTGATTTTCCGTTTATATTACCGATGGAAGATGTAAACGTAAAACCGCTCAAATCCGGCTGAAACGTCGATATATGCAATAAAAACCGAACTTCTCCCCTTTTTTATATCCTACTCAGTATTTTAACGAGAAACAAATAGTTGATCGAAAATTAAGTATTTAAGGTTAATTTCCAATCAATTATGTGTTTGCATCATTTTTATTGTATATATAATGAATTAATACCGAAAGACTGAAAATTCACAAAAACGTGGAAAAACGGCAAAATATTGCCTAATTCGATGATATTTTGTTTAAATCACATGAAGGAAAAGGAGATGATAAACGTCAAAATATTGCTAAATTCGATTATTTTTCGTACGAAACAAAATGCAAGAAAACTTGCTTAAAATGCAATATTATGCGAAATTCTGAGTTTTGAAGGCCAAATCACATATCGTGATACTACATGAAATAGTATCGAAATATTGGTATAAACGAATATATTTACGTAAAATCACACTACTTGAAAAACGTGAAAAAGTCACTATTTTACCATATATGAGGATTTTAACTTCAAATCATAGAGCGAGGTTTCGTATTATTTAGATCCAAGAAAAGACATATGACAATGTTGTTTCCAATACAAATGATAAAAACCAATGTGTTTTCATTAGAATTACCTAAAATGTTGCTGATTTTCCGTTTATATTACCGATGGAAGATGTACAGGAAAACCGCTCTATTCCGGCTGAAACGTCGATATATGCAATAAAAACAGAACTTCTCCCCTTTTCAATATCCTACTCAGTATTTTAACGAGAAACAAATAGTTGATTGAAAATGAAGTATTTAAGGTTATTATCTAATCAATTATGTGTTTGCATCATTTTTATCGTATATATAATGAATTAATACCCATAAACTGAAAATTCACAGAAACGTGGAAAAACGGTAAAATATTGCCTAATTCGATGATATTTTGTTTAAATCACATGAAGGAAAAGGGGGGATGATAAACGTCAAAATATTGCTAAATTCGATGATTTTTCGTACGAAACAAAATGCAAGAAAACTTGCTTAAAATGCAATATTTTGCGACATTCTGAGATTTCAAAGCCAAATCACATATCGTGATACTACATGAAACAGTATCGAAATATTGGTAAAAAATGAATATATTTACGTAATGTCAAACTACATGAAAAACGTGAAAAAAGTCACAATTTAACCTTATTAGAGGATTTTAACTTCAAATCATATAGCGAGGTTTCGTATTATTTAGATCCAAGAAAAGACATATGACAAGGTTGTTTCCAATACAAATGATAAAACCAATCTGTTTTCATTAGAATTAACATTAGAATTAATAAGAATGTTCCTGATTTTCCGTTTATATTACCGATGGAAGATGTACATGTAAAACCGCTCTAATCCGGCTGAAACGTCGATATATGCAATAAAAACCGAACTTCTCCCCTTTTCAATATCCTACTCAGTATTTTAACAAGAAACAAATAGTTGATTGAAAATGAAGTATTTAAGGTAAATTTCCAATCAATTATGTGTTTGCATCATTTTTATCGTATATATAATGAATTAATACCCATAAACTGAAAATTCACAGAAACGTGGAAAAACGGCAAAATATTGCCTAATTCGATGATATTTTGTTTAAATCACATGGACTAAAAGGGGGATGATAAACGTCAAAATATTGCTAAATTCGAAGATTTTTCGTACGAAACAAAATGCAAGAAAACTTGCTTAAAATGTAATATTATGCGACATTCTGAGATTTCAAGGCCAAATCACATATCGTGATACTACATGAAATAGTATCGAAATATTGGTACAAATGAATATATTTACGTAATATCAAACTACATGAAAAACGTGAAAAAAGTCGCTATTTAACCATATATGAGAATTTTAACTTCAAATCATAGAGCGAGGTTTCGTATTATTTAGATCCAAGAAAAGACATGACAATGTTGTTTCCAATACAAATGATAAAAACCAATGTGTTTTCATTAGAATTAATTAAAATGTTCCTGATTTTCCGTTAATATTACCGATGGAAGATGTACACGATAACCGCTCTATTCCGGCTGAAATGTCGATATATGCAATAAAAACAGAACTTCTCCCCTTTTCAATATCTTACTCAGTATTTTAACGAGAAACAAATAGTTGATTGAAAATGAAGTATTTAAGGTTATTATCTAAACAATTATGTGTTTGCATCATTTATATCGTATATATATTGAATTAATACCCATAAACTGAAAATTCACAAAAACGTGGAAAAACGGCAAAATATTGCCTAATTCGATGATATTTTGTTTTAATAACATGAAGGAAAAGGAGATAATAAACGTCAAAATATTGCTAAATTCGATGATTTTTCGTACGAAACAAAATACAAGAAAACTTGCTTCAAATGCAATATTATGCGACATTCTGAGATTTCAAGGCCAAATCACATATCGTGATACTTCATGAAATAGTATCGAAATATTGGTGAAAATGAATATATTTACGTAATGTCAAACTACATGAAAAACGTGAAAAAAGTCACTATTTAACCATATTTGAGGATTTTAACTTCAAATCATAGAGCGAGGTTTCGTATTATTTAGATCCAAGAAAAGACATATGAAAAGGTTGTATCCAATACAAATGATAAAACCAATCTGTTTTCATTAGAACTAACATTAGAAATAATTAGAATGTTCCTGATTTTCCGTTTATATTACCGATGGAAGATGTAAACGTAAAACCGCTCAAATCCGGCTGAAACGTCGATATATGCAATAAAAACCGAATTTCTCCCCTTTTCAATATCCTACTCAGTATTTTAACAAGAAACAAATAGTTGATTGAAAATGAAGTATTTAAGGTTAATTTCCAATCAATTATGTGTTTGCATCATTTTTATCGTATATATAATGAATTAATACCCAAAAACTGAAAATTCACAGAAACGTGGAAAAACGGCAAAATATTGCCTAATTCGATGATATTTTGTTTAAATCACATGGAGGAAAAGGGGGATGATAAACGTCAAAATATTGCTAAATTCGAAGATTTTTCGTACGAAACAAAATGCAAGAAAACTTGCTTAAAATGCAATATTATGCGACATTCTGAGATTTCAAGGCCAAATCACATATCGTGATACTACATGAAATAGTATCGAAATATTGGTAAAAATGAATATATTTACGTAATATCAAACTACATGAAAAACGTGAAAAAAGTCGCTATTTAACCATATATGAGGATTTTAACTTCAAATCAAAGAGCGAGGTTTCGTATTATTTAGATCCAAGAAAAGACATATGACAATGTTGTTTCCAATACAAATGATAAAAACCAATGTGTTTTCATTAGAATCAACTAAAATGTTCCTGATTTTCCGTTTATATTACCGATGGAAGATGTACACGAAAACCGCTCTATTCCGGCTGAAACGTCGATATATGCAATAAAAACTGAACTTCTCCCCTTTTCAATATCCTACTCAGTATTTTAACGAGAAACAAATAGTTGATTGAAAATGAAGTATTTAAGGTTATTATCTAATCAATTATGTGTTTGCATCATTTTTATCGTTAAAATAATGAATTAATACCCATAAACTTAAAATTCACAGAAACGTGGAAAAACGGCAAAATATTGCCTAATTCGATGATATTTTGTTTAAATCACATGAAGGAAAAGGGGGGATGATAAACGTCAAAATATTGCTAAATTCGATGATTTTTCGTACGAAACAAAATGCAAGAAAACTTGCTTAAAATGCAATATTTTGCGACATTCTGAAATTTCAAGGCCAAATCACATATCGTGATACTACATGAAACAGTATCGAAATATTGGTAAAAAATGAATATATTTACGTAATGTCAAACTACATGAAAAACGTGAAAAAAGTCACTATTTAACCATATTTGAGGATTTTAACTTCAAATCATATAGCGAGGTTTCGTATTATTTAGATCCAAGAAAAGACATATGACAAGGTTGTTTCCAAAACAAATGATAAAACCAATCTGTTTTCATTAGAATTAACATTAGAATTAATTAGAATGTTGCTGATTTTCCGTTTATATTACCGATGGAAGATGTACATGTAAAACCGCTCTAATCCGGCTGAAACGTCGATATATGCAATAAAAACCGAACTTCTCCCCTTTTCAATATCCTACTCAGTATTTTAACGAGAAACAAATAGTTGATTGAAAATGAAGTATTTAAGGTTATTATCTAATCAATTATGTGTTTGCATCATTTTTATCGTATATATAATGAATTAATACCCATAAACTGAAAATTCACAGAAACGTGGAAAAACGGTAAAATATTGCCTAATTCGATGATATTTTGTTTAAATCACATGAAGGAAAAGGGGGGATGATAAACGTCAAAATATTGCTAAATTCGATGATTTTTCGTACGAAACAAAATGCAAGAAAACTTGCTTAAAATGCAATATTTTGCGACATTCTGAGATTTCAAAGCCAAATCACATATCGTGATACTACATGAAACAGTATCGAAATATTGGTAAAAAATGAATATATTTACGTAATGTCAAACTACATGAAAAACGTGAAAAAAGTCACTATTTAACCTTATTAGAGGATTTTAACTTCAAATCATATAGCGAGGTTTCGTATTATTTAGATCCAAGAAAAGACATATGACAAGGTTGTTTCCAATACAAATGATAAAACCAATCTGTTTTCATTAGAATTAACATTAGAATTAATAAGAATGTTCCTGATTTTCCGTTTATATTACCGATGGAAGATGTACATGTAAAACCGCTCTAATCCGGCTGAAACGTCGATATATGCAATAAAAACCGAACTTCTCCCCTTTTCAATATCCTACTCAGTATTTTAACAAGAAACAAATAGTTGATTGAAAATGAAGTATTTAAGGTAAATTTCCAATCAATTATGTGTTTGCATCATTTTTATCGTATATATAATGAATTAATACCCATAAACTGAAAATTCACAGAAACGTGGAAAAACGGCAAAATATTGCCTAATTCGATGATATTTTGTTTAAATCACATGGACTAAAAGGGGGATGATAAACGTCAAAATATTGCTAAATTCGAAGATTTTTCGTACGAAACAAAATGCAAGAAAACTTGCTTAAAATGTAATATTATGCGACATTCTGAGATTTCAAGGCCAAATCACATATCGTGATACTACATGAAATAGTATCGAAATATTGGTACAAATGAATATATTTACGTAATATCAAACTACATGAAAAACGTGAAAAAAGTCGCTATTTAACCATATATGAGAATTTTAACTTCAAATCATAGAGCGAGGTTTCGTATTATTTAGATCCAAGAAAAGACATGACAATGTTGTTTCCAATACAAATGATAAAAACCAATGTGTTTTCATTAGAATTAATTAAAATGTTCCTGATTTTCCGTTAATATTACCGATGGAAGATGTACACGAAAACCGCTCTATTCCGGCTGAAATGTCGATATATGCAATAAAAACAGAACTTCTCCCCTTTTCAATATCTTACTCAGTATTTTAACGAGAAACAAATAGTTGATTGAAAATGAAGTATTTAAGGTTATTATCTAAACAATTATGTGTTTGCATCATTTATATCGTATATATATTGAATTAATACCCATAAACTGAAAATTCACAAAAACGTGGAAAAACGGCAAAATATTGCCTAATTCGATGATATTTTGTTTTAATAACATGAAGGAAAAGGAGATAATAAACGTCAAAATATTGCTAAATTCGATGATTTTTCGTACGAAACAAAATACAAGAAAACTTGCTTCAAATGCAATATTATGCGACATTCTGAGATTTCAAGGCCAAATCACATATCGTGATACTTCATGAAATAGTATCGAAATATTGGTGAAAATGAATATATTTACGTAATGTCAAACTACATGAAAAACGTGAAAAAAGTCACTATTTAACCATATTTGAGGATTTTAACTTCAAATCATAGAGCGAGGTTTCGTATTATTTAGATCCAAGAAAAGACATATGAAAAGGTTGTATCCAATACAAATGATAAAACCAATCTGTTTTCATTAGAACTAACATTAGAAATAATTAGAATGTTCCTGATTTTCCGTTTATATTACCGATGGAAGATGTAAACGTAAAACCGCTCAAATCCGGCTGAAACGTCGATATATGCAATAAAAACCGAATTTCTCCCCTTTTCAATATCCTACTCAGTATTTTAACAAGAAACAAATAGTTGATTGAAAATGAAGTATTTAAGGTTAATTTCCAATCAATTATGTGTTTGCATCATTTTTATCGTATATATAATGAATTAATACCCAAAAACTGAAAATTCACAGAAACGTGGAAAAACGGCAAAATATTGCCTAATTCGATGATATTTTGTTTAAATCACATGGAGGTAAAGGGGGATGATAAACGTCAAAATATTGCTAAATTCGAAGATTTTTCGTACGAAACAAAATGCAAGAAAACTTGCTTAAAATGCAATATTATGCGACATTCTGAGATTTCAAGGCCAAATCACATATCGTGATACTACATGAAATAGTATCGAAATATTGGTAAAAATGAATATATTTACGTAATATCAAACTACATGAAAAACGTGAAAAAAGTCGCTATTTAACCATATATGAGGATTTTAACTTCAAATCAAAGAGCGAGGTTTCGTATTATTTAGATCCAAGAAAAGACATATGACAATGTTGTTTCCAATACAAATGATAAAAACCAATGTGTTTTCATTAGAATCAACTAAAATGTTCCTGATTTTCCGTTTATATTACCGATGGAAGATGTACACGAAAACCGCTCTATTCCGGCTGAAACGTCGATATATGCAATAAAAACTGAACTTCTCCCCTTTTCAATATCCTACTCAGTATTTTAACGAGAAACAAATAGTTGATTGAAAATGAAGTATTTAAGGTTATTATCTAATCAATTATGTGTTTGCATCATTTTTATCGTATATATAATGAATTAATACCCATAAACTTAAAATTCACAGAAACGTGGAAAAACGGCAAAATATTGCCTAATTCGATGATATTTTGTTTAAATCACATGAAGGAAAAGGGGGGATGATAAACGTCAAAATATTGCTAAATTCGATGATTTTTCGTACGAAACAAAATGCAAGAAAACTTGCTTAAAATGCAATATTTTGCGACATTCTGAAATTTCAAGGCCAAATCACATATCGTGATACTACATGAAACAGTATCGAAATATTGGTAAAAAATGAATATATTTACTTAATGTCAAACTACATGAAAAACGTGAAAAAAGTCACTATTTAACCATATTTGAGGATTTTAACTTCAAATCATATAGCGAGGTTTCGTATTATTTAGATCCAAGAAAAGACATATGACAAGGTTGTTTCCAAAACAAATGATAAAACCAATCTGTTTTCATTAGAATTAACATTAGAATTAATTAGAATGTTGCTGATTTTCCGTTTATATTACCGATGGAAGATGTACATGTAAAACCGCTCTAATCCGGCTGAAACGTCGATATATGCAATAAAAACCGAACTTCTCCCCTTTTCAATATCCTACTCAGTATTTTAACAAGACACAAATAGTTGATTGAAAATGAAGTATTTAAGGTTAATTTCCAATCAATTATGTGTTTGCATCATTTTTATCGTATATATAATGAATTAATACCCATAAACTGAAAATTCACAGAAACGTGGAAAAACGGCAAAATATTGCCTAATTCGATGATATTTTGTTTAAATCACATGGACTAAAAGGGGGATGATAAACGTCAAAATATTGCTAAATTCGAAGATTTTTCGTACGAAACAAAATGCAAGAAAACTTGCTTAAAATGCAATATTATGCGACATTCTGAGATTTCAAGGCCAAATCACATATCGTGATACTACATGAAATAGTATCGAAATATTGGTAAAAATGAATGTATTTACGTAATATCAAACTACATGAAAAACGTGAAAAAAGTCGCTATTTAACCATATATGAGAATTTTAATTTCAAATCATAGAGCGAGGTTTCGTATTATTTAGATCCAAGAAAAGACATATGACAATGTTGTTTCCAATACAAATGATAAAAACCAATGTGTTTTCATTAGAATTAATTAAAATGTTCCTGATTTTCCGTTAATATTACCGATGGAAGATGTACACGAAAACCGCTCTATTCCGGCTGAAATGTCGATATATGCAATGAAAACAGAACTTCTCCCCTTTTCAATATCTTACTCAGTATTTTAACGAGAAACAAATAGTTGATTGAAAATGAAGTATTTAAGGTTATTATCTAATCATTTATGTGTTTGCATCATTTTTATCGTATATATAATGAATTAATACCCATAAACTGAAAATTCACAAAAACGTGGAAAAACGGCAAAATATTGCCTAATTCGATGATATTTTGTTTTAATAACATGAAGGAAAAGGAGATAATAAACGTCAAAATATTGCTAAATTCGATGATTTTTCGTACGAAACAAAATACAAGAAAACTTGCTTCAAATGCAATATTATGCGACATTCTGAGATTTCAAGGCCAAATCACATATCGTGATACTACATGAAATAGTATCGAAATATTGGTGAAAATGAATATATTTACGTAAGGTCAAACTACATGAAAAACGTGAAAAAAGTCACTATTTAACCATATTTGAGGATTTTAACTTCAAATCGTAGAGCGAGGTTTCGTATTATTTAGATCCAAGAAAAGACATATGACAAGGTTGTATCCAATACAAATGATAAAACCAATCTGTTTTCATTAGAATTAACATTAGAATTAATTAGAATGTTCCTGATTTTCCGTTTATATTACCGATGGAAGATGTAAACGTAAAACCGCTCAAATCCGGCTGAAACGTCGATATATGCAATAAAAACCGAACTTCTCCCCTTTTCAATATCCTACTCAGTATTTTAACGAGAAACATATAGTTGATCGAAAATGAAGTATTTAAGGTTAATTTCCAATCAATTATGTGTTTGCATCATTTTTATTGTATATTTAATGAATTAATACCGAAAGACTGAAAATTCACAAAAACGTGGAAAAACGGCAAAATATTGCCTAATTCGATGATATTTTGTTTAAATCACATGGACTAAAAGGGGGATGATAAACGTCAAAATATTGCTAAATTCGAAGATTTTTCGTACGAAACAAAATGCAAGAAAACTTGCTTAAAATGCAATATTATGCGACATTCTGAGATTTCAAGGCCAAATCACATATCGTGATACTACATGAAATAGTATCGAAATATTGGTAAAAATGAATGTATTTACGTAATATCAAACTACATGAAAAACGTGAAAAAAGTCGCTATTTAACCATATATGAGAATTTTAATTTCAAATCATAGAGCGAGGTTTCGTATTATTTAGATCCAAGAAAAGACATATGACAATGTTGTTTCCAATACAAATGATAAAAACCAATGTGTTTTCATTAGAATTAATTAAAATGTTCCTGATTTTCCGTTAATATTACCGATGGAAGATGTACACGAAAACCGCTCTATTCCGGCTGAAATGTCGATATATGCAATGAAAACAGAACTTCTCCCCTTTTCAATATCTTACTCAGTATTTTAACGAGAAACAAATAGTTGATTGAAAATGAAGTATTTAAGGTTATTATCTAATCATTTATGTGTTTGCATCATTTTTATCGTATATATAATGAATTAATACCCATAAACTGAAAATTCACAAAAACGTGGAAAAACGGCAAAATATTGCCTAATTCGATGATATTTTGTTTTAATAACATGAAGGAAAAGGAGATAATAAACGTCAAAATATTGCTAAATTCGATGATTTTTCGTACGAAACAAAATACAAGAAAACTTGCTTCAAATGCAATATTATGCGACATTCTGAGATTTCAAGGCCAAATCACATATCGTGATACTACATGAAATAGTATCGAAATATTGGTGAAAATGAATATATTTACGTAAGGTCAAACTACATGAAAAACGTGAAAAAAGTCACTATTTAACCATATTTGAGGATTTTAACTTCAAATCGTAGAGCGAGGTTTCGTATTATTTAGATCCAAGAAAAGACATATGACAAGGTTGTATCCAATACAAATGATAAAACCAATCTGTTTTCATTAGAATTAACATTAGAATTAATTAGAATGTTCCTGATTTTCCGTTTATATTACCGATGGAAGATGTAAACGTAAAACCGCTCAAATCCGGCTGAAACGTCGATATATGCAATAAAAACCGAACTTCTCCCCTTTTCAATATCCTACTCAGTATTTTAACGAGAAACATATAGTTGATCGAAAATGAAGTATTTAAGGTTAATTTCCAATCAATTATGTGTTTGCATCATTTTTATTGTATATTTAATGAATTAATACCGAAAGACTGAAAATTCACAAAAACGTGGAAAAACGGCAAAATATTGCCTAATTCGATGATATTTTGTTTAAATCACATGAAGGAAAAGGAGATGATAAACGTCAAAATATTGCTAAATTCGATGATTTTTCGTACGAAACAAAATGCAAGAAAACTTGCTTAAAATGCAATATTATGCGAAATTCTGATATTTGAAGGCCAAATCACATATCGTGATACTACACGAAATAGTATCGAAATATTGGTATAAACGAATATATTTACGTAAAATCACACTACTTGAAAAAGGTGAAAAAAGTCACTATTTTACCATATATGAGGATTTTAACTTCAAATCATAGAGCGAGGTTTCGTATTCTTTAGATCCAAGAAAAGACATATGACAATGTTGTTCCCAATACAAATGATAAAAACCAATGTGTTTTCATTAGAATTAACTAAAATGTTCCTGATTTTCCGTTTATATTACCGATGGAAGATGTACACGAAAACCGCTCTATTCCGGCTGAAACGTCGATATATGCAATAAAAACAGAACTTCTCCCCTTTTCAATATCCTACTCAGTATTTTAACGAGAAACAAATAGTTGATTGAAAATGAAGTATTTAAGGTTATTATCTAATCAATTATGTGTTTGCATCATTTTTATCGTATATATAATGAATTAATACCCATAAACTTAAAATTCACAGAAACGTGGAAAAACGGCAAAATATTGCCTAATTCGATGATATTTTGTTTAAATCACATAAAGGAAAAGGGGGGATGATAAACGTCAAAATATTGCTAAATTCGATGATTTTTCGTACGAAACAAAATGCAAGAAAACTTGCTTAAAATGCAATATTTTGCGATATTCTGAGATTTCAAGGCCAAATCACATATCGTGATACTACATGAAACAGTATCGAAATATTGGTAAAAAATTAATATATTTACGTAATGTCAAACTACATGAAAAACGTGAAAAAAGTCGCTATTTAACCATATATGAGGATTTTAACTTCAAATCATAGAGCGAGGTTTCGTATTATTCAGATCCAAGAAAAGACATAAGACAATGTTGTTTCCAATACAAATGATAAAAACCAATGTGTTTTCATTAGAATTAATTAAAATGTTCCTGATTTTCCGTTAATATTACCGATGGAAGATGTACACGAAAACCGCTCTATTCCGGCTGAAATCTCGATATATGCAATAAAAACAGAACTTCTCCCCTTTTCAATATCTTACTCAGTATTTTATCGAGAAACAAATAGTTGATTGAAAATGAAGTATTTAATGTTATTATCTAATCAATTATGTGTTTGCATCATTTTTATCGTATATATAATGAATTAATACCCATAAACTGAAAATTCACAAAAACGTGGAAAAACGGCAAAATATTGCCTAATTCGATGATATTTTGTTTTAATAACATGAAGGAAAAGGAGATAATAAACGTCAAAATATTGCTAAATTCGATGATTTTTCGTTCGAAAGAAAATACAAGAAAACTTGCTTCAAATGCAATATTATGCGACATTCTGAGATTTCAAGGCCAAATCACATATCGTGATACTACATGAAATAGTATCGAAATATTGGTGAAAATGAATATATTTACGTAATGTCAAACTACATGAAAAACGTGAAAAAAGTCACTATTTAACCATATTTGAGGATTTTAACTTCAAATCATAGAGCGAGGTTTCGTATTATTTAGATCCAAGAAAAGACATATGACAAGGTTGTATCCAATACATATGATAAAACCAATCTGTTTTCATTAGAATTAACATTAGAATTAATTAGAATGATCCTGATTTTCCGTTTATATTACCGATGGAAGATGTAAACGTAAAACCGCTCAAATCCGGCTGAAACGTCGATATATGCAATAAAAACCGAACTTCTTCCCTTTTCAATATCCTACTCAGTATTTTAACAAGAAACAAATAGTTGATTGAAAATGAAGTATTTAAAGTTAATTTCCAATCAATTATGTGTTTGCATCATTTTTATCGTATATATAATGAATTAATACCCATAAACTGAAAATTCACAGAAACGTGGAAAAACGGCAAAATATTGCCTAATTCAATGATATTTTGTTTAAATCACATGGAGGAAAAGGGGGATGATAAACGTCAAAATATTGCTAAATTCGAAGATTTTTCGTGCGAAACAAAATGCAAGAAAACTTGCTTAAAATGCAATATTATGCGACATTCTGAGATTTCAAGGCCAAATCACATATCGTGATACTACATGAAATAGTATCGAAATATTGGTGAAAATGAATATATTTACGTAATGTCAATCTAAATGAAAAACGTGAAAAAAGTCACTATTTAACCATATTTGAGGATTTTAACTTCAAATCGTAGAGCGAGGTTTCGTATTATTTAGATCCAAGAAAAGACATATGACAATGTTGTTTCCAATACAAATGATAAAAACCAATGTGTTTTCATTAGAATTAACTAAAATGTTCCTGATTTTCCGTTTATATTACCGATGGAAGATGTACACGAAAACCGCTCTATTCCGGCTGAAACGTCGATATATGCAATAAAAACAGAACTTCTCCCCTTTTCAATATCCTACTCAGTATTTTAACGAGAAACAAATAGTTGATTGAAAATGAAGTATTTAAGGTTATTATTTAATCAATTATGTGTTTGCATCATTTTTATCGTATATATAATGAATTAATACCCATAAACTGAAAATTCACAAAAACGTGGAAAAAAGGCAAAATATTGCCTAATTCGATGATATTTTGTTTTAATAACATGAAGGAAAAGGAGATAATAAACGTCAAAATATTGCTAAATTCGATGATTTTTCGTACGAAACAAAATATAAGAAAACTTGCTTAAAATGCAATATTTTGCGACATTCTGAGATTTCAAGGCCAAATCACATATCGTGATACTTCATGAAATAGTATCGAAATATTGGTGAAAATGAATATATTTACGTAATGTCAAACTACATGAAAAACGTGAAAAAAGTCACTATTTAACCATATTTGAGGATTTTAACTTCAAATCATAGAGCGAGGTTTCGTATTATTTAGATCCAAGAAAAGACATGAAAAGGTTGTATCCAATACAAATGATAAAACCAATCTGTTTTCATTAGAACTAACATTAGAATTAATTAGAATGTTCCTGATTTTCCGTTTATATTACCGATGGAAGATGTAAACGTAAAACCGCTCAAATCCGGCTGAAACGTCGATATATGCAATAAAAACCGAACTTCTCCCCTTTTCAATATCCTACTCAGTATTTTAACAAGAAACAAATAATTGATTGAAAATGAAGTATTTAAGGTTAATTTCCAATCAATTATGTGTTTGCATCATTTTTATCGTATATATAATGAATTAATACCCAAAAACTGAAAATTCACAGAAACGTGGAAAAACGGCAAAATATTGCCTAATTCGATGATATTTTGTTTAAATCACATGGAGGAAAAGGGGGATGATAAACGTCAAAATATTGCTAAATTCGAAGATTTTTCGTACGAAAAAAAATGCAAGAAAACTTGCTTAAAATGCAATATTATGCGACATTCTGAGATTTCAAGGCCAAATCACATATCGTGATACTATATGAAATAGTATCGAAATATTGGTGAAAATGAATATATTTACGTAAGGTCAAACTACATGAAAAACGTGAAAAAAGTCACTATTTAACCATATTTGAGGATTTTAACTTCAAATCATAGAGCGAGGTTTCGTATTATTTAGATCCAAGAAAAGACATATGACAGGGTTGTATCCAATACAAATGATAAAACCAATCTGTTTTCATTAGAACTAACATTAGAATTAATTAGAATGTTCCTGATTTTCCGTTTATATTACCGATGGAAGATGTAAACGTAAAACCGCTCAAATCCGGCTGAAACGTCGATATATGCAATAAAAACCGAACTTCTCCCCTTTTCAATATCCTACTCAGTATTTTAACAAGAAACAAATAGTTGATTGAAAATGAAGTATTTAAGGTTAATTTCCAATCAATTATGTGTTTGCATCATTTTTATCGTATATATAATGAATTAATACCCAAAAACTGAAAATTCACAGAAACGTGGAAAAACGGCAAAATATTGCCTAATTCGATGATATTTTGTTTAAATCACATGGAGGAAAAGGGGGATGATAAACGTCAAAATATTGCTAAATTCGAAGATTTTTCGTACGAAAAAAAATGCAAGAAAACTTGCTTAAAATGCAATATTATGCGACATTCTGAGATTTCAAGGCCAAATCACATATCGTGATACTATATGAAATAGTATCGAAATATTGGTGAAAATGAATATATTTACGTAAGGTCAAACTACATGAAAAACGTGAAAAAAGTCACTATTTAACCATATTTGAGGATTTTAACTTCAAATCATAGAGCGAGGTTTCGTATTATTTAGATCCAAGAAAAGACATATGACAGGGTTGTATCCAATACAAATGATAAAACCAATCTGTTTTCATTAGAACTAACATTAGAATTAATTAGAATGTTCCTGATTTTCCGTTTATATTACCGATGGAAGATGTAAACGTAAAACCGCTCAAATCCGGCTGAAACGTCGATATATGCAATAAAAACCGAACTTCTCCCCTTTTCAATATCCTACTCAGTATTTTAACAAGAAACAAATAGTTGATTGAAAATGAAGTATTTAAGGTTAATTTCCAATCAATTATGTGTTTGCATCATTTTTATCGTTTATATAATGAATTAATACCCAAAAACTGAAAATTCACAGAAACGTGGAAAAACGGCAAAATATTGCCTAATTCGATGATATTTTGTTTAAATCACACGGAGGAAAAGGGGGATGATAAACGTCAAAATATTGCTAAATTCGAAGATTTTTCGTACGAAACAAAATGCAAGAAAACTTGCTTAAAATGCAATATTATGCGACATTCTGAGATTTCAAGGCCAAATCACATATCGTGATACTACATGAAATAGTATCGAAATATTGGTGAAAATGAATATATTTACGTAAGGTCAAACTACATGAAAAACGTGAAAAAAGTCACTGTTTAACCATATTTGAGGATTTTAACTTCAAATCGTAGAGCGAGGTTTCGTATTATTTAGATCCAAGAAAAGACATATGACAAGGTTGTAACGAATACAAATGAAAAAACCAATCTGTTTTCATTAGAATTAACATTAGAATTAATTAGAATGTTCCTGATTTTCCGTTTATATTACCGATGGAAGATGTAAACGTAAAACCGCTCAAATCCGGCTGAAACGTCGACATATGCAATAAAAACCGAACTTCTCCCCTTTTTTATATCCTACTCAGTATTTTAACGAGAAACAAATAGTTGATCGAAAATTAAGTATTTAAGGTTAATTTCCAATCAATTATGTGTTTGCATCATTTTTATTGTATATTTAATGAATTAATACCGAAAGACTGAAAATTCACAAAAACGTGGAAAAACGGCAAAATATTGCCTAATTCGATGATATTTTGTTTAAATCACATGAAGGAAAAGGAGATGATAAACGTCAAAATATTGCTAAATTCGATTATTTTTCGTACGAAACAAAATGCAAGAAAACTTGCTTAAAATGCAATATTATGCGAAATTCTGAGATTTGAAGGCCAAATCACATATCGTGATACTACATGAAATAGTATCGAAATATTGGTATAAACGAATATATTTACGTAAAATCACACTACTTGAAAAACGTGAAAAAAGTCACTATTTTACCATATATGAGGATTTTAACTTCAAATCATAGAGCGAGGTTTCGTATTATTTAGATCCAAGAAAAGACATATGACAATGTTGTTTCCAATACAAATGATAAAAACCAATGTGTTTTCATTAGAATTAACTAAAATGTTCCTGATTTTCCGTTTATATTACCGATGGAAGATGTACACGAAAACCGCTCTATTCCGGCTGAAACGTCGATATATGCAATAAAAACAGAACTTCTCCCCTTTTCAATATCCTACTCAGTATTTTAACGAGAAAAAATAGTTGATTGAAAATGAAGTATTTAAGGTTATTATCTAATCAATTATGTGTTTGCATCATTTTTATCGTATATATAATGAATTAATACCCATAAACTTAAAATTCACAGAAACGTGGAAAAACGGCAAAATATTGCCTAATTCGATGATATTTTGTTTAAATCACATGAAGGAAAACGGGGGATGATAAACGTCAAAATATTGCTAAATTCGATGATTTTTCGTACGAAACAAAATGCAAGAAAACTTGCTTAAAATGCAATATTTTGCGACATTCTGAGATTTCAAGGCCAAATCACATATCGTGATACTTCATGAAATAGTATCGAAATATTGGTGAAAATGAATATATTTACGTAATGTCAAACTACATGAAAAAAGTGAAAAAAGTCACTATTTAACCATATTTGAGGATTTTAACTTCAAATCATAGAGCGAGGTTTCGTATTATTTGGATCCAAGAAAAGACAGATGACATGGTTGTATCCAATACAAATGATAAAACCAATCTGTTTTCATTAGAATTAACATTAGAATTAATTAGAATGTTCCTGATTTTCCGTTTATATTACCGATGGAAGATGTACATGTAAAACCGCTCTAATCCGGCTGAAACGTCGATATATGCAATAAAAACCGAACTTCTCCCCTTTTCAATATCCTACTCAGTATTTTAACAAGAAACAAATAGTTGATCGAAAATGAAGTATTTAAGGTTAATTTCCAATCAATTATGTGTTTGCATCATTTTTATGGTATATATAATGAATTAATACCCATAAACTGAAAATTCACAGAAACGTGGAAAAACGGCAAAATATTGCCTAATTCGATGATATTTTGTTTAAATCACATGGACTAAAAGGGGGATGATAAACGTCAAAATATTGCTAAATTCGAAGATTTTTCGTACGAAACAAAATGCAAGAAAACTTGCTTAAAATGCAATATTATGCGACATTCTGAGATTTCAAGGCCAAATCACATATCGTGATACTACATGAAATAGTATCGAAATATTGGTACAAATGAATATATTTACGTAATATCAAACTACATGAAAAACGTGAAAAAAGTTACTATTTATATGAGAATTTTAACTTCAAATCATAGAGCGAGGTTTCGTATTATTTAGATCCAAGAAAAGACATGACAATGTTGTTTCCAATACAAATGATAAAAACCAATGTGTTTTCATTAGAATTAATTAAAATGTTCCTGATTTTCCGTTAATATTACCGATGGAAGATGTACACGAAAACCGCTCTATTCCGGCTGAAATGTCGATATATGCAATAAAAACAGAACTTCTCCCCTTTTCAATATCTTACTCAGTATTTTAACGAGAAACAAATAGTTGATTGAAAATGAAGTATTTAAGGTTATTATCTAATCAATTATGTGTTTGCATCATTTTTATCGTATATATATTGAATTAATACCCATAAACTGAAAATTCACAAAAACGTGGAAAAACGGCAAAATATTGCCTAATTCGATGATATTTTGTTTTAATAACATGAAGGAAAAGGAGATAATAAACGTCAAAATATTGCTAAATTCGATGATTTTTCGTACGAAACAAAATACAAGAAAACTTGCTTCAAATGCAATATTATGCGACATTCTGAGATTTCAAGGCCAAATCACATATCGTGATACTTCATGAAATAGTATCGAAATATTGGTGAAAATGAATATATTTACGTAATGTCAAACTACATGAAAAACGTGAAAAAAGTCACTATTTAACCATATTTGAGGATTTTAACTTCAAATCATAGAGCGAGGTTTCGTATTATTTAGATCCAAGAAAAGACATATGACAAGGTTGTATCCAATACAAATGATAAAACCAATCTGTTTTCATTAGAACTAACATTAGAATTAATTAGAATGTTCCTGATTTTCCGTTTATATTACCGATGGAAGATGTAAACGTAAAACCGCTCAAATCCGGCTGAAACGTCGATATATGCAATAAAAACCGAACTTCTCCCCTTTTCAATATCCTACTCAGTATTTTAACAAGAAACAAATAGTTGATTGAAAATGAAGTATTTAAGGTTAATTTCCAATCAATTATGTGTTTGCATCATTTTTATCGTATATATAATGAATTAATACCCAAAAACTGAAAATTCACAGAAACGTGGAAAAACGGCAAAATATTGCCTAATTCGATGATATTTTGTTTAAATCACATGGAGGAAAAGGGGGATGATAAACGTCAAAATATTGCTAAATTCGAAGATTTTTCGTACGAAACAAAATGCAAGAAAACTTGCTTAAAATGCAATATTATGCGACATTCTGAGATTTCAAGGCCAAATCACATATCGTGATACTACATGAAATAGTATCGAAATATTGGTACAAATGAATATATTTACGTAATATCAAACTACATGAAAAACGTGAAAAAAGTCGCTATTTAACCGTATATGAGAATTTTAACTTCAAATCATAGAGCGAGGTTTCGTATTATTTAGATCCAAGAAAAGACATGACAATGTTGTTTCCAATACAAATGATAAAAACCAATGTGTTTTCATTAGAATTAATTAAAATGTTCCTGATTTTCCGTTAATATTACCGATGGAAGATGTACACGAAAACCGCTCTATTCCGGCTGAAATGTCGATATATGCAATAAAAACAGAACTTCTCCCCTTTTCAATATCTTACTCAGTATTTTAACGAGAAACAAATAGTTGATTGAAAATGAAGTATTTAAGGTTATTATCTAATCAATTATGTGTTTGCATCATTTTTATCGTATATATATTGAATTAATACCTATAAACTGAAAATACACAAAAACGTGGAAAAACGGCAAAATATTGCCTAATTCGATGATATTTGGTTTTAATAAAATGAAAGAAAAGGAGATAATAAACGTCAAAATATTGCTAAATTCGATGATTTTTCGTACGAAACAAAATACAAGAAAACTTGCTTCAAATGCAATATTATGCGACATTCTGAGATTTCAAGGCCAAATCACATATCGTGATACTACATGAAATAGTATCGAAATATTGGTGAAAATGAATATATTTACGTAATGTCAAACTACATGAAAAACGTGAAAAAAGTCACTATTTAACCATATTTGAGGATTTTAACTTCAAATCATAGAGCGAGGTTTCGTATTATTTAGATCCAAGAAAAGACATATGACAATGTTGTATCCAATACAAATGATAAAACCAATCTGTTTTCATTAGAACTAACATTACAATTATTTAGAATGTTCCTGATTTTCCGTTTATATTACCGATGGAAGATGTAAACGTAAAACCGCTCAAATCCGGCTGAAACGTCGATATATGCAATAAAAACCGAACTTCTCCCCTTTTCAATATTCAACTCAGTATTTTAACAAGAAACAAATAGTTGATTGAAAATGAAGTATTTAAGGTTAATTTCCAATCAATTATGTGTTTGCATCATTTTTATCGTATATATAATGAATTAATACCCAAAAACTGAAAATTCACAGAAACGTGGAAAAACGGCAAAATATTGCCTAATTCGATGATATTTTGTTTAAATCACATGGAGGAAAAGGGGGATGATAAACGTCAAAATATTGCTAAATTCGAAGATTTTTCGTACGAAACAAAATGCAAGAAAACTTGCTTAAAATGCAATATTATGCGACATTCTGAGATTTCAAGGCCAAATCACATATCGTGATACTACATGAAATAGTATCGAAATATTGGTACAAATGAATATATTTACGTAATATCAAACTACATGAAAAACGTGAAAAAAGTCGCTATTTAACCATATATGAGAATTTTAACTTCAAATCATAGAGCGAGGTTTCGTATTATTTAGATCCAAGAAAAGACATGACAATGTTGTTTCCAATACAAATGATAAAAACCAATGTGTTTTCATTAGAATTAATTAAAATGTTCCTGATTTTCCGTTAATATTACCGATGGAAGATGTACACGAAAACCGCTCTATTCCGGCTGAAATGTCGATATATGCAATAAAAACAGAACTTCTCCCCTTTTCAATATCTTACTCAGTATTTTAACGAGAAACAAATAGTTGATTGAAAATGAAGTATTTAAGGTTATTATCTAATCAATTATGTGTTTGCATCATTTTTATCGTATATATATTGAATTAATACCTATAAACTGAAAATTCACAAAAACGTGGAAAAACGGCAAAATATTGCCTTATTCGATGATATTTGGTTTTAATAAAATGAAGGAAAAGGAGATAATAAACGTCAAAATATTGCTAAATTCGATGATTTTTCGTACGAAACAAAATACAAGAAAACTTGCTTCAAATGCAATATTATGCGACATTCTGAGATTTCAAGGCCAAATCACATATCGTGATACTACATGAAATAGTATCGAAATATTGGTGAAAATGAATATATTTACGTAATGTCAAACTACATGAAAAACGTGAAAAAAGTCACTATTTAACCATATTTGAGGATTTTAACTTCAAATCATAGAGCGAGGTTTCGTATTATTTAGATCCAAGAAAAGACATATGACAAGGTTGTATCCAATACAAATGATAAAACCAATCTGTTTTCATTAGAACTAACATTAGAATTAATTAGAATGTTCCTGATTTTCCGTTTATATTACCGATGGAAGATGTAAACGTAAAACCGCTCAAATCCGGCTGAAACGTCGATATATGCAATAAAAACCGAACTTCTCCCCTTTTCAATATTCAACTCAGTATTTTAACAAGAAACAAATAGTTGATTGAAAATGAAGTATTTAAGGTTAATTTCCAATCAATTATGTGTTTGCATCATTTTTATCGTATATATAATGAATTAATACCCAAAAACTGAAAATTCACAGAAACGTGGAAAAACGGCAAAATATTGCCTAATTCGATGATATTTTGTTTAAATCACATGGAGGAAAAGGGGGATGATAAACGTCAAAATATTGCTAAATTCGAAGATTTTTCGTACGAAACAAAATGCAAGAAAACTTGCTTAAAATGCAATATTATGCGACATTCTGAGATTTCAAGGCCAAATCACATATCGTGATACTACGTGAAATAGTATCGAAATATTGGTAAAAATGAATATATTTACGTAATATCAAACTACATGAAAAACGTGAAAAAAGTCGCTATTTAACCATATATGAGGATTTTAACTTCAAATCAAAGAGCGAGGTTTCGTATTATTTAGATCCAAGAAAAGACATATGACAATGTTGTTTCCAATACAAATGATAAAAACCAATGTGTTTTCATTAGAATCAACTAAAATGTTCCTGATTTTCCGTTTATATTACCGATGGAAGATGTACACGAAAACCGCTCTATTCCGGCTGAAACGTCGATATATGCAATAAAAACTGAACTTCTCCCCTTTTCAATATCCTACTCAGTATTTTAACGAGAAACAAATAGTTGATTGAAAATGAAGTATTTAAGGTTATTATCTAATCAATTATGTGTTTGCATCATTTTTATCGTATATATAATGAATTAATACCCATAAACTTAAAATTCACAGAAACGTGGAAAAACGGCAAAATATTGCCTAATTCGATGATATTTTGTTTAAATCACATGAAGGAAAAGGGGGGATGATAAACGTCAAAATATTGCTAAATTCGATGATTTTTCGTACGAAACAAAATGCAAGAAAACTTGCTTAAAATGCAATATTTTGCGACATTCTGAAATTTCAAGGCCAAATCACATATCGTGATACTACATGAAACAGTATCGAAATATTGGTAAAAAATGAATATATTTACGTAATGTCAAACTACATGAAAAACGTGAAAAAAGTCACTATTTAACCATATTTGAGGATTTTAACTTCAAATCATATAGCGAGGTTTCGTATTATTTAGATCCAAGAAAAGACATATGACAAGGTTGTTTCCAAAACAAATGATAAAACCAATCTGTTTTCATTAGAATTAACATTAGAATTAATTAGAATGTTGCTGATTTTCCGTTTATATTACCGATGGAAGATGTACATGTAAAACCGCTCTAATCCGGCTGAAACGTCGATATATGCAATAAAAACCGAACTTCTCCCCTTTTCAATATCCTACTCAGTATTTTAACAAGACACAAATAGTTGATTGAAAATGAAGTATTTAAGGTTAATTTCCAATCAATTATGTGTTTGCATCATTTTTATCGTATATATAATGAATTAATACCCATAAACTGAAAATTCACAGAAACGTGGAAAAACGGCAAAATATTGCCTAATTCGATGATATTTTGTTTAAATCACATGGACTAAAAGGGGGATGATAAACGTCAAAATATTGCTAAATTCGAAGATTTTTCGTACGAAACAAAATGCAAGAAAACTTGCTTAAAATGCAATATTATGCGACATTCTGAGATTTCAAAGCCAAATCACATATCGTGATACTACATGAAATAGTATCGAAATATTGGTAAAAATGAATGTATTTACGTAATATCAAACTACATGAAAAACGTGAAAAAAGTCGCTATTTAACCATATATGAGAATTTTAATTTCAAATCATAGAGCGAGGTTTCGTATTATTTAGATCCAAGAAAAGACATATGACAATGTTGTTTCCAATACAAATGATAAAAACCAATGTGTTTTCATTAGAATTAATTAAAATGTTCCTGATTTTCCGTTTATATTACCGATGGAAGATGTACACGAAAACCGCTCTATTCCGGCTGAAACGTCGATATATGCAATAAAAACTGAACTTCTCCCCTTTTCAATATCCTACTCAGTATTTTAACGAGAAACAAATAGTTGATTGAAAATGAAGTATTTAAGGTTATTATCTAATCAATTATGTGTTTGCATCATTTTTATCGTATATATAATGAATTAATACCCATAAACTTAAAATTCACAGAAACGTGGAAAAACGGCAAAATATTGCCTAATTCGATGATATTTTGTTTAAATCACATGAAGGAAAAGGGGGGATGATAAACGTCAAAATATTGCTAAATTCGATGATTTTTCGTACGAAACAAAATGCAAGAAAACTTGCTTAAAATGCAATATTTTGCGACATTCTGAAATTTCAAGGCCAAATCACATATCGTGATACTACATGAAACAGTATTTAAATATTGGTAAAAAATGAATATATTTACGTAATGTCAAACTACATGAAAAACGTGAAAAAAGTCACTATTTAACCATATATGAGGATTTTAACTTCAAATCATATAGCGAGGTTTCGTATTATTTAGATCCAAGAAAAGACATATGACAAGGTTGTTTCCAAAACAAATGATAAAACCAATCTGTTTTCATTAGAATTAACATTAGAATTAATTAGAATGTTGCTGATTTTCCGTTTATATTACCGATGGAAGATGTACATGTAAAACCGCTCTAATCCGGCTGAAACGTCGATATATGCAATAAAAACCGAACTTCTCCCCTTTTCAATATCCTACTCAGTATTTTAACAAGACACAAATAGTTGATTGAAAATGAAGTATTTAAGGTTAATTTCCAATCAATTATGTGTTTGCATCATTTTTATCGTATATATAATGAATTAATACCCATAAACTGAAAATTCACAGAAACGTGGAAAAACGGCAAAATATTGCCTAATTCGATGATATTTTGTTTAAATCACATGGACTAAAAGGGGGATGATAAACGTCAAAATATTGCTAAATTCGAAGATTTTTCGTACGAAACAAAATGCAAGAAAACTTGCTTAAAATGCAATATTATGCGACATTCTGAGATTTCAAGGCCAAATCACATATCGTGATACTACATGAAATAGTATCGAAATATTGGTAAAAATGAATGTATTTACGTAATATCAAACTACATGAAAAACGTGAAAAAAGTCGCTATTTAACCATATATGAGAATTTTAATTTCAAATCATAGAGCGAGGTTTCGTATTATTTAGATCCAAGAAAAGACATATGACAATGTTGTTTCCAATACAAATGATAAAAACCAATGTGTTTTCATTAGAATTAATTAAAATGTTCCTGATTTTCCGTTAATATTACCGATGGAAGATGTACACGAAAACCGCTCTATTCCGGCTGAAATGTCGATATATGCAATGAAAACAGAACTTCTCCCCTTTTCAATATCTTACTCAGTATTTTAACGAGAAACAAATAGTTGATTGAAAATGAAGTATTTAAGGTTATTATCTAATCATTTATGTGTTTGCATCATTTTTATCGTATATATAATGAATTAATACCCATAAACTGAAAATTCACAAAAACGTGGAAAAACGGCAAAATATTGCCTAATTCGATGATATTTTGTTTTAATAACATGAAGGAAAAGGAGATAATAAACGTCAAAATATTGCTAAATTCGATGATTTTTCGTACGAAACAAAATACAAGAAAACTTGCTTCAAATGCAATATTATGCGACATTCTGAGATTTCAAGGCCAAATCACATATCGTGATACTACATGAAATAGTATCGAAATATTGGTGAAAATGAATATATTTACGTAAGGTCAAACTACATGAAAAACGTGAAAAAAGTCACTATTTAACCATATTTGAGGATTTTAACTTCAAATCGTAGAGCGAGGTTTCGTATTATTTAGATCCAAGAAAAGACATATGACAAGGTTGTATCCAATACAAATGATAAAACCAATCTGTTTTCATTAGAATTAACATTAGAATTAATTAGAATGTTCCTGATTTTCCGTTTATATTACCGATGGAAGATGTAAACGTAAAACCGCTCAAATCCGGCTGAAACGTCGATATATGCAATAAAAACCGAACTTCTCCCCTTTTCAATATCCTACTCAGTATTTTAACGAGAAACAAATAGTTGATCGAAAATGAAGTATTTAAGGTTAATTTCCAATCAATTATGTGTTTGCATCATTTTTATTGTATATTTAATGAATTAATACCGAAAGACTGAAAATTCACAAAAACGTGGAAAAACGGCAAAATATTGCCTAATTCGATGATATTTTGTTTAAATCACATGAAGGAAAAGGAGATGATAAACGTCAAAATATTGCTAAATTCGATGATTTTTCGTACGAAACAAAATGCAAGAAAACTTGCTTAAAATGCAATATTATGCGAAATTCTGATATTTGAAGGCCAAATCACATATCGTGATACTACACGAAATAGTATCGAAATATTGGTATAAACGAATATATTTACGTAAAATCACACTACTTGAAAAAGGTGAAAAAAGTCACTATTTTACCATATATGAGGATTTTAACTTCAAATCATAGAGCGAGGTTTCGTATTCTTTAGATCCAAGAAAAGACATATGACAATGTTGTTCCCAATACAAATGATAAAAACCAATGTGTTTTCATTAGAATTAACTAAAATGTTCCTGATTTTCCGTTTATATTACCGATGGAAGATGTACACGAAAACCGCTCTATTCCGGCTGAAACGTCGATATATGCAATAAAAACAGAACTTCTCCCCTTTTCAATATCCTACTCAGTATTTTAACGAGAAACAAATAGTTGATTGAAAATGAAGTATTTAAGGTTATTATCTAATCAATTATGTGTTTGCATCATTTTTATCGTATATATAATGAATTAATACCCATAAACTTAAAATTCACAGAAACGTGGAAAAACGGCAAAATATTGCCTAATTCGATGATATTTTGTTTAAATCACATAAAGGAAAAGGGGGGATGATAAACGTCAAAATATTGCTAAATTCGATGATTTTTCGTACGAAACAAAATGCAAGAAAACTTGCTTAAAATGCAATATTTTGCGACATTCTGAGATTTCAAGGCCAAATCACATATCGTGATACTACATGAAACAGTATCGAAATATTGGTAAAAAATTAATATATTTACGTAATGTCAAACTACATGAAAAACGTGAAAAAAGTCGCTATTTAACCATATATGAGGATTTTAACTTCAAATCATAGAGCGAGGTTTCGTATTATTCAGATCCAAGAAAAGACATAAGACAATGTTGTTTCCAATACAAATGATAAAAACCAATGTGTTTTCATTAGAATTAATTAAAATGTTCCTGATTTTCCGTTAATATTACCGATGGAAGATGTACACGAAAACCGCTCTATTCCGGCTGAAATCTCGATATATGCAATAAAAACAGAACTTCTCCCCTTTTCAATATCTTACTCAGTATTTTATCGAGAAACAAATAGTTGATTGAAAATGAAGTATTTAATGTTATTATCTAATCAATTATGTGTTTGCATCATTTTTATCGTATATATAATGAATTAATACCCATAAACTGAAAATTCACAAAAACGTGGAAAAACGGCAAAATATTGCCTAATTCGATGATATTTTGTTTTAATAACATGAAGGAAAAGGAGATAATAAACGTCAAAATATTGCTAAATTCGATGATTTTTCGTTCGAAACAAAATACAAGAAAACTTGCTTCAAATGCAATATTATGCGACATTCTGAGATTTCAAGGCCAAATCACATATCGTGATACTACATGAAATAGTATCGAAATATTGGTGAAAATGAATATATTTACGTAATGTCAAACTACATGAAAAACGTGAAAAAAGTCACTATTTAACCATATATGAGGATTTTAACTTCAAATCATAGAGCGAGGTTTCGTATTATTTAGATCCAAGAAAAGACATATGACAAGGTTGTATCCAATACATATGATAAAACCAATCTGTTTTCATTAGAATTAACATTAGAATTAATTAGAATGATCCTGATTTTCCGTTTATATTACCGATGGAAGATGTAAACGTAAAACCGCTCAAATCCGGCTGAAACGTCGATATATGCAATAAAAACCGAACTTCTCCCCTTTTCAATATCCTACTCAGTATTTTAACAAGAAACAAATAGTTGATTGAAAATGAAGTATTTAAAGTTAATTTCCAATCAATTATGTGTTTGCATCATTTTTATCGTATATATAATGAATTAATACCCATAAACTGAAAATTCACAGAAACGTGGAAAAACGGCAAAATATTGCCTAATTCAATGATATTTTGTTTAAATCACATGGAGGAAAAGGGGGATGATAAACGTCAAAATATTGCTAAATTCGAAGATTTTTCGTGCGAAACAAAATGCAAGAAAACTTGCTTAAAATGCAATATTATGCGACATTCTGAGATTTCAAGGCCAAATCACATATCGTGATACTACATGAAATAGTATCGAAATATTGGTGAAAATGAATATATTTACGTAATGTCAATCTAAATGAAAAACGTGAAAAAAGTCACTATTTAACCATATTTGAGGATTTTAACTTCAAATCGTAGAGCGAGGTTTCGTATTATTTAGATCCAAGAAAAGACATATGACAATGTTGTTTCCAATACAAATGATAAAAACCAATGTGTTTTCATTAGAATTAACTAAAATGTTCCTGATTTTCCGTTTATATTACCGATGGAAGATGTACACGAAAACCGCTCTATTCCGGCTGAAACGTCGATATATGCAATAAAAACAGAACTTCTCCCCTTTTCAATATCCTACTCAGTATTTTAACGAGAAACAAATAGTTGATTGAAAATGAAGTATTTAAGGTTATTATTTAATCAATTATGTGTTTGCATCATTTTTATCGTATATATAATGAATTAATACCCATAAACTGAAAATTCACAAAAACGTGGAAAAAAGGCAAAATATTGCCTAATTCGATGATATTTTGTTTTAATAACATGAAGGAAAAGGAGATAATAAACGTCAAAATATTGCTAAATTCGATGATTTTTCGTACGAAACAAAATATAAGAAAACTTGCTTAAAATGCAATATTTTGCGACATTCTGAGATTTCAAGGCCAAATCACATATCGTGATACTTCATGAAATAGTATCGAAATATTGGTGAAAATGAATATATTTACGTAATGTCAAACTACATGAAAAACGTGAAAAAAGTCACTATTTAACCATATTTGAGGATTTTAACTTCAAATCATAGAGCGAGGTTTCGTATTATTTAGATCCAAGAAAAGACATGAAAAGGTTGTATCCAATACAAATGATAAAACCAATCTGTTTTCATTAGAACTAACATTAGAATTAATTAGAATGTTCCTGATTTTCCGTTTATATTACCGATGGAAGATGTAAACGTAAAACCGCTCAAATCCGGCTGAAACGTCGATATATGCAATAAAAACCGAACTTCTCCCCTTTTCAATATCCTACTCAGTATTTTAACAAGAAACAAATAGTTGATTGAAAATGAAGTATTTAAGGTTAATTTCCAATCAATTATGTGTTTGCATCATTTTTATCGTATATATAATGAATTAATACCCAAAAACTGAAAATTCACAGAAACGTGGAAAAACGGCAAAATATTGCCTAATTCGATGATATTTTGTTTAAATCACATGGAGGAAAAGGGGGATGATAAACGTCAAAATATTGCTAAATTCGAAGATTTTTCGTACGAAAAAAAATGCAAGAAAACTTGCTTAAAATGCAATATTATGCGACATTCTGAGATTTCAAGGCCAAATCACATATCGTGATACTATATGAAATAGTATCGAAATATTGGTGAAAATGAATATATTTACGTAAGGTCAAACTACATGAAAAACGTGAAAAAAGTCACTATTTAACCATATTTGAGGATTTTAACTTCAAATCATAGAGCGAGGTTTCGTATTATTTAGATCCAAGAAAAGACATATGACAGGGTTGTATCCAATACAAATGATAAAACCAATCTGTTTTCATTAGAACTAACATTAGAATTAATTAGAATGTTCCTGATTTTCCGTTTATATTACCGATGGAAGATGTAAACGTAAAACCGCTCAAATCCGGCTGAAACGTCGATATATGCAATAAAAACCGAACTTCTCCCCTTTTCAATATCCTACTCAGTATTTTAACAAGAAACAAATAGTTGATTGAAAATGAAGTATTTAAGGTTAATTTCCAATCAATTATGTGTTTGCATCATTTTTATCGTATATATAATGAATTAATACCCAAAAACTGAAAATTCACAGAAACGTGGAAAAACGGCAAAATATTGCCTAATTCGATGATATTTTGTTTAAATCACATGGAGGAAAAGGGGGATGATAAACGTCAAAATATTGCTAAATTCGAAGATTTTTCGTACGAAAAAAAATGCAAGAAAACTTGCTTAAAATGCAATATTATGCGACATTCTGAGATTTCAAGGCCAAATCACATATCGTGATACTATATGAAATAGTATCGAAATATTGGTGAAAATGAATATATTTACGTAAGGTCAAACTACATGAAAAACGTGAAAAAAGTCACTATTTAACCATATTTGAGGATTTTAACTTCAAATCATAGAGCGAGGTTTCGTATTATTTAGATCCAAGAAAAGACATATGACAGGGTTGTATCCAATACAAATGATAAAACCAATCTGTTTTCATTAGAACTAACATTAGAATTAATTAGAATGTTCCTGATTTTCCGTTTATATTACCGATGGAAGATGTAAACGTAAAACCGCTCAAATCCGGCTGAAACGTCGATATATGCAATAAAAACCGAACTTCTCCCCTTTTCAATATCCTACTCAGTATTTTAACAAGAAACAAATAGTTGATTGAAAATGAAGTATTTAAGGTTAATTTCCAATCAATTATGTGTTTGCATCATTTTTATCGTTTATATAATGAATTAATACCCAAAAACTGAAAATTCACAGAAACGTGGAAAAACGGCAAAATATTGCCTAATTCGATGATATTTTGTTTAAATCACACGGAGGAAAAGGGGGATGATAAACGTCAAAATATTGCTAAATTCGAAGATTTTTCGTACGAAACAAAATGCAAGAAAACTTGCTTAAAATGCAATATTATGCGACATTCTGAGATTTCAAGGCCAAATCACATATCGTGATACTACATGAAATAGTATCGAAATATTGGTGAAAATGAATATATTTACGTAAGGTCAAACTACATGAAAAACGTGAAAAAAGTCACTGTTTAACCATATTTGAGGATTTTAACTTCAAATCGTAGAGCGAGGTTTCGTATTATTTAGATCCAAGAAAAGACATATGACAAGGTTGTAACGAATACAAATGAAAAAACCAATCTGTTTTCATTAGAATTAACATTAGAATTAATTAGAATGTTCCTGATTTTCCGTTTATATTACCGATGGAAGATGTAAACGTAAAACCGCTCAAATCCGGCTGAAACGTCGACATATGCAATAAAAACCGAACTTCTCCCCTTTTTTATATCCTACTCAGTATTTTAACGAGAAACAAATAGTTGATCGAAAATTAAGTATTTAAGGTTAATTTCCAATCAATTATGTGTTTGCATCATTTTTATTGTATATTTAATGAATTAATACCGAAAGACTGAAAATTCACAAAAACGTGGAAAAACGGCAAAATATTGCCTAATTCGATGATATTTTGTTTAAATCACATGAAGGAAAAGGAGATGATAAACGTCAAAATATTGCTAAATTCGATTATTTTTCGTACGAAACAAAATGCAAGAAAACTTGCTTAAAATGCAATATTATGCGAAATTCTGAGATTTGAAGGCCAAATCACATATCGTGATACTACATGAAATAGTATCGAAATATTGGTATAAACGAATATATTTACGTAAAATCACACTACTTGAAAAACGTGAAAAAAGTCACTATTTTACCATATATGAGGATTTTAACTTCAAATCATAGAGCGAGGTTTCGTATTATTTAGATCCAAGAAAAGACATATGACAATGTTGTTTCCAATACAAATGATAAAAACCAATGTGTTTTCATTAGAATTAACTAAAATGTTCCTGATTTTCCGTTTATATTACCGATGGAAGATGTACACGAAAACCGCTCTATTCCGGCTGAAACGTCGATATATGCAATAAAAACAGAACTTCTCCCCTTTTCAATATCCTACTCAGTATTTTAACGAGAAACAAATAGTTGATTGAAAATGAAGTATTTAAGGTTATTATCTAATCAATTATGTGTTTGCATCATTTTTATCGTATATATAATGAATTAATACCCATAAACTTAAAATTCACAGAAACGTGGAAAAACGGCAAAATATTGCCTAATTCGATGATATTTTGTTTAAATCACATGAAGGAAAAGGGGGGATGATAAACGTCAAAATATTGCTAAATTCGATGATTTTTCGTACGAAACAAAATGCAAGAAAACTTGCTTAAAATGCAATATTTTGCGACATTCTGAGATTTCAAGGCCAAATCACATATCGTGATACTTCATGAAATAGTATCGAAATATTGGTGAAAATGAATATATTTACGTAATGTCAAACTACATGAAAAAAGTGAAAAAAGTCACTATTTAACCATATTTGAGGATTTTAACTTCAAATCATAGAGCGAGGTTTCGTATTATTTGGATCCAAGAAAAGACAGATGACATGGTTGTATCCAATACAAATGATAAAACCAATCTGTTTTCATTAGAATTAACATTAGAATTAATTAGAATGTTCCTGATTTTCCGTTTATATTACCGATGGAAGATGTACATGTAAAACCGCTCTAATCCGGCTGAAACGTCGATATATGCAATAAAAACCGAACTTCTCCCCTTTTCAATATCCTACTCAGTATTTTAACAAGAAACAAATAGTTGATCGAAAATGAAGTATTTAAGGTTAATTTCCAATCAATTATGTGTTTGCATCATTTTTATGGTATATATAATGAATTAATACCCATAAACTGAAAATTCACAGAAACGTGGAAAAACGGCAAAATATTGCCTAATTCGATGATAATTTGTTTAAATCACATGAACTAAAAGGGGGATGATAAACGTCAAAATATTGCTAAATTCGAAGATTTTTCGTACGAAACAAAATGCAAGAAAACTTGCTTAAAATGCAATATTATGCGACATTCTGAGATTTCAAGGCCAAATCACATATCGTGATACTACATGAAATAGTATCGAAATATTGGTACAAATGAATATATTTACGTAATATCAAACTACATGAAAAACGTGAAAAAAGTTACTATTTATATGAGAATTTTAACTTCAAATCATAGAGCGAGGTTTCGTATTATTTAGATCCAAGAAAAGACATGACAATGTTGTTTCCAATACAAATGATAAAAACCAATGTGTTTTCATTAGAATTAATTAAAATGTTCCTGATTTTCCGTTAATATTACCGATGGAAGATGTACACGAAAACCGCTCTATTCCGGCTGAAATCTCGATATATGCAATAAAAACAGAACTTCTCCCCTTTTCAATATCCTACTCAGTATTTTAACGAGAAACAAATAGTTGATTGAAAATGAAGTATTTAAGGTTATTATTTAATCAATTATGTGTTTGCATCATTTTTATCGTATATATAATGAATTAATACCCATAAACTGAAAATTCACAAAAACGTGGAAAAAAGGCAAAATATTGCCTAATTCGATGATATTTTGTTTTAATAACATGAAGGAAAAGGAGATAATAAACGTCAAAATATTGCTAAATTCGATGATTTTTCGTACGAAACAAAATATAAGAAAACTTGCTTAAAATGCAATATTTTGCGACATTCTGAGATTTCAAGGCCAAATCACATATCGTGATACTTCATGAAATAGTATCGAAATATTGGTGAAAATGAATATATTTACGTAATGTCAAACTACATGAAAAACGTGAAAAAAGTCACTATTTAACCATATTTGAGGATTTTAACTTCAAATCATAGAGCGAGGTTTCGTATTATTTAGATCCAAGAAAAGACATGAAAAGGTTGTATCCAATACAAATGATAAAACCAATCTGTTTTCATTAGAACTAACATTAGAATTAATTAGAATGTTCCTGATTTTCCGTTTATATTACCGATGGAAGATGTAAACGTAAAACCGCTCAAATCCGGCTGAAACGTCGATATATGCAATAAAAACCGAACTTCTCCCCTTTTCAATATCCTACTCAGTATTTTAACAAGAAACAAATAGTTGATTGAAAATGAAGTATTTAAGGTTAATTTCCAATCAATTATGTGTTTGCATCATTTTTATCGTATATATAATGAATTAATACCCAAAAACTGAAAATTCACAGAAACGTGGAAAAACGGCAAAATATTGCCTAATTCGATGATATTTTGTTTAAATCACATGGAGGAAAAGGGGGATGATAAACGTCAAAATATTGCTAAATTCGAAGATTTTTCGTACGAAAAAAAATGCAAGAAAACTTGCTTAAAATGCAATATTATGCGACATTCTGAGATTTCAAGGCCAAATCACATATCGTGATACTATATGAAATAGTATCGAAATATTGGTGAAAATGAATATATTTACGTAAGGTCAAACTACATGAAAAACGTGAAAAAAGTCACTATTTAACCATATTTGAGGATTTTAACTTCAAATCATAGAGCGAGGTTTCGTATTATTTAGATCCAAGAAAAGACATATGACAGGGTTGTATCCAATACAAATGATAAAACCAATCTGTTTTCATTAGAACTAACATTAGAATTAATTAGAATGTTCCTGATTTTCCGTTTATATTACCGATGGAAGATGTAAACGTAAAACCGCTCAAATCCGGCTGAAACGTCGATATATGCAATAAAAACCGAACTTCTCCCCTTTTCAATATCCTACTCAGTATTTTAACAAGAAACAAATAGTTGATTGAAAATGAAGTATTTAAGGTTAATTTCCAATCAATTATGTGTTTGCATCATTTTTATCGTATATATAATGAATTAATACCCAAAAACTGAAAATTCACAGAAACGTGGAAAAACGGCAAAATAGTGCCTAATTCGATGATATTTTGTTTAAATCACATGGAGGAAAAGGGGGATGATAAACGTCAAAATATTGCTAAATTCGAAGATTTTTCGTACGAAAAAAAATGCAAGAAAACTTGCTTAAAATGCAATATTATGCGACATTCTGAGATTTCAAGGCCAAATCACATATCGTGATACTATATGAAATAGTATCGAAATATTGGTGAAAATGAATATATTTACGTAAGGTCAAACTACATGAAAAACGTGAAAAAAGTCACTATTTAACCATATTTGAGGATTTTAACTTCAAATCATAGAGCGAGGTTTCGTATTATTTAGATCCAAGAAAAGACATATGACAGGGTTGTATCCAATACAAATGATAAAACCAATCTGTTTTCATTAGAACTAACATTAGAATTAATTAGAATGTTCCTGATTTTCCGTTTATATTACCGATGGAAGATGTAAACGTAAAACCGCTCAAATCCGGCTGAAACGTCGATATATGCAATAAAAACCGAACTTCTCCCCTTTTCAATATCCTACTCAGTATTTTAACAAGAAACAAATAGTTGATTGAAAATGAAGTATTTAAGGTTAATTTCCAATCAATTATGTGTTTGCATCATTTTTATCGTTTATATAATGAATTAATACCCAAAAACTGAAAATTCACAGAAACGTGGAAAAACGGCAAAATATTGCCTAATTCGATGATATTTTGTTTAAATCACACGGAGGAAAAGGGGGATGATAAACGTCAAAATATTGCTAAATTCGAAGATTTTTCGTACGAAACAAAATGCAAGAAAACTTGCTTAAAATGCAATATTATGCGACATTCTGAGATTTCAAGGCCAAATCACATATCGTGATACTACATGAAATAGAATCGAAATATTGGTGAAAATGAATATATTTACGTAAGGTCAAACTACATGAAAAACGTGAAAAAAGTCACTGTTTAACCATATTTGAGGATTTTAACTTCAAATCGTAGAGCGAGGTTTCGTATTATTTAGATCCAAGAAAAGACATATGACAAGGTTGTAACGAATACAAATGAAAAAACCAATCTGTTTTCATTAGAATTAACATTAGAATTAATTAGAATGTTCCTGATTTTCCGTTTATATTACCGATGGAAGATGTAAACGTAAAACCGCTCAAATCCGGCTGAAACGTCGACATATGCAATAAAAACCGAACTTCTCCCCTTTTTTATATCCTACTCAGTATTTTAACGAGAAACAAATAGTTGATCGAAAATTAAGTATTTAAGGTTAATTTCCAATCAATTATGTGTTTGCATCATTTTTATTGTATATTTAATGAATTAATACCGAAAGACTGAAAATTCACAAAAACGTGGAAAAACGGCAAAATATTGCCTAATTCGATGATATTTTGTTTAAATCACATGAAGGAAAAGGAGATGATAAACGTCAAAATATTGCTAAATTCGATTATTTTTCGTACGAAACAAAATGCAAGAAAACTTGCTTAAAATGCAATATTATGCGAAATTCTGAGATTTGAAGGCCAAATCACATATCGTGATACTACATGAAATAGTATCGAAATATTGGTATAAACGAATATATTTACGTAAAATCACACTACTTGAAAAACGTGAAAAAAGTCACTATTTTACCATATATGAGGATTTTAACTTCAAATCATAGAGCGAGGTTTCGTATTATTTAGATCCAAGAAAAGACATATGACAATGTTGTTTCCAATACAAATGATAAAAACCAATGTGTTTTCATTAGAATTAACTAAAATGTTCCTGATTTTCCGTTTATATTACCGATGGAAGATGTACACGAAAACCGCTCTATTCCGGCTGAAACGTCGATATATGCAATAAAAACAGAACTTCTCCCCTTTTCAATATCCTACTCAGTATTTTAACGAGAAACAAATAGTTGATTGAAAATGAAGTATTTAAGGTTATTATCTAATCAATTATGTGTTTGCATCATTTTTATCGTATATATAATGAATTAATACCCATAAACTTAAAATTCACAGAAACGTGGAAAAACGGCAAAATATTGCCTAATTCGATGATATTTTGTTTAAATCACATGAAGGAAAAGGGGGGATGATAAACGTCAAAATATTGCTAAATTCGATGATTTTTCGTACGAAACAAAATGCAAGAAAACTTGCTTAAAATGCAATATTTTGCGACATTCTGAGATTTCAAGGCCAAATCACATATCGTGATACTTCATGAAATAGTATCGAAATATTGGTGAAAATGAATATATTTACGTAATGTCAAACTACATGAAAAAAGTGAAAAAAGTCACTATTTAACCATATTTGAGGATTTTAACTTCAAATCATAGAGCGAGGTTTCGTATTATTTGGATCCAAGAAAAGACAGATGACATGGTTGTATCCAATACAAATGATAAAACCAATCTGTTTTCATTAGAATTAACATTAGAATTAATTAGAATGTTCCTGATTTTCCGTTTATATTACCGATGGAAGATGTACATGTAAAACCGCTCTAATCCGGCTGAAACGTCGATATATGCAATAAAAACCGAACTTCTCCCCTTTTCAATATCCTACTCAGTATTTTAACAAGAAACAAATAGTTGATCGAAAATGAAGTATTTAAGGTTAATTTCCAATCAATTATGTGTTTGCATCATTTTTATGGTATATATAATGAATTAATACCCATAAACTGAAAATTCACAGAAACGTGGAAAAACGGCAAAATATTGCCTAATTCGATGATAATTTGTTTAAATCACATGGACTAAAAGGGGGATGATAAACGTCAAAATATTGCTAAATTCGAAGATTTTTCGTACGAAACAAAATGCAAGAAAACTTGCTTAAAATGCAATATTATGCGACATTCTGAGATTTCAAGGCCAAATCACATATCGTGATACTACATGAAATAGTATCGAAATATTGGTACAAATGAATATATTTACGTAATATCAAACTACATGAAAAACGTGAAAAAAGTTACTATTTATATGAGAATTTTAACTTCAAATCATAGAGCGAGGTTTCGTATTATTTAGATCCAAGAAAAGACATGACAATGTTGTTTCCAATACAAATGATAAAAACCAATGTGTTTTCATTAGAATTAATTAAAATGTTCCTGATTTTCCGTTAATATTACCGATGGAAGATGTACACGAAAACCGCTCTATTCCGGCTGAAATGTCGATATATGCAATAAAAACAGAACTTCTCCCCTTTTCAATATCTTACTCAGTATTTTAACGAGAAACAAATAGTTGATTGAAAATGAAGTATTTAAGGTTATTATCTAATCAATTATGTGTTTGCATCATTTTTATCGTATATATATTGAATTAATACCTATAAACTGAAAATTCACAAAAACGTGGAAAAACGGCAAAATATTGCCTTATTCGATGATATTTGGTTTTAATAAAATGAAGGAAAAGGAGATAATAAACGTCAAAATATTGCTAAATTCGATGATTTTTCGTACGAAACAAAATACAAGAAAACTTGCTTCAAATGCAATATTATGCGACATTCTGAGATTTCAAGGCCAAATCACATATCGTGATACTACATGAAATAGTATCGAAATATTGGTGAAAATGAATATATTTACGTAATGTCAAACTACATGAAAAACGTGAAAAAAGTCACTATTTAACCATATTTGAGGATTTTAACTTCAAATCATAGAGCGAGGTTTCGTATTATTTAGATCCAAGAAAAGACATATGACAAGGTTGTATCCAATACAAATGATAAAACCAATCTGTTTTCATTAGAACTAACATTAGAATTAATTAGAATGTTCCTGATTTTCCGTTTATATTACCGATGGAAGATGTAAACGTAAAACCGCTCAAATCCGGCTGAAACGTCGATATATGCAATAAAAACCGAACTTCTCCCCTTTTCAATATTCAACTCAGTATTTTAACAAGAAACAAATAGTTGATTGAAAATGAAGTATTTAAGGTTAATTTCCAATCAATTATGTGTTTGCATCATTTTTATCGTATATATAATGAATTAATACCCAAAAACTGAAAATTCACAGAAACGTGGAAAAACGGCAAAATATTGCCTAATTCGATGATATTTTGTTTAAATCACATGGAGGAAAAGGGGGATGATAAACGTCAAAATATTGCTAAATTCGAAGATTTTTCGTACGAAACAAAATGCAAGAAAACTTGCTTAAAATGCAATATTATGCGACATTCTGAGATTTCAAGGCCAAATCACATATCGTGATACTACGTGAAATAGTATCGAAATATTGGTAAAAATGAATATATTTACGTAATATCAAACTACATGAAAAACGTGAAAAAAGTCGCTATTTAACCATATATGAGGATTTTAACTTCAAATCATAGAGCGAGGTTTCGTATTATTCAGATCCAAGAAAAGACATAAGACAATGTTGTTTCCAATACAAATGATAAAAACCAATGTGTTTTCATTAGAATTAATTAAAATGTTCCTGATTTTCCGTTAATATTACCGATGGAAGATGTACACGAAAACCGCTCTATTCCGGCTGAAATCTCGATATATGCAATAAAAACAGAACTTCTCCCCTTTTCAATATCTTACTCAGTATTTTATCGAGAAACAAATAGTTGATTGAAAATGAAGTATTTAATGTTATTATCTAATCAATTATGTGTTTGCATCATTTTTATCGTATATATAATGAATTAATACCCATAAACTGAAAATTCACAAAAACGTGGAAAAACGGCAAAATATTGCCTAATTCGATGATATTTTGTTTTAATAACATGAAGGAAAAGGAGATAATAAACGTCAAAATATTGCTAAATTCGATGATTTTTCGTTCGAAACAAAATACAAGAAAACTTGCTTCAAATGCAATATTATGCGACATTCTGAGATTTCAAGGCCAAATCACATATCGTGATACTACATGAAATAGTATCGAAATATTGGTGAAAATGAATATATTTACGTAATGTCAAACTACATGAAAAACGTGAAAAAAGTCACTATTTAACCATATATGAGGATTTTAACTTCAAATCATAGAGCGAGGTTTCGTATTATTTAGATCCAAGAAAAGACATATGACAAGGTTGTATCCAATACATATGATAAAACCAATCTGTTTTCATTAGAATTAACATTAGAATTAATTAGAATGATCCTGATTTTCCGTTTATATTACCGATGGAAGATGTAAACGTAAAACCGCTCAAATCCGGCTGAAACGTCGATATATGCAATAAAAACCGAACTTCTCCCCTTTTCAATATCCTACTCAGTATTTTAACAAGAAACAAATAGTTGATTGAAAATGAAGTATTTAAAGTTAATTTCCAATCAATTATGTGTTTGCATCATTTTTATCGTATATATAATGAATTAATACCCATAAACTGAAAATTCACAGAAACGTGGAAAAACGGCAAAATATTGCCTAATTCAATGATATTTTGTTTAAATCACATGGAGGAAAAGGGGGATGATAAACGTCAAAATATTGCTAAATTCGAAGATTTTTCGTGCGAAACAAAATGCAAGAAAACTTGCTTAAAATGCAATATTATGCGACATTCTGAGATTTCAAGGCCAAATCACATATCGTGATACTACATGAAATAGTATCGAAATATTGGTGAAAATGAATATATTTACGTAATGTCAATCTAAATGAAAAACGTGAAAAAAGTCACTATTTAACCATATTTGAGGATTTTAACTTCAAATCGTAGAGCGACGTTTCGTATTATTTAGATCCAAGAAAAGACATATGACAATGTTGTTTCCAATACAAATGATAAAAACCAATGTGTTTTCATTAGAATTAACTAAAATGTTCCTGATTTTCCGTTTATATTACCGATGGAAGATGTACACGAAAACCGCTCTATTCCGGCTGAAACGTCGATATATGCAATAAAAACAGAACTTCTCCCCTTTTCAATATCCTACTCAGTATTTTAACGAGAAACAAATAGTTGATTGAAAATGAAGTATTTAAGGTTATTATTTAATCAATTATGTGTTTGCATCATTTTTATCGTATATATAATGAATTAATACCCATAAACTGAAAATTCACAAAAACGTGGAAAAAAGGCAAAATATTGCCTAATTCGATGATATTTTGTTTTAATAACATGAAGGAAAAGGAGATAATAAACGTCAAAATATTGCTAAATTCGATGATTTTTCGTACGAAACAAAATATAAGAAAACTTGCTTAAAATGCAATATTTTGCGACATTCTGAGATTTCAAGGCCAAATCACATATCGTGATACTTCATGAAATAGTATCGAAATATTGGTGAAAATGAATATATTTACGTAATGTCAAACTACATGAAAAACGTGAAAAAAGTCACTATTTAACCATATTTGAGGATTTTAACTTCAAATCATAGAGCGAGGTTTCGTATTATTTAGATCCAAGAAAAGACATGAAAAGGTTGTATCCAATACAAATGATAAAACCAATCTGTTTTCATTAGAACTAACATTAGAATTAATTAGAATGTTCCTGATTTTCCGTTTATATTACCGATGGAAGATGTAAACGTAAAACCGCTCAAATCCGGCTGAAACGTCGATATATGCAATAAAAACCGAACTTCTCCCCTTTTCAATATCCTACTCAGTATTTTAACAAGAAACAAATAGTTGATTGAAAATGAAGTATTTAAGGTTAATTTCCAATCAATTATGTGTTTGCATCATTTTTATCGTATATATAATGAATTAATACCCAAAAACTGAAAATTCACAGAAACGTGGAAAAACGGCAAAATATTGCCTAATTCGATGATATTTTGTTTAAATCACATGGAGGAAAAGGGGGATGATAAACGTCAAAATATTGCTAAATTCGAAGATTTTTCGTACGAAAAAAAATGCAAGAAAACTTGCTTAAAATGCAATATTATGCGACATTCTGAGATTTCAAGGCCAAATCACATATCGTGATACTATATGAAATAGTATCGAAATATTGGTGAAAATGAATATATTTACGTAAGGTCAAACTACATGAAAAACGTGAAAAAAGTCACTATTTAACCATATTTGAGGATTTTAACTTCAAATCATAGAGCGAGGTTTCGTATTATTTAGATCCAAGAAAAGACATATGACAGGGTTGTATCCAATACAAATGATAAAACCAATCTGTTTTCATTAGAACTAACATTAGAATTAATTAGAATGTTCCTGATTTTCCGTTTATATTACCGATGGAAGATGTAAACGTAAAACCGCTCAAATCCGGCTGAAACGTCGATATATGCAATAAAAACCGAACTTCTCCCCTTTTCAATATCCTACTCAGTATTTTAACAAGAAACAAATAGTTGATTGAAAATGAAGTATTTAAGGTTAATTTCCAATCAATTATGTGTTTGCATCATTTTTATCGTATATATAATGAATTAATACCCAAAAACTGAAAATTCACAGAAACGTGGAAAAACGGCAAAATATTGCCTAATTCGATGATATTTTGTTTAAATCACATGGAGGAAAAGGGGGATGATAAACGTCAAAATATTGCTAAATTCGAAGATTTTTCGTACGAAAAAAAATGCAAGAAAACTTGCTTAAAATGCAATATTATGCGACATTCTGAGATTTCAAGGCCAAATCACATATCGTGATACTATATGAAATAGTATCGAAATATTGGTGAAAATGAATATATTTACGTAAGGTCAAACTACATGAAAAACGTGAAAAAAGTCACTATTTAACCATATTTGAGGATTTTAACTTCAAATCATAGAGCGAGGTTTCGTATTATTTAGATCCAAGAAAAGACATATGACAGGGTTGTATCCAATACAAATGATAAAACCAATCTGTTTTCATTAGAACTAACATTAGAATTAATTAGAATGTTCCTGATTTTCCGTTTATATTACCGATGGAAGATGTAAACGTAAAACCGCTCAAATCCGGCTGAAACGTCGATATATGCAATAAAAACCGAACTTCTCCCCTTTTCAATATCCTACTCAGTATTTTAACAAGAAACAAATAGTTGATTGAAAATGAAGTATTTAAGGTTAATTTCCAATCAATTATGTGTTTGCATCATTTTTATCGTTTATATAATGAATTAATACCCAAAAACTGAAAATTCACAGAAACGTGGAAAAACGGCAAAATATTGCCTAATTCGATGATATTTTGTTTAAATCACACGGAGGAAAAGGGGGATGATAAACGTCAAAATATTGCTAAATTCGAAGATTTTTCGTACGAAACAAAATGCAAGAAAACTTGCTTAAAATGCAATATTATGCGACATTCTGAGATTTCAAGGCCAAATCACATATCGTGATACTACATGAAATAGTATCGAAATATTGGTGAAAATGAATATATTTACGTAAGGTCAAACTACATGAAAAACGTGAAAAAAGTCACTGTTTAACCATATTTGAGGATTTTAACTTCAAATCGTAGAGCGAGGTTTCGTATTATTTAGATCCAAGAAAAGACATATGACAAGGTTGTAACGAATACAAATGAAAAAACCAATCTGTTTTCATTAGAATTAACATTAGAATTAATTAGAATGTTCCTGATTTTCCGTTTATATTACCGATGGAAGATGTAAACGTAAAACCGCTCAAATCCGGCTGAAACGTCGACATATGCAATAAAAACCGAACTTCTCCCCTTTTTTATATCCTACTCAGTATTTTAACGAGAAACAAATAGTTGATCGAAAATTAAGTATTTGAGGTTAATTTCCAATCAATTATGTGTTTGCATCATTTTTATTGTATATTTAATGAATTAATACCGAAAGACTGAAAATTCACAAAAACGTGGAAAAACGGCAAAATATTGCCTAATTCGATGATATTTTGTTTAAATCACATGAAGGAAAAGGAGATGATAAACGTCAAAATATTGCTAAATTCGATTATTTTTCGTACGAAACAAAATGCAAGAAAACTTGCTTAAAATGCAATATTATGCGAAATTCTGAGATTTGAAGGCCAAATCACATATCGTGATACTACATGAAATAGTATCGAAATATTGGTATAAACGAATATATTTACGTAAAATCACACTACTTGAAAAACGTGAAAAAAGTCACTATTTTACCATATATGAGGATTTTAACTTCAAATCATAGAGCGAGGTTTCGTATTATTTAGATCCAAGAAAAGACATATGACAATGTTGTTTCCAATACAAATGATAAAAACCAATGTGTTTTCATTAGAATTAACTAAAATGTTCCTGATTTTCCGTTTATATTACCGATGGAAGATGTACACGAAAACCGCTCTATTCCGGCTGAAACGTCGATATATGCAATAAAAACAGAACTTCTCCCCTTTTCAATATCCTACTCAGTATTTTAACGAGAAACAAATAGTTGATTGAAAATGAAGTATTTAAGGTTATTATCTAATCAATTATGTGTTTGCATCATTTTTATCGTATATATAATGAATTAATACCCATAAACTTAAAATTCACAGAAACGTGGAAAAACGGCAAAATATTGCCTAATTCGATGATATTTTGTTTAAATCACATGAAGGAAAAGGGGGGATGATAAACGTCAAAATATTGCTAAATTCGATGATTTTTCGTACGAAACAAAATGCAAGAAAACTTGCTTAAAATGCAATATTTTGCGACATTCTGAGATTTCAAGGCCAAATCACATATCGTGATACTTCATGAAATAGTATCGAAATATTGGTGAAAATGAATATATTTACGTAATGTCAAACTACATGAAAAAAGTGAAAAAAGTCACTATTTAACCATATTTGAGGATTTTAACTTCAAATCATAGAGCGAGGTTTCGTATTATTTGGATCCAAGAAAAGACAGATGACATGGTTGTATCCAATACAAATGATAAAACCAATCTGTTTTCATTAGAATTAACATTAGAATTAATTAGAATGTTCCTGATTTTCCGTTTATATTACCGATGGAAGATGTACATGTAAAACCGCTCTAATCCGGCTGAAACGTCGATATATGCAATAAAAACCGAACTTCTCCCCTTTTCAATATCCTACTCAGTATTTTAACAAGAAACAAATAGTTGATCGAAAATGAAGTATTTAAGGTTAATTTCCAATCAATTATGTGTTTGCATCATTTTTATGGTATATATAATGAATTAATACCCATAAACTGAAAATTCACAGAAACGTGGAAAAACGGCAAAATATTGCCTAATTCGATGATAATTTGTTTAAATCACATGGACTAAAAGGGGGATGATAAACGTCAAAATATTGCTAAATTCGAAGATTTTTCGTACGAAACAAAATGCAAGAAAACTTGCTTAAAATGCAATATTATGCGACATTCTGAGATTTCAAGGCCAAATCACATATCGTGATACTACATGAAATAGTATCGAAATATTGGTACAAATGAATATATTTACGTAATATCAAACTACATGAAAAACGTGAAAAAAGTTACTATTTATATGAGAATTTTAACTTCAAATCATAGAGCGAGGTTTCGTATTATTTAGATCCAAGAAAAGACATGACAATGTTGTTTCCAATACAAATGATAAAAACCAATGTGTTTTCATTAGAATTAATTAAAATGTTCCTGATTTTCCGTTAATATTACCGATGGAAGATGTACACGAAAACCGCTCTATTCCGGCTGAAATGTCGATATATGCAATAAAAACAGAACTTCTCCCCTTTTCAATATCTTACTCAGTATTTTAACGAGAAACAAATAGTTGATTGAAAATGAAGTATTTAAGGTTATTATCTAATCAATTATGTGTTTGCATCATTTTTATCGTATATATATTGAATTAATACCCATAAACTGAAAATTCACAAAAACGTGGAAAAACGGCAAAATATTGCCTAATTCGATGATATTTTGTTTTAATAACATGAAGGAAAAGGAGATAATAAACGTCAAAATATTGCTAAATTCGATGATTTTTCGTACGAAACAAAATACAAGAAAACTTGCTTCAAATGCAATATTATGCGACATTCTGAGATTTCAAGGCCAAATCACATATCGTGATACTTCATGAAATAGTATCGAAATATTGGTGAAAATGAATATATTTACGTAATGTCAAACTACATGAAAAACGTGAAAAAGTCACTATTTAACCATATTTGAGGATTTTAACTTCAAATCATAGAGCGAGGTTTCGTATTATTTAGATCCAAGAAAAGACATATGACAAGGTTGTATCCAATACAAATGATAAAACCAATCTGTTTTCATTAGAACTAACATTAGAATTAATTAGAATGTTCCTGATTTTCCGTTTATATTACCGATGGAAGATGTAAACGTAAAACCGCTCAAATCCGGCTGAAACGTCGATATATGCAATAAAAACCGAACTTCTCCCCTTTTCAATATCCTACTCAGTATTTTAACAAGAAACAAATAGTTGATTGAAAATGAAGTATTTAAGGTTAATTTCCAATCAATTATGTGTTTGCATCATTTTTATCGTATATATAATGAATTAATACCCAAAAACTGAAAATTCACAGAAACGTGGAAAAACGGCAAAATATTGCCTAATTCGATGATATTTTGTTTAAATCACATGGAGGAAAAGGGGGATGATAAACGTCAAAATATTGCTAAATTCGAAGATTTTTCGTACGAAACAAAATGCAAGAAAACTTGCTTAAAATGCAATATTATGCGACATTCTGAGATTTCAAGGCCAAATCACATATCGTGATACTACATGAAATAGTATCGAAATATTGGTACAAATGAATATATTTACGTAATATCAAACTACATGAAAAACGTGAAAAAAGTCGCTATTTAACCGTATATGAGAATTTTAACTTCAAATCATAGAGCGAGGTTTCGTATTATTTAGATCCAAGAAAAGACATGACAATGTTGTTTCCAATACAAATGATAAAAACCAATGTGTTTTCATTAGAATTAATTAAAATGTTCCTGATTTTCCGTTAATATTACCGATGGAAGATGTACACGAAAACCGCTCTATTCCGGCTGAAATGTCGATATATGCAATAAAAACAGAACTTCTCCCCTTTTCAATATCTTACTCAGTATTTTAACGAGAAACAAATAGTTGATTGAAAATGAAGTATTTAAGGTTATTATCTAATCAATTATGTGTTTGCATCATTTTTATCGTATATATATTGAATTAATACCTATAAACTGAAAATTCACAAAAACGTGGAAAAACGGCAAAATATTGCCTTATTCGATGATATTTGGTTTTAATAAAATGAAGGAAAAGGAGATAATAAACGTCAAAATATTGCTAAATTCGATGATTTTTCGTACGAAACAAAATACAAGAAAACTTGCTTCAAATGCAATATTATGCGACATTCTGAGATTTCAAGGCCAAATCACATATCGTGATACTACATGAAATAGTATCGAAATATTGGTGAAAATGAATATATTTACGTAATGTCAAACTACATGAAAAACGTGAAAAAAGTCACTATTTAACCATATTTGAGGATTTTAACTTCAAATCATAGAGCGAGGTTTCGTATTATTTAGATCCAAGAAAAGACATATGACAAGGTTGTATCCAATACAAATGATAAAACCAATCTGTTTTCATTAGAACTAACATTAGAATTAATTAGAATGTTCCTGATTTTCCGTTTATATTACCGATGGAAGATGTAAACGTAAAACCGCTCAAATCCGGCTGAAACGTCGATATATGCAATAAAAACCGAACTTCTCCCCTTTTCAATATTCAACTCAGTATTTTAACAAGAAACAAATAGTTGATTGAAAATGAAGTATTTAAGGTTAATTTCCAATCAATTATGTGTTTGCATCATTTTTATCGTATATATAATGAATTAATACCCAAAAACTGAAAATTCACAGAAACGTGGAAAAACGGCAAAATATTGCCTAATTCGATGATATTTTGTTTAAATCACATGGAGGAAAAGGGGGATGATAAACGTCAAAATATTGCTAAATTCGAAGATTTTTCGTACGAAACAAAATGCAAGAAAACTTGCTTAAAATGCAATATTATGCGACATTCTGAGATTTCAAGGCCAAATCACATATCGTGATACTACGTGAAATAGTATCGAAATATTGGTAAAAATGAATATATTTACGTAATATCAAACTACATGAAAAACGTGAAAAAAGTCGCTATTTAACCATATATGAGGATTTTAGCTTCAAATCATAGAGCGAGGTTTCGTATTATTTAGATCCAAGAAAAGACATATGACAATGTTGTTCCCAATACAAATGATAAAAACCAATGTGTTTTCATTAGAATTAATTAAAATGTTCCTGATTTTCCGTTAATATTACCAATGGAAGATGTACACGAAAACCGCTCTATTCCGGCTGAAATGTCGATATATGCAATAAAAACAGAACTTCTCCCCTTTTCAATATCTTACTCAGTATTTTAACGAGAAACAAATAGTTGATTGAAAATGAAGTATTTAAGGTTATTATCTAATCAATTATGTGTTTGCATCATTTTTATCGTATATATAATGAATTAATACCCATAAACTGAAAATTCACAAAAACGTGGAAAAACGGCAAAATATTGCCTAATTCGATGATATTTTGTTTTAATAACAAGAAGGAAAAGGAGATAATAAACGTCAAAATACTGCTAAATTCGATGATTTTTCGTTCGAAACAAAATACAAGAAAACTTGCTTCAAATGCAATATTATGCGACATTCTGAGATTTCAAGGCCAAATCACATATCGTGATACTACATGAAATTGTATCGAAATATTGGTGAAAATGAATATATTTACGTAAGGTCAAACTACATGAAAAACGTGAAAAAAGTCACTATTTAACCATATTTGAGGATTTTAACTTCAAATCGTAGAGCGAGGTTTCGTATTATTTAGATCCAAGAAAAGACATATGACAAGGTTGTATCCAATACAAATGATAAAACCAATCTGTTTTCATTAGAATTAACATTAGAATTAATTAGAATGTTCCTGATTTTCCGTTTATATTACCGATGGAAGATGTAAACGTAAAACCGCTCAAATCCGGCTGAAACGTCGATATATGCAATAAAAACCGAACTTCTCCCCTTTTTTATATCCTACTCAGTATTTTAACGAGAAACAAATAGTTGATCGAAAATTAAGTATTTAAGGTTAATTTCCAATCAATTATGTGTTTGCATCATTTTTATTGTATATTTAATGAATTAATACCGAAAGACTGAAAATTCACAGAAACGTGGAAAAACGGCAAAATATTGCCTAATTCGATGATATTTTGTTTAAATCACATGGAGGAAAAGGGGATAAACGTCAAAATATTGCTAAATTCGAAGATTTTTCGTACGAAACAAAATGCAAGAAAACTTGCTTAAAATGCAATATTATGCGACATTCTGAGATTTCAAGGCCAAATCACATATCGTGATACTACATGAAATAGTATCGAAATATTGGTAAAAATGAATATATTTACGTAATATCAAACTACATGAAAAACGTGAAAAAAGTCGCTATTTAACCATATATGAGGATTTTAACTTCAAATCATAGAGCGAGGTTTCGTATTATTTAGATCCAAGAAAAGACATATGACAATGTTGTTTCCAATACAAATGATAAAAACCAATGTGTTTTCATTAGAATTAATTAAAATGTTCCTGATTTTCCGTTAATATTACCGATGGAAGATGTACACGAAAACCGCTCTATTCCGGCTGAAATGTCGATATATGCAATAAAAACAGAACTTCTCTCCTTTTCAATATCTTACTCAGAATTTCATCGAGAAACAAATAGTTGATTGAAAATGAAGTATTTAAGGTTATTATCTAATCAATTATGTGTTTGCAACATTTTTATCGTATATATAATGAATTAATACCCAAAAACTGAAAATTCACAAAAACGTGGAAAAACGGCAAAATATTGCCTAATTCGATGATATTTTGTTTTAATAACAAGAAGGAAAAGGGAGATAATAAACGTCAAAATATTGCTAAATTCGATGATTTTTCGTTCGAAACAAAATACAAGAAAACTTGCTTCAAATGCAATATTATGCGACATTCTGAGATTTCAAGGCCAAATCACATATCGTGATACTACATGAAATAGTATCGAAATATTGGTAAAAATGAATATATTTACGTAAGGTCAAACTACATGAAAAACGTGAAAAAAGTCGCTATTTAACCATATATGAGGATTTTAACTTCAAATCATAGAGCGAGGTTTCGTATTATTTAGATCCAAGAAAAGACATATGACAATGTTGTTTCCAATACAAATGATAAAAACCTATGTGTTTTCATTAGAATTAATTAAAATGTTCCTGATTTTCCGTTAATATTACCGATGGAAGATGTACACGAAAACCGCTCTATTCCGGCTGAAATGTCGATATATGCAATAAAAACAGAACTTCTCCCCTTTTCAATATCTTACTCAGTATTTTATCGAGAAACAAATAGTTGATTGAAAATGAAGTATTTAAGGTTATTATCTAATCAATTATGTGTTTGCATCATTTTTATCGTATATATAATGAATTAATACCCATAAACTGAAAATTCACAAAAACGTGGAAAAACGGCAAAATATTGCCTAATTCGATGATATTTTGTTTTAATAACAAGAAGGAAAAGGAGATAATAAACGTCAAAATATTGCTAAATTCGATGATTTTTCGTTCGAAACAAAATACAAGAAAACTTGCTTCAAATGCAATATTATGCGACATTCTGAGATTTCAAGGCCAAATCACATATCGTGATACTACATGAAATAGTATCGAAATATTGGTGAAAATGAATATATTTACGTAAGGTCAAACTACATGAAAAACGTGAAAAAAGTCACTATTTAACCTTATTAGAGGATTTTAACTTCAAATCATATAGCGAGGTTTCGTATTATTTAGATCCAAGAAAAGACATATGACAAGGTTGTTTCCAATACAAATGATAAAACCAATCTGTTTTCATTAGAATTAACATTAGAATTAATTAGAATGTTCCTGAATTTCCGTTTATATTACCGATGGAAGATGTACATGTAAAACCGCTCTAATCCGGCTGAAACGTCGATATATGCAATAAAAACCGAACTTCTCCCCTTTTCAATATCCTACTCAGTATTTTAACAAGAAACAAATAGTTGACTGAAAATGAAGTATTTAAGGTAAATTTCCAATCAATTATGTGTTTGCATCATTTTTATCGTATATATAATGAATTAATACCCATAAACTGAAAATTCACAGAAACGTGGAAAAACGGCAAAATATTGCCTAATTCGATGATATTTTGTTTAAATCACATGGACTAAAAGGGGGATGATAAACGTCAAAATGTTGCTAAATTCGAAGATTTTTCGTACGAAACAAAATGCAAGAAAACTTGCTTAAAATGTAATATTATGCGACATTCTAAGATTTCAAGGCCAAATCACATATCGTGATACTACATGAAATAGTATCGAAATATTGGTACAAATGAATATATTTACGTAATATCAAACTACATGAAAAACGTGAAAAAAGTCGCTATTTAACCATATATGAGAATTTTAACTTCAAATCATAGAGCGAGGTTTCGTATTATTTAGATCCAAGAAAAGACATGACAATGTTGTTTCCAATACAAATGATAAAAACCAATGTGTTTTCATTAGAATTAATTAAAATGTTCCTGATTTTCCGTTAATATTACCGATGGAAGATGTACACGAAAACCGCTCTATTCCGGCTGAAATGTCGATATATGCAATAAAAACAGAACTTCTCCCCTTTTCAATATCTTACTCAGTATTTTAACGAGAAACAAATAGTTGATTGAAAATGAAGTATTTAAGGTTATTATCTAAACAATTATGTGTTTGCATCATTTATATCGTATATATATTGAATTAATACACATAAACTGAAAATTCACAAAAACGTGGAAAAACGGCAAAATATTGCCTAATTCGATGATATTTTGTTTTAATAACATGAAGGAAAAGGAGATAATAAACGTCAAAATATTGCTAAATTCGATGATTTTTCGTACGAAACAAAATACAAGAAAACTTGCTTCAAATGCAATATTATGCGACATTCTGAGATTTCAAGGCCAAATCACATATCCTGATACTACATGAAATAGTATCGAAATATTGGTGAAAATGAATATATTTACGTAATGTCAAACTACATGAAAAACGTGAAAAAAGTCACTATTTAACCATATTTGAGGATTTTAACTTCAAATCATAGAGCGAGGTTTCGTATTATTTAGATCCAAGAAAAGACATATGACAAGGTTGTATCCAATACAAATGATAAAACCAATCTGTTTTCATTAGAACTAACATTATAATTAATTAGAATGTTCCTGATTTTCCGTTTATATTACCGATGGAAGATGTAAACGTAAAACCGCTCAAATCCGGCTGAAACGTCGATATATGCAATAAAAACCGAACTTCTCCCCTTTTCAATATTCAACTCAGTATTTTAACAAGAAACAAATAGTTGATTGAAAATGAAGTATTTAAGGTTAATTTCCAATCAATTATGTGTTTGCATCATTTTTATCGTATATATAATGAATTAATACCCAAAAACTGAAAATTCACAGAAACGTGGAAAAACGGCAAAATATTGCCTAATTCGATGATATTTTGTTTAAATCACATGGAGGAAAAGGGGGATGATAAACGTCAAAATATTGCTAAATTCGAAGATTTTTCGTACGAAACAAAATGCAAGAAAACTTGCTTAAAATGCAATATTTTGCGACATTCTGAGATTTCAAGGCCAAATCACATATCGTGATACTACGTGAAATAGTATCGAAATATTGGTAGAAATGAATATATTTACGTAATATCAAACTACATGAAAAACGTGAAAAAAGTCGCTATTTAACCATATATGAGGATTTTAGCTTCAAATCATAGAGCGAGGTTTCGTATTATTTAGATCCAAGAAAAGACATATGACAATGTTGTTTCCAATACAAATGATAAAAACCAATGTGTTTTCATTAGAATTAATTAAAATGTTCCTGATTTTCCGTTAATATTACCGATGGAAGATGTACACGAAAACCGCTCTATTCCGGCTGAAATGTCGATATATGCAATAAAAACAGAACTTCTCCCCTTTTCAATATCTTACTCAGTATTTTAACGAGAAACAAATAGTTGATTGAAAATGAAGTATTTAAGGTTATTATCTAATCAATTATGTGTTTGCATCATTTTTATCGTATATATAATGAATTAATACCCATAAACTGAAAATTCACAAAAACGTGGAAAAACGGCAAAATATTGCCTAATTCGATGATATTTTGTTTTAATAACAAGAAGGAAAAGGAGATAATAAACGTCAAAATACTGCTAAATTCGATGATTTTTCGTTCGAAACAAAATACAAGAAAACTTGCTTCAAATGCAATATTATGCGACATTCTGAGATTTCAAGGCCAAATCACATATCGTGATACTACATGAAATTGTATCGAAATATTGGTGAAAATGAATATATTTACGTAAGGTCAAACTACATGAAAAACGTGAAAAAAGTCACTATTTAACCATATTTGAGGATTTTAACTTCAAATCGTAGAGCGAGGTTTCGTATTATTTAGATCCAAGAAAAGACATATGACAAGGTTGTATCCAATACAAATGATAAAACCAATCTGTTTTCATTAGAATTAACATTAGAATTAATTAGAATGTTCCTGATTTTCCGTTTATATTACCGATGGAAGATGTAAACGTAAAACCGCTCAAATCCGGCTGAAACGTCGATATATGCAATAAAAACCGAACTTCTCCCCTTTTTTATATCCTACTCAGTATTTTAACGAGAAACAAATAGTTGATCGAAAATTAAGTATTTAAGGTTAATTTCCAATCAATTATGTGTTTGCATCATTTTTATTGTATATTTAATGAATTAATACCGAAAGACTGAAAATTCACAGAAACGTGGAAAAACGGCAAAATATTGCCTAATTCGATGATATTTTGTTTAAATCACATGGAGGAAAAGGGGATAAACGTCAAAATATTGCTAAATTCGAAGATTTTTCGTACGAAACAAAATGCAAGAAAACTTGCTCAAAATGCAATATTATGCGACATACTGAGATTTCAAGGCCAAATCACATATCGTGATACTACATGAAATAGTATCGAAATATTGGTAAAAATGAATATATTTACGTAATATCAAACTACATGAAAAACGTGAAAAAAGTCGCTATTTAACCATATATGAGGATTTTAACTTCAAATCATAGAGCGAGGTTTCGTATTATTTAGATCCAAGAAAAGACATATGACAATGTTGTTTCCAATACAAATGATAAAAACCAATGTGTTTTCATTAGAATTAATTAAAATGTTCCTGATTTTCCGTTAATATTACCGATGGAAGATGTACACGAAAACCGCTCTATTCCGGCTGAAATGTCGATATATGCAATAAAAACAGAACTTCTCCCCTTTTCAATATCTTACTCAGAATTTCATCGAGAAACAAATAGTTGATTGAAAATGAAGTATTTAAGGTTATTATCTAATCAATTATGTGTTTGCATCATTTTTATCGTATATATAATGAATTAATACCCAAAAACTGAAAATTCACAAAAACGTGGAAAAACGGCAAAATATTGCCTAATTCGATGATATTTTGTTTTAATAACAAGAAGGAAAAGGGAGATAATAAACGTCAAAATATTGCTAAATTCGATGATTTTTCGTTCGAAACAAAATACAAGAAAACTTGCTTCAAATGCAATATTATGCGACATTCTGAGATTTCAAGGCCAAATCACATATCGTGATACTACATGAAATAGTATCGAAATATTGGTAAAAATGAATATATTTACGTAAGGTCAAACTACATGAAAAACGTGAAAAAAGTCGCTATTTAACCATATATGAGGATTTTAACTTCAAATCGTAGAGCGAGGTTTCGTATTATTTAGATCCAAGAAAAGATATATGACAAGGTTGTATCCAATACAAATGATAAAACCAATCTGTTTACATTAGAATTAACATTAGAATTAATTAGAATGTTCCTGATTTTCCGTTTATATTACCGATGGAAGATGTAAACGTAAAACCGCTCAAATCCGGCTGAAACGTCGATATATGCAATAAAAACCGAACTTCTCCCCTTTTTTATATCCTACTCAGTATTTTAACGAGAAACAAATAGTTGATCGAAAATTAAGTATTTAAGGTTAATTTCCAATCAATTATGTGTTTGCATCATTTTTATTGTATATTTAATGAATTAATACCGAAAGACTGAAAATTCACAAAAACGTGGAAAAACGGCAAAATATTGCCTAATTCGATGATATTTTGTTTAAATCACATGAAGGAAAAGGAGATGATAAACGTCAAAATATTGCTAAATTCGATTATTTTTCGTACGAAACAAAATGCAAGAAAACTTGCTTAAAATGCAATATTATGCGAAATTCTGAGTTTTGAAGGCCAAATCACATATCGTGATACTACATGAAATAGTATCGAAATATTGGTATAAACGAATATATTTACGTAAAATCACACTACTTGAAAAACGTGAAAAAGTCACTATTTTACCATATATGAGGATTTTAACTTCAAATCATAGAGCGAGGTTTCGTATTATTTAGATCCAAGAAAAGACATATGACAATGTTGTTTCCAATACAAATGATAAAAACCAATGTGTTTTCATTAGAATTACCTAAAATGTTCCTGATTTTCCGTTTATATTACCGATGGAAGATGTACACGAAAACCGCTCTATTCCGGCTGAAACGTCGATATATGCAATAAAAACAGAACTTCTCCCCTTTTCAATATCCTACTCAGTATTTTAACGAGAAACAAATAGTTGATTGAAAATGAAGTATTTAAGGTTATTATCTAATCAATTATGTGTTTGCATCATTTTTATCGTATATATAATGAATTAATACCCATAAACTGAAAATTCACAGAAACGTGGAAAAACGGTAAAATATTGCCTAATTCGATGATATTTTGTTTAAATCACATGAAGGAAAAGGGGGGATGATAAACGTCAAAATATTGCTAAATTCGATGATTTTTCGTACGAAACAAAATGCAAGAAAACTTGCTTAAAATGCAATATTTTGCGACATTCTGAGATTTCAAGGCCAAATCACATATCGTGATACTACATGAAACAGTATCGAAATATTGGTAAAAAATGAATATATTTACGTAATGTCAAACTACATGAAAAACGTGAAAAAAGTCACTATTTAACCTTATTAGAGGATTTTAACTTCAAATCATATAGCGAGGTTTCGTATTATTTAGATCCAAGAAAAGACATATGACAAGGTTGTTTCCAATACAAATGATAAAACCAATCTGTTTTCATTAGAATTAACATTAGAATTAATTAGAATGTTCCTGAATTTCCGTTTATATTACCGATGGAAGATGTACATGTAAAACCGCTCTAATCCGGCTGAAACGTCGATATATGCAATAAAAACCGAACTTCTCCCCTTTTCAATATCCTACTCAGTATTTTAACAAGAAACAAATAGTTGATTGAAAATGAAGTATTTAAGGTAAATTTCCAATCAATTATGTGTTTGCATCATTTTTATCGTATATATAATGAATTAATACCCATAAACTGAAAATTCACAGAAACGTGGAAAAACGGCAAAATATTGCCTAATTCGATGATATTATGTTTAAATCACATGGACTAAAAGGGGGATGATAAACGTCAAAATATTGCTAAATTCGAAGATTTTTCGTACGAAACAAAATGCAAGAAAACTTGCTTAAAATGTAATATTATGCGACATTCTAAGATTTCAAGGCCAAATCACATATCGTGATACTACATGAAATAGTATCGAAATATTGGTACAAATGAATATATTTACGTAATATCAAACTACATGAAAAACGAAAAAAAGTCGCTATTTAACCATATATGAGAATTTTAACTTCAAATCATAGAGCGAGGTTTCGTATTATTTAGATCCAAGAAAAGACATGACAATGTTGTTTCCAATACAAATGATAAAAACCAATGTGTTTTCATTAGAATTAATTAAAGTGTTCCTGATTTTCCGTTAATATTACCGATGGAAGATGTACACGAAAACCGCTCTATTCCGGCTGAAATGTCGATATATGCAGTAAAAACAGAACTTCTCCCCTTTTCAATATCTTACTCAGTATTTTAACGAGAAACAAATAGTTGATTGAAAATGAAGTATTTAAGGTTATTATCTAAACAATTATGTGTTTGCATCATTTATATCGTATATATATTGAATTAATACCCATAAACTGAAAATTCACAAAAACGTGGAAAAACGGCAAAATATTGCCTAATTCGATGATATTTTGTTTTAATAACATGAAGGAAAAGGAGATAATAAAAGTCAAAATATTGCTAAATTCGATGATTTTTCGTACGAAACAAAATACAAGAAAACTTGCTTCAAATGCAATATTATGCGACATTCTGAGATTTCAAGGCCAAATCACATATCGTGATACTTCATGAAATAGTATCGAAATATTGGTGAAAATGAATATATTTACGTAATGTCAAACTACATGAAAAACGTGAAAAAAGTCACTATTTAACCATATTTGAGGATTTTAACTTCAAATCATAGAGCGAGGTTTCGTATTATTTAGATCCAAGAAAAGACATATGACAAGGTTGTATCCAATACAAATGATAAAACCAATCTGTTTTCATTAGAACTAACATTAGAATTAATTAGAATGTTCCTGATTTTCCGTTTATATTACCGATGGAAGATGTAAACGTAAAACCGCTCAAATCCGGCTGAAACGTCGATATATGCAATAAAAACCGAACTTCTCCCCTTTTCAATATCCTACTCAGTATTTTAACAAGAAACAAATAGTTGATTGAAAATGAAGTATTTAAGGTTAATTTCCAATCAATTATGTGTTTGCATCATTTTTATCGTATATATAATGAATTAATACCCAAAAACTGAAAATTCACAGAAACGTGGAAAAACGGCAAAATATTGCCTAAATCGATGATATTTTGTTTAAATCACATGGAGGAAAAGGGCGATGATAAACGTCAAAATATTGCTAAATTCGAAGATTTTTCGTACGAAACAAAATGCAAGAAAACTTGCTTAAAATGCAATATTATGCGACATTCTGAGATTTCAAGGCCAAATCACATATCGTGATACTACATGAAATAGTATCGAAATATTGGTAAAAATGAATATATTTACGTAATATCAAACTACATGAAAAACGTGAAAAAAGTCGCTATTTAACCATATATGAGGATTTTAACTTCAAATCAAAGAGCGAGGTTTCGTATTATTTAGATCCAAGAAAAGACATATGACAATGTTGTTTCCAATACAAATGATAAAAACCAATGTGTTTTCATTAGAATCAACTAAAATGTTCCTGATTTTCCGTTTATATTACCGATGGAAGATGTACACGAAAACCGCTCTATTCCGGCTGAAACGTCGATATATGCAATAAAAACAGAACTTCTCCCCTTTTCAATATCCTACTCAGTATTTTAACGAGAAACAAATAGTTGATTGAAAATGAAGTATTTAAGGTTATTATCTAATCAATTATGTGTTTGCATCATTTTTATCGTATATATAATGAATTAATACCCATAAACTTAAAATTCACAGAAACGTGGAAAAACGGCAAAATATTGCCTAATTCGATGATATTTTGTTTAAATCACATAAAGGAAAAGGGGGGATGATAAACGTCAAAATATTGCTAAATTCGATGATTTTTCGTACGAAACAAAATGCAAGAAAACTTGCTTAAAATGCTATATTTTGCGACATTCTGAGATTTCAAGGCAAAATCACATATCGTGATACTACATGAAACAGTATCGAAGTATTGGTAAAAAATGAATATATTTACGTAATGTCAAACTACATGAAAAACGTGAAAAAAGTCACTATTTAACCATATTTGAGGATTTTAACTTCAAATCATATAGCGAGGTTTCGTATTATTTAGATCCAAGAAAAGACATATGACAAAGTTGTTTCCAATACAAATGATAAAACCAATCTGTTTTCATTATAATTAACATTAGAATTAATTAGAATGTTCCTGATTTTCCGTTTATATTACCGATGGAAGATGTACATGTAAAACCGCTCTAATCCGGCTGAAACGTCGATATATGCAATAAAAACCGAACTTCTCCCCTTTTCAATATCCTACTCAGTATTTTAACAAGAAACAAATAGTTGATTGAAAATGAAGTATTTAAGGTTAATTTCCAATCAATTATGTGTTTGCATCATTTTTATCGTATATATAATGAATTAATACCCAAAAACTGAAAATTCACAGAAACGTGGAAAAACGGCAAAATATTGCCTAATTCGATGATATTTTGTTTAAATCACATGGAGGAAAAGGGGGGATGATAAACGTCAAAATATTGCTAAATTCGAAGATTTTTCGTACGAAACAAAATGCAAGAAAACTTGCTTAAAATGCAATATTATGCGACATTCTGAGATTTCAAGGCCAAATCACATATCGTGATACTACATGAAATAGTATCGAAATATTGGTAAAAATGAATATATTTACGTAATATCAAACTACATGAAAAACGTGAAAAAAGTCGCTATTTAACCATATATGAGGATTTTAACTTCAAATCATAGAGCGAGGTTTCGTATTATTTAGATCCAAGAAAAGACATATGACAATGTTGTTTCCAATACAAATGATAAAAACCAATGTGTTTTCATTAGAATTAATTAAAATGTTCCTGATTTTCCGTTAATATTACCGATGGAAGATGTACACGAAAACCGCTCTATTCCGGCTGAAATGTCGATATATGCAATAAAAACAGAACTTCTCCCCTTTTCAATATCTTACTCAGTATTTTATCGAGAAACAAATAGTTGATTGAAAATGAAGTATTTAAGGTTATTATCTAATCAATTATGTGTTTGCATCATTTTTATCGTATATATAATGAATTAATAAACATAAACTGAAAATTCACAAAAACGTGGAAAAACGGCAAAATATTGCCTAATTCGATGATATTTTGTTTTAATAACATGAAGGAAAAGGAGATAATAAACGTCAAAATATTGCTAAATTCGATGATTTTTCGTACGAAACAGAATACAAGAAAACTTGCTTCAAATGCAATATTATGCGACATTCTGAGATTTCAAGGCCAAATCACATATCGTGATACTACATGAAATAGTATCGAAATATTGGTGAAAATGAATATATTTACGTAATGTCAAACTACATGAAAAACGTGAAAAAGTCACTATTTAACCATATTTGAGGATTTTAACTTCAAATCATATAGCGAGGTTTCGTATTATTTAGATCCAAGAAAAGACATATGACAAGGTTGTTTCCAATACAAATGATAAAACCAATCTGTTTTCATTAGAATTAACATTAGAATTAATTAGAATGTTGCTGATTTTCCGTTTATATTACCGATGGAAGATGTACATGTAAAACCGCTCTAATCCGGCTGAAACGTCGATATATGCAATAAAAACCGAACTTCTCCCCTTTTCAATATCCTACTCAGTATTTTAACAAGACACAAATAGTTGATTGAAAATGAAGTATTTAAGGTTAATTTCCAATCAATTATGTGTTTGCATCATTTTTATCGTATATATAATGAATTAATACCCATAAACTGAAAATTCACAGAAACGTGGAAAAACGGCAAAATATTGCCTAATTCGATGATATTTTGTTTAAATCACATGGACTAAAAGGGGGATGATAAACGTCAAAATATTGCTAAATTCGAAGATTTTTCGTACGAAACAAAATGCAAGAAAACTTGCTTAAAATGCAATATTATGCGACATTCTGAGATTTCAAAGCCAAATCACATATCGTGATACTACATGAAATAGTATCGAAATATTGGTAAAAATGAATGTATTTACGTAATATCAAACTACATGAAAAACGTGAAAAAAGTCGTTATTTAACCATATATGAGAATTTTAATTTCAAATCATAGAGCGAGGTTTCGTATTATTTAGATCCAAGAAAAGACATATGACAATGTTGTTTCCAATACAAATGATAAAAACCAATGTGTTTTCATTAGAATTAATTAAAATGTTCCTGATTTTCCGTTAATATTACCGATGGAAGATGTACACGAAAACCGCTCTATTCCGGCTGAAATGTCGATATATGCAATGAAAACAGAACTTCTCCCCTTTTCAATATCTTACTCAGTATTTTAACGAGAAACAAATAGTTGATTGAAAATGAAGTATTTAAGGTTATTATCTAATCATTTATGTGTTTGCATCATTTTTATCGTATATATAATGAATTAATACCCATAAACTGAAAATTCACAAAAACGTGGAAAAACGGCAAAATATTGCCTAATTCGATGATATTTTGTTTTAATAACATGAAGGAAAAGGATATAATAAACTTCAAAATATTGCTAAATGCGATGATTTTTCGTACGAAACAAAATACAAGAAAACTTGCTTCAAATGCAATATTATGCGACATTCTGAGATTTCAAGGCCAAATCACATATCGTGATACTACATGAAATAGTATCGAAATATTGGTGAAAATGAATATATTTACGTAAGGTCAAACTACATGAAAAACGTGAAAAAAGTCACTATTTAACCATATTTGAGGATTTTAACTTCAAATCGTAGAGCGAGGTTTCGTATTATTTAGATCCAAGAAAAGACATATGACAAGGTTGTATCCAATACAAATGATAAAACCAATCTGTTTTCATTAGAATTAACATTAGAATTAATTAGAATGTTCCTGATTTTCCGTTTATATTACCGATGGAAGATGTAAACGTAAAACCGCTCAAATCCGGCTGAAACGTCGATATATGCAATAAAAACCGAACTTCTCCCCTTTTCAATATCCTACTCAGTATTTTAACGAGAAACATATAGTTGATCGAAAATGAAGTATTTAAGGTTAATTTCCAATCAATTATGTGTTTGCATCATTTTTATTGTATATTTAATGAATTAATACCGAAAGACTGAAAATTCACAAAAACGTGGAAAAACGGCAAAATATTGCCTAATTCGATGATATTTTGTTTAAATCACATGAAGGAAAAGGAGATGATAAACGTCAAAATATTGCTAAATTCGATGATTTTTCGTACGAAACAAAATGCAAGAAAACTTGCTTAAAATGCAATATTATGCGAAATTCTGATATTTGAAGGCCAAATCACATATCGTGATACTACACGAAATAGTATCGAAATATTGGTATAAACGAATATATTTACGTAAAATCACACTACTTGAAAAAGGTGAAAAAAGTCACTATTTTACCATATATGAGGATTTTAACTTCAAATCATAGAGCGAGGTTTCGTATTCTTTAGATCCAAGAAAAGACATATGACAATGTTGTTCCCAATACAAATGATAAAAACCAATGTGTTTTCATTAGAATTAACTAAAATGTTCCTGATTTTCCGTTTATATTACCGATGGAAGATGTACACGAAAACCGCTCTATTCCGGCTGAAACGTCGATATATGCAATAAAAACAGAACTTCTCCCCTTTTCAATATCCTACTCAGTATTTTAACGAGAAACAAATAGTTGATTGAAAATGAAGTATTTAAGGTTATTATCTAATCAATTATGTGTTTGCATCATTTTTATCGTATATATAATGAATTAATACCCATAAACTTAAAATTCACAGAAACGTGGAAAAACGGCAAAATATTGCCTAATTCGATGATATTTTGTTTAAATCACATAAAGGAAAAGAGGGGATGATAAACGTCAAAATATTGCTAAATTCGATGATTTTTCGTACGAAACAAAATGCAAGAAAACTTGCTTAAAATGCAATATTTTGCGACATTCTGAGATTTCAAGGCCAAATCACATATCGTGATACTACATGAAACAGTATCGAAATATTGGTAAAAAATGAATATATTTACGTAATGTCAAACTACATGAAAAACGTGAAAAAAGTCACTATTTAACCATATTTGAGGATTTTAACTTCAAATCATATAGCGAGGTTTCGTATTATTTAGATCCAAGAAAAGACATATGACAAGGTTGTTTCCAATACAAATGATAAAACCAATCTGTTTTCATTAGAATTAACATTAGAATTAATTAGAATGTTCCTGATTTTCCGTTTATATTACCGATGGAAGATGTACATGTAAAACCGCTCTAATCCGGCTGAAACGTCGATATATGCAATAAAAACCGAACTTCTCCCCTTTTCAATATCCTACTCAGTATTTCAACAAGAAACAAATAGTTGATTGAAAATGAAGTATTTAAGGTTAATTTCCAATCAATTATGTGTTTGCATCATTTTTATCGTATATATAATGAATTAATACCCATAAACTGAAAATTCACAGAAACGTGGAAAAACGGCAAAATATTGCCTAATTCGATGATATTTTGTTTAAATCACATGGAGGAAAAGGGGGATGATAAACGTCAAAATATTGCTAAATTCGAAGATTTTTCGTACGAAACAAAATGCAAAAAAACTTGCTTAAAATGCAATATTATGCGACATTCTGAGATTTCAAGGCCAAATCACATATCGTGATACTACATGAAATAGTATCGAAATATTGGTAAAAATGAATATATTTACGTAATATCAAACTACATGAAAAACGTGAAAAAAGTCGCTATTTAACCATATATGAGGATTTTAACTTCAAATCATAGAGCGAGGTTTCGTATTATTTAGATCCAAGAAAAGACATATGACAATGTTATTTCCAATACAAATGATAAAAACCAATGTGTTTTCATTAGAATTAATTAAAATGTTCCTGATTTTCCGTTAATATTACCGATGGAAGATGTACACGAAAACCGCTCTATTCCGGCTGAAACGTCGATATATGCAATAAAAACAGAACTTCTCCCCTTTTCAATATCCTACTCAGTATTTTATCGAGAAACAAATAGTTGATTGAAAATGAAGTATTTAAGGTTATTATCTAATCAATTATGTGCTTGCATCATTTTTATCGTATATATAATGAAATAATACCCATAAACTTAAAATTCACATAAACGTGGAAAAACGGCAAAATATTGCCTAATTCGATGATATTTTGTTTAAATCACATGAAGGAAAAGGGGGGATGATAAACGTCAAAATATTGCTAAATTCGATGATTTTTCGTACGAAACAAAATGCAAGAAAACTTGCTTAAAATGCAATATTTTGCGACATTCTGAAATTTCAAGGCCAAATCACATATCGTGATACTACATGAAACAGTATCGAAATATTGGTAAAAAATGAATATATTTACGTAATGTCAAACTACATGAAAAACGTGAAAAAAGTCACTATTTAACCATATTTGAGGATTTTAACTTCAAATCATATAGCGAGGTTTCGTATTATTTAGATCCAAGAAAAGACATATGACAAGGTTGTTTCCAATACAAATGATAAAACCAATCTGTTTTCATTAGAATTAACATTAGAATTAATTAGAATGTTGCTGATTTTCCGTTTATATTACCGATGGAAGATGTACATGTAAAACCGCTCTAATCCGGCTGAAACGTCGATATATGCAATAAAAACAGAACTTCTCCCCTTTTCAATATCCTACTCAGTATTTTAACAAGACACAAATAGTTGATTGAAAATGAAGTATTTAAGGTTAATTTCCAATCAATTATGTGTTTGCATCATTTTTATCGTATATATAATGAATTAATACCCATAAACTGAAAATTCACAGAAACGTGGAAAAACGGCAAAATATTGCCTAATTCGATGATATTTTGTTTAAATCACATGGACTAAAAGGGGGATGATAAACGTCAAAATATTGCTAAATTCGAAGATTTTTCGTACGAAACAAAATGCAAAAAAACTTGCTTAAAATGCAATATTATGCGACATTCTGAGATTTCAAGGCCAAATCACATATCGTGATACTACATGAAATAGTATCGAAATATTGGTAAAAATGAATATATTTACGTAATATCAAACTACATGAAAAACGTGAAAAAAGTCACTATTTAACCATATTTGAGGATTTTAACTTCAAATCATATAGCGAGGTTTCGTATTATTTAGATCCAAGAAAAGACATATGACAAGGTTGTTTCCAATACAAATGATAAAACCAATCTGTTTTCATTAGAATTAACATTAGAATTAATTAGAATGTTGCTGATTTTCCGTTTATATTACCGATGGAAGATGTACATGTAAAACCGCTCTAATCCGGCTGAAACGTCGATATATGCAATAAAAACAGAACTTCTCCCCTTTTCAATATCCTACTCAGTATTTTAACAAGACACAAATAGTTGATTGAAAATGAAGTATTTAAGGTTAATTTCCAATCAATTATGTGTTTGCATCATTTTTATCGTATATATAATGAATTAATACCCATAAACTGAAAATTCACAGAAACGTGGAAAAACGGCAAAATATTGCCTAATTCGATGATATTTTGTTTAAATCACATGGACTAAAAGGGGGATGATAAACGTCAAAATATTGCTAAATTCGAAGATTTTTCGTACGAAACAAAATGCAAGAAAACTTGCTTAAAATGCAATATTATGCGACATTCTGAGATTTCAAAGCCAAATCACATATCGTGATACTACATGAAATAGTATCGAAATATTGGTAAAAATGAATGTATTTACGTAATATCAAACTACATGAAAAACGTGAAAAAAGTCGCTATTTATCCATATATGAGAATTTTAATTTCAAATCATAGAGCGAGGTTTCGTATTATTTAGATCCAAGAAAAGACATATGACAATGTTGTTTCCAATACAAATGATAAAAACCAATGTGTTTTCATTAGAATTAATTAAAATGTTCCTGATTTTCCGTTAATATTACCGATGGAAGATGTACACGAAAACCGCTCTATTCCGGCTGAAACGTCGATATATGCAATGAAAACAGAACTTCTCCCCTTTTCAATATCCTACTCAGTATTTTAACGAGAAACAAATAGTTGATTGAAAATGAAGTATTTAAGGTTATTATCTAATCATTTATGTGTTTGCATCATTTTTATCGTATATATAATGAATTAATACCCATAAACTGAAAATTCACAAAAACGTGGAAAAACGGCAAAATATTGCCAAATTCGATGATATTTTGTTTTAATAACATGAAGGAAAAGGATATAATAAACTTCAAAATATTGCTAAATTCGATGATTTTTCGTACGAAACAAAATACAAGAAAACTTGCTTCAAATGCAATATTATGCGACATTCTGAGATTTCAAGGCCAAATCACATATCGTGATACTACATGAAATAGTATCGAAATATTGGTGAAAATGAATATATTTACGTAAGGTCAAACTACATGAAAAACGTGAAAAAAGTCACTATTTAACCATATTTGAGGATTTTAACTTCAAATCGCAGAGCGAGGTTTCGTATTATTTAGATCCAAGAAAAGACATATGACAAGGTTGTATCCAATACAAATGATAAAACCAATCTGTTTTCATTAGAATTAACATTAGAATTAATTAGAATGTTCCTGATTTTCCGTTTATATTACCGATGGAAGATGTAAACGTAAAACCGCTCAAATCCGGCTGAAACGTCGATATATGCAATAAAAACCGAACTTCTCCCCTTTTCAATATCCTACTCAGTATTTTAACGAGAAACATATAGTTGATCGAAAATGAAGTATTTAAGGTTAATTTCCAATCAATTATGTGTTTGCATCATTTTTATTGTATATTTAATGAATTAATACCGAAAGACTGAAAATTCACAAAAACGTGGAAAAACGGCAAAATATTGCCTAATTCGATGATATTTTGTTTAAATCACATGAAGGAAAAGGAGATGATAAACGTCAAAATATTGCTAAATTCGATGATTTTTCGTACGAAACAAAATGCAAGAAAACTTGCTTAAAATGCAATATTATGCGAAATTCTGATATTTGAAGGCCAAATCACATATCGTGATACTACACGAAATAGTATCTAAATATTGGTATAAACGAATATATTTACGTAAAATCACACTACTTGAAAAAGGTGAAAAAAGTCACTATTTTACCATATATGAGGATTTTAACTTCAAATCATAGAGCGAGGTTTCGTATTCTTTAGATCCAAGAAAAGACATATGACAATGTTGTTCCCAATACAAATGATAAAAACCAATGTGTTTTCATTAGAATTAACTAAAATGTTCCTGATTTTCCGTTTATATTACCGATGGAAGATGTACACGAAAACCGCTCTATTCCGGCTGAAACGTCGATATATGCAATAAAAACAGAACTTCTCCCCTTTTCAATATCCTACTCAGTATTTTAACGAGAAACAAATAGTTGATTGAAAATGAAGTATTTAAGGTTATTATCTAATCAATTATGTGTTTGCATCATTTTTATCGTATATATAATGAATTAATACCCATAAACTTAAAATTCACAGAAACGTGGAAAAACGGCAAAATATTGCCTAATTCGATGATATTTTGTTTAAATCACATAAAGGAAAAGGGGGGATGATAAACGTCAAAATATTGCTAAATTCGATGATTTTTCGTACGAAACAAAATGCAAGAAAACTTGCTTAAAATGCAATATTTTGCGACATTCTGAGATTTCAAGGCCAAATCACATATCGTGATACTACATGAAACAGTATCGAAATATTGGTAAAAAATGAATATATTTACGTAATGTCAAACTACATGAAAAACGTGAAAAAAGTCACTATTTAACCATATTTGAGGATTTTAACTTAAAATCATATTGCGAGGTTTCGTATTATTTAGATCCAAGAAAAGACATATGACAAGGTTGTTTCCAATACAAATGATAAAACCAATCTGTTTTCATTAGAATTAACATTAGAATTAATTAGAATGTTCCTGATTTTCCGTTTATATTACCGATGGAAGATGTACATGTAAAACCGCTCTAATCCGGCTGAAACGTCGATATATGCAATAAAAACCGAACTTCTCCCCTTTTCAATATCCTACTCAGTATTTCAACAAGAAACAAATAGTTGATTGAACATGAAGTATTTAAGGTTAATTTCCAATCAATTATGTGTTTGCATCATTTTTATCGTATATATAATGAATTAATACCCATAAACTGAAAATTCACAGAAACGTGGAAAAACGGCAAAATATTGCCTAATTCGATGATATTTTGTTTAAATCACAAGGAGGAAAAGGGGGATGATAAACGTCAAAATATTGCTAAATTCGAAGATTTTTCGTACGAAACAAAATACAAGAAAACTTGCTTAAAATGCAATATTATGCGACATTCTGAGATTTCAAGGCCAAATCACATATCGTGATACTACATGAATTAGTATCGAAATATTGGTAAAAATGAATATATTTACGTAATATCAAACTACATGAAAAACGTGAAAAAAGTCGCTATTTAACCATATATGAGGATTTTAACTTCAAATCATAGAGCGAGGTTTCGTATTATTTAGATCCAAGAAAAGACATATGACAATGTTGTTTCCAATACAAATGATAAAAACCAATGTGTTTTCATTAGAATTAATTAAAATGTTCCTGATTTTCCGTTAATATTACCGATGGAAGATGTACACGAAAACCGCTCTATTCCGGCTGAAATGTCGATATATGCAATAAAAACAGAACTTCTCCCCTTTTCAATATCTTACTCAGTATTTTATCGAGAAACAAATAGTTGATTGAAAATGAAGTATTTAATGTTATTATCTAATCAATTATGTGTTTGCATCATTTTTATCGTATATATAATGAATTAATACCCATAAACTGAAAATTCACAAAAACGTGGAAAAACGGCAAAATATTGCCTAATTCGATGATATTTTGTTTTAATAACATGAAGGAAAAGGAGATAATAAACGTCAAAATATTGCTAAATTCGATGATTTTTCGTTCGAAACAAAATACAAGAAAACTTGCTTCAAATGCAATATTATGCGACATTCTGAGATTTCAAGGCCAAATCACATATCGTGATACTACATGAAATAGTATCGAAATATTGGTGAAAATGAATATATTTACGTAATGTCAAACTACATGAAAAACGTGAAAAAAGTCACTATTTAACCATATTTGAGGATTTTAACTTCAAATCATAGAGCGAGGTTTCGTATTATTTAGATCCAAGAAAAGACATATGACAAGGTTGTATCCAATACATATGATAAAACCAATCTGTTTTCATTAGAATTAACATTAGAATTAATTAGAATGATCCTGATTTTCTGTTTATATTACCGATGGAAGATGTAAACGTAAAACCGCTCAAATCCGGCTGAAACGTCGATATATGCAATAAAAACCGAACTTCTCCCCTTTTCAATATCCTACTCAGTATTTTAACAAGAAACAAATTGTTGATTGAAAATGAAGTATTTAAGGTTAATTTCCAATCAATTATGTGTTTGCATCATTTTTATCGTATATATAATGAATTAATACCCATAAACTGAAAATTCACAGAAACGTGGAAAAACGGCAAAATATTGCCTAATTCAATGATATTTTGTTTAAATCACATGGAGGAAAAGGGGGATGATAAACGTCAAAATATTGCTAAATTCGAAGATTTTTCGTACGAAACAAAATGCAAGAAAACTTGCTTAAAATGCAATATTATGCGACATTCTGAGATTTCAAGGCCAAATCACATATCGTGATACTACATGAAATAGTATCGAAATATTGGTGAAAATGAATATATTTACGTAATGTCAATCTACATGAAAAACGTGAAAAAAGTCACTATTTAACCATATTTGAGGATTTTAACTTCAAATCGTAGAGCGAGGTTTCGTATTATTTAGATCCAAGAAAAGACATATGACAATGTTGTTTCCAATACAAATGATAAAAACCAATGTGTTTTCATTAGAATTAACTAAAATGTTCCTGATTTTCCGTTTATATTACCGATGGAAGATGTACACGAAAACCGCTCTATTCCGGCTGAAACGTCGATATATGCAATAAAAACAGAACTTCTCCCCTTTTCAATATCCTACTCAGTATTTTAACGAGAAACAAATAGTTGATTGAAAATGAAGTATTTAAGGTTATTATTTAATCAATTATGTGTTTGCATCATTTTTATCGTATATATAATGAATTAATATCCATAAACTGAAAATTCACAAAAACGTGGAAAAACGGCAAAATATTGCCTAATTCGATGATATTTTGTTTTAATAACATGAAGGAAAAGGAGATAATAAACGTCAAAATATTGCTAAATTCGATGATTTTTCGTTCGAAACAAAATATAAGAAAACTTGCTTAAAATGCAATATTTTGCGACATTCTGAGATTTCAAGGCCAAATCACATATCGTGATACTTCATGAAATAGTATCGAAATATTGGTGAAAATGAATATATTTACGTAATGTCAAACTACATGAAAAACGTGAAAAAAGTCACTATTTAACCATATTTGAGGATTTTAACTTCAAATCATAGAGCGAGGTTTCGTATTATTTAGATCCAAGAAAAGACATATGAAAAGGTTGTATCCAATACAAATGATAAAACCAATCTGTTTTCATTAGAACTAACATTAGAATTAATTAGAATGTTCCTGATTTTCCGTTTATATTACCGATGGAAGATGTAAACGTAAAACCGCTCAAATCCGGCTGAAACGTCGATATATGCAATAAAAACCGAACTTCTCCCCTTTTCAATATCCTACTCAGTATTTTAACAAGAAACAAATAGTTGATTGAAAATGAAGTATTTAAGGTTAATTTCCAATCAATTATGTGTTTGCATCAATTTTATTGGTAATATAATGAATTAATACCCAAAAACTGAAAATTCACAGAAACGTGGTAAAACGGCAAAATATTGCCTAATTCGATGATATTTTGTTTAAATCACATGGAGGAAAAGGGGGATGATAAACATCAAAATATTGCTAAATTCGAAGATTTTTCGTACGAAACAAAATGCAAGAAAACTTGCTTAAAATGCAATATTATGCGACATTCTGAGATTTCAAGGCCAAATCACATATCGTGATACTACATGAAATAGTATCGAAATATTGGTGAAAATGAATATATTTACGTAAGGTCAAACTACATGAAAAACGTGAAAAAAGTCACTATTTAACCATATTTGAGGATTTTAACTTCAAATCGTAGAGCGAGGTTTCGTATTATTTAGATCCAAGAAAAGACATATGACAAGGTTGTATCCAATACAAATGAAAAAACCAATCTGTTTTCATTAGAATTAACATTAGAATTAATTAGAATGTTCCTGATTTTCCGTTTATATTACCGATGGAAGATGTAAACGTAAAACCGCTCAAATCCGGCTGAAACGTCGACATATGCAATAAAAACCGAACTTCTCCCCTTTTTTATATCCTACTCAGTATTTTAACGAGAAACAAATAGTTGATCGAAAATTAAGTATTTAAGGTTAATTTCCAATCAATTATGTGTTTGCATCATTTTTATTGTATATTTAATGAATTAATACCGAAAGACTGAAAATTCACAAAAACGTGGAAAAACGGCAAAATATTGCCTAATTCGATGATATTTTGTTTAAATCACATGAAGGAAAAGGAGATGATAAACGTCAAAATATTGCTAAATTCGATTATTTTTCGTACGAAACAAAATGCAAGAAAACTTGCTTAAAATGCAATATTATGCGAAATTCTGAGATTTGAAGGCCAAATCACATATCGTGATACTACATGAAATAGTATCGAAATATTGGTATAAACGAATATATTTACGTAAAATCACACTACTTGAAAAACGTGAAAAAAGTCACTATTTTACCATATATGAGGATTTTAACTTCAAATCATAGAGCGAGGTTTCGTATTATTTAGATCCAAGAAAAGACATATGACAATGTTGTTTCCAATACAAATGATAAAAACCAATGTGTTTTCATTAGAATTAACTAAAATGTTCCTGATTTTCCGTTTATATTACCGATGGAAGATATACACGAAAACCGCTCTATTCCGGCTGAAACGTCGATATATGCAATAAAAACAGAACTTCTCCCCTTTTCAATATCCTACTCAGTATTTTAACGAGAAACAAATAGTTGATTGAAAATGAAGTATTTAAGGTTATTATCTAATCAATTATGTGTTTGCATCATTTTTATCGTATATATAATGAATTAATACCCATAAACTTAAAATTCACAGAAACGTGGAAAAACGGCAAAATATTGCCTAATTCGATGATATTTTGTTTAAATCACATGAAGGAAAAGGGGGGATGATAAACGTCAAAATATTACTAAATTCGATGATTTTTCGTACGAAACAAAATGCAAGAAAACTTGCTTAAAATGCAATATTTTGCGACATTCTGAGATTTCAAGGCCAAATCACATATCGTGATACTTCATGAAATAGTATCGAAATATTGGTGAAAATGAATATATTTACGTAATGTCAAACTACATGAAAAACGTGAAAAAAGTCACTATTTAACCATATTTGAGGATTTTAACTTCAAATCATAGAGCGAGGTTTCGTATTATTTAGATCCAAGAAAAGACATATGACAAGGTTGTATCCAATACAAATGATAAAACCAATCTGTTTTCATTAGAACTAACATTAGAATTAATTAGAATGTTCCTGATTTTCCGTTTATATTACCGATGGAAGATGTAAACGTAAAACCGCTCAAATCCGGCTGAAACGTCGATATATGCAATAAAAACCGAACTTCTCCCCTTTTCAATATCCTACTCAGTAGTTTAACAAGAAACAAATAGTTGATTGAAAATGAAGTATTTAAGGTTAATTTCCAATCAATTATGTGTTTGCATCATTTTTATCGTATATATAATGAATTAATACCCAAAAACTGAAAATTCACAGAAACGTGGAAAAACGGCAAAATATTGCCTAATTCGATGATATTTTGTTTAAATCACATGGAGGAAAAGGGGGATGATAAACGTCAAAATATTGCTAAATTCGAAGATTTTTCGTACGAAACAAAATGCAAGAAAACTTGCTTAAAATGCAATATTATGCGACATTCTGAGATTTCAAGGCCAAATCACATATCGTGATACTACATGGAATAGTATCGAAATATTGGTAAAAATGAATATATTTACGTAATATCAAACTACATGAAAAACGTGAAAAAAGTCGCTATTTAACCATATATGAGGATTTTAACTTCAAATCATAGAGCGAGGTTTCGTATTATTTAGATCCAAGAAAAGACATATGACAATGTTGTTTCCAATACAAATGATAAAAACCAATGTGTTTTCATTAGAATTAATTAAAATGTTTGATTTTCCGTTAATATTACCGATGGAAGATGTACACGAAAACCGCTCTATTCCGGCTGAAATGTCGATATATGCAATAAAAACAGAACTTCTCTCCTTTTCAATATCTTACTCAGTATTTTATCGAGAAACAAATAGTTGATTGAAAATGAAGTATTTAAGGTTATTATCTAATCAGTTATGTGTTTGCATCATTTTTATCGTATATATAATGAATTAATACCCATAAACTGAAAATTCACAAAAACGTGGAAAAACGGCAAAATATTGCCTAATTCGATGATATTTTGTTTTAATAACAAGAAGGAAAAGGAGATAATAAACGTCAAAATATTGCTAAATTCGATGATTTTTCGTTCGAAACAAAATGCAAGAAAACTTGCTTAAAATGCAATATTATGCGACATTCTGAGATTTCAAGGCCAAATCACATATAGTGATACTACATGAAATAGTATCGAAATATTGGTGAAAATGAATATATTTACGTAAGGTCAAACTACATGAAAAACGTGAAAAAAGTCACTATTTAACCATATTTGAGGATTTTAACTTCAAATCGTAGAGCGAGGTTTCGTATTATTTAGATCCAAGAAAAGACATATGACAAGGTTGTATCCAATACAAATGATAAAACCAATCTGTTTTCATTAGAATTAACATTAGAATTAATTAGAATGTTCCTGATTTTCCGTTTATATTACCGATGGAAGATGTAAACGTAAAACCGCTCAAATCCGGCTGAAACGTCGATATATGCAATAAAAACCGAACTTCTCCCCTTTTTTATATCCGACTCAGTATTTTAACGAGAAACAAATAGTTGATCGAAAATTAAGTATTTAAGGTTAATTTCCAATCAATTATGTGTTTGCATAATTTTTATTGTATATTTAATGAATTAATACCGAAAGACTGAAAATTCACAAAAACGTGGAAAAACGGCAAAATAGTGCCTAATTCGATGATATTTTGTTTAAATCACATGAAGGAAAAGGAGATGATAAACGTCAAAATATTGCTAAATTCGATTATTTTTCGTACGAAACAAAATGCAAGAAAACTTGCTTAAAATGCAATATTATGCGAAATTCTGAGATTTGAAGGCCAAATCACATATCGTGATACTACATGAAATAGTATCGAAATATTGGTATAAACGAATATATTTACGTAAAATCACACTACTTGAAAAACGTGAAAAAAGTCACTATTTTACCATATATGAGGATTTTAACTTCAAATCATAGAGCGAGGTTTCGTATTATTTAGATCCAAGAAAAGACATATGACAATGTTGTTTCCAATACAAATGATAAAAACCAATGTGTTTTCATTAGAATTAACTAAAATGTTCCTGATTTTCCGTTTATATTACCGATGGAAGATGTACACGAAAACCGCTCTATTCCGGCTGAAACGTCGATATATGCAATAAAAACAGAACTTCTCCCCTTTTCAATATCCTACTCAGTATTTTAACGAGAAACAAATAGTTGATTGAAAATGAAGTATTTAAGGTTATTATCTAATCAATTATGTGTTTGCATCATTTTTATCGTATATATAATGAATTAATACCCAAAAACTGAAAATTCACAGAAACGTGGAAAAACGGCAAAATATTGCCTAATTCGATGATATTTTGTTTAAATCACATGGAGGAAAAGGGGGATGATAAACGTCAAAATATTGCTAAATTCGAAGATTTTTCGTACGAAACAAAATGCAAGAAAACTTGCTTAAAATGCAATATTATGCGACATTCTGAGATTTCAAGGCCAAATCACATATCGTGATACTACATGAAATAGTATCGAAATATTGGTAAAAATGAATATATTTACGTAATATCAAACTACATGAAAAACGTGAAAAAAGTCGCTATTTAACCATATATGAGGATTTTAACTTCAAATCATAGAGCGAGGTTTCGTATTATTTAGATCCAAGAAAAGACATATGACAATGTTGTTTCCAATACAAATGATAAAAACCAATGTGTTTTCATTAGAATTAATTAAAATGTTCCTGATTTTCCGTTAATATTACCGATGGAAGATGTACACGAAAACCGCTCTATTCCGGCTGAAATGTCGATATATGCAATAAAAACAGAACTTCTCTCCTTTTCAATATCTTACTCAGTATTTTATCGAGAAACAAATAGTTGATTGAAAATGAAGTATTTAAGGTTATTATCTAATCAGTTATGTGTTTGCATCATTTTTATCGTATATATAATGAATTAATACCCATAAACTGAAAATTCACAAAAACGTGGAAAAACGGCAAAATATTGCCTAATTCGATGATATTTTGTTTTAATAACAAGAAGGAAAAGGAGATAATAAACGTCAAAATATTGCTAAATTCGATGATTTTTCGTTCGAAACAAAATACAAGAAAACTTGCTTCAAATGCAATATTATGCGACATTCTGAGATTTCAAGGCCAAATCACATATCGTGATACTACATGAAATAGTATCGAAATATTGGTGAAAATGAATATATTTACGTAAGGTCAAACTACATGAAAAACGTGAAAAAAGTCACTATTTAACCATATTTGAGGATTTTAACTTCAAATCGTAGAGCGAGGTTTCGTATTATTTAGATCCAAGAAAAGACATATGACAAGGTTGTATCCAATACAAATGATAAAACCAATCTGTTTTCATTAGAATTAACATTAGAATTAATTAGAATGTTCCTGATTTTCCGTTTATATTACCGATGGAAGATGTAAACGTAAAACCGCTCAAATCCGGCTGAAACGTCGATATATGCAATAAAAACCGAACTTCTCCCCTTTTTTATATCCTACTCAGTATTTTAACGAGAAACAAATAGTTGATCGAAAATTAGGTATTTAAGGTTAATTTCCAATCAATTATGTGTTTGCATCATTTTTATTGTATATTTAATGAATTAATACCGAAAGACTGAAAATTCACAAAAACGTGGAAAAACGGCAAAATATTGCCTAATTCGATGATATTTTGTTTAAATCACATGAAGGAAAAGGAGATGATAAACGTCAAAATATTGCTAAATTCGATTATTTTTCGTACGAAACAAAATGCAAGAAAACTTGCTTAAAATGCAATATTATGCGAAATTCTGAGATTTGAAGGCCAAATCACATATCGTGATACTACATGAAATAGTATCGAAATATTGGTATAAACGAATATATTTACGTAAAATCACACTACTTGAAAAACGTGAAAAAAGTCACTATTTTACCATATATGAGGATTTTAACTTCAAATCATAGAGCGAGGTTTCGTATTATTTAGATCCAAGAAAAGACATATGACAATGTTGTTTCCAATACAAATGATAAAAACCAATGTGTTTTCATTAGAATTAACTAAAATGTTCCTGATTTTCCGTTTATATTACCGATGGAAGATGTACACGAAAACCGCTCTATTCCGGCTGAAACGTCGATATATGCAATAAAAACAGAACTTCTCCCCTTTTCAATATCCTACTCAGTATTTTAACGAGAAACAAATAGTTGATTGAAAATGAAGTATTTAAGGTTATTATCTAATCAATTATGTGTTTGCATCATTTTTATCGTATATATAATGAATTAATACCCATAAACTTAAAATTCACAGAAACGTGGAAAAACGGCAAAATATTGCCTAATTCGATGATATTTTGTTTAAATCACATGTAGGAAAAGGGGGGATGATAAACGTCAAAATATTGCTAAATTCGATGATTTTTCGTACGAAACAAAATGCAAGAAAACTTGCTTAAAATGCAATATTTTGCGACATTCTGAGATTTCAAGGCCAAATCACATATCGTGATACTTCATGAAATAGTATCGAAATATTGGTGAAAATGAATATATTTACGTAATGTCAAACTACATGAAAAACGTGAAAAAAGTCACTATTTAACCATATTTGAGGATTTTAACTTCAAATCATAGAGCGAGGTTTCGTATTATTTAGATCCAAGAAAAGACATATGACAAGGTTGTATCCAATACAAATGATAAAACCAATCTGTTTTCATTAGAACTAACATTAGAATTAATTAGAATGTTCCTGATTTTCCGTTTATATTACCGATGGAAGATGTAAACGTAAAACCGCTCAAATCCGGCTGAAACGTCGATATATGCAATAAAAACCGAACTTCTCCCCTTTTCAATATCCTACTCAGTATTTTAACAAGAAACAAATAGTTGAATGAAAATGAGTATTTAAGGTTAATTTCCAATCAATTATGTGTTTGCATCATTTTTATCGTATATATAATGAATTAATACCCAAAAACTGAAAATTCACAGAAACGTGGAAAAACGGCAAAATATTGCCTAATTCGATGATATTTTGTTTAAATCACATGGAGGAAAAGGGGGATGATAAACGTCAAAATATTGCTAAATTCGAAGATTTTTCGTACGAAACAAAATGCAAGAAAACTTGCTTAAAATGCAATATTATGCGACATTCTGAGATTTCAAGGCCAAATCACATATCGTGATACTACATGAAATAGTATCGAAATATTGGTACAAATGAATATATTTACGTAATATCAAACTACATGAAAAACGTGAAAAAAGTCGCTATTTAACCATATATGAGGATTTTAACTTCAAATCATAGAGCGAGGTTTCGTATTATTTAGATCCAAGAAAAGACATATGACAATGTTGTTTCCAATACAAATGATAAAAACCAATGTGTTTTCATTAGAATTAATTAACATGTTCCTGATTTTCCGTTAATATTACCGATGGAAGATGTACACGAAAACCGCTCTATTCCGGCTGAAATGTCGATATATGCAATAAAAACAGAACTTCTCTCCTTTTCAATATCTTACTCAGTATTTTATCGAGAAACAAATAGTTGATTGAAAATGAAGTATTTAAGGTTATTATCTAATCAGTTATGTGTTTGCATCATTTTTATCGTATATATAATGAATTAATACCCATAAACTGAAAATTCACAAAAACGTGGAAAAACGGCAAAATATTGCCTAATTCGATGATATTTTGTTTTATTAACAAGAAGGAAAAGGAGATAATAAACGTCAAAATATTGCTAAATTCGATGATTTTTCGTTCGAAACAAAATACAAGAAAACTTGCTTCAAATGCAATATTATGCGACATTCTGAGATTTCAAGGCCAAATCACATATCGTGATACTACATGAAATAGTATCGAAATATTGGTGAAAATGAATATATTTACGTAAGGTCAAACTACATGAAAAACGTGAAAAAAGTCACTATTTAACCATATTTGAGGATTTTAACTTCAAATCGTAGAGCGAGGTTTCGTATTATTTAGATCCAAGAAAAGACATATGACAAGGTTGTATCCAATACAAATGATAAAACCAATCTGTTTTCATTAGAATTAACATTAGAATTAATTAGAATGTTCCTGATTTTCCGTTTATATTACCGATGGAAGATGTAGACGTAAAACCGCTCAAATCCGGCTGAAACGTCGATATATGCAATAAAAACCGAACTTCTCCCCTTTTTTATATCCTACTCAGTATTTTAACGAGAAACAAATAGTTGATCGAAAATTAAGTATTTAAGGTTAATTTCCAATCAATTATGTGTTTGCATCATTTTTATTGTATATTTAATGAATTAATACCGAAAGACTGAAAATTCACAAAAACGTGGAAAAACGGCAAAATATTGCCTAATTCGATGATATTTTGTTTAAATCACATGAAGGAAAAGGAGATGATAAACGTCAAAATATTGCTAAACTCGATTATTTTTCGTACGAAACAAAATGCAAGAAAACTTGCTTAAAATGCAATATTATGCGAAATTCTGAGTTTTGAAGGCCAAATCACATATCGTGATACTACATGAAATAGTATCGAAATATTGGTATAAACGAATATATTTACGTAAAATCACACTACTTGAAAAACGTGAAAAAAGTCACTATTTTACCATATATGAGGATTTTAACTTCAAATCATAGAGCGAGGTTTCGTATTATTTAGATCCAAGAAAAGACATATGACAATGTTGTTTCCAATACAAATGATAAAAACCAATGTGTTTTCATTAGAATTAACTAAAATGTTCCTGATTTTCCGTTTATATTACCGATGGAAGATGTACACGAAAACCGCTCTATTCCGGCTGAAACGTCGATATATGCAATAAAAACAGAACTTCTCCCCTTTTCAATATCCTACTCAGTATTTTAACGAGAAACAAATAGTTGATTGAAAATGAAGTATTTAAGGTTATTATCTAATCAATTATGTGTTTGCATCATTTTTATCGTATATATAATGAATTAATACCCATAAACTTAAAATTCACAGAAACGTGGAAAAACGGCAAAATATTGCCTAATTCGATGATATTTTGTTTAAATCACATGTAGGAAAAGGGGGGATGATAAACGTCAAAATATTGCTAAATTCGATGATTTTTCGTACGAAACAAAATGCAAGAAAACTTGCTTAAAATGCAATATTTTGCGACATTCTGAGATTTCAAGGCCAAATCACATATCGTGATACTTCATGAAATAGTATCGAAATATTGGTGAAAATGAATATATTTACGTAATGTCAAACTACATGAAAAACGTGAAAAAAGTCACTATTTAACCATATTTGAGGATTTTAACTTCAAATCATAGAGCGAGGTTTCGTATTATTTAGATCCAAGAAAAGACATATGACAAGGTTGTATCCAATACAAATGATAAAACCAATCTGTTTTCATTAGAACTAACATTAGAATTAATTAGAATGTTCCTGATTTTCCGTTTATATTACCGATGGAAGATGTAAACGTAAAACCGCTCAAATCCGGCTGAAACGTCGATATATGCAATAAAAACCGAACTTCTCCCCTTTTCAATATCCTACTCAGTATTTTAACAAGAAACAAATAGTTGAATGAAAATGAGTATTTAAGGTTAATTTCCAATCAATTATGTGTTTGCATCATTTTTATCGTATATATAATGAATTAATACCCAAAAACTGAAAATTCACAGAAACGTGGAAAAACGGCAAAATATTGCCTAATTCGATGATATTTTGTTTAAATCACATGGAGGAAAAGGGGGATGATAAACGTCAAAATATTGCTAAATTCGAAGATTTTTCGTACGAAACAAAATGCAAGAAAACTTGCTTAAAATGCAATATTATGCGACATTCTGAGATTTCAAGGCCAAATCACATATCGTGATACTACATGAAATAGTATCGAAATATTGGTACAAATGAATATATTTACGTAATATCAAACTACATGAAAAACGTGAAAAAAGTCGCTATTTAACCATATATGAGGATTTTAACTTCAAATCATAGAGCGAGGTTTCGTATTATTTAGATCCAAGAAAAGACATATGACAATGTTGTTTCCAATACAAATGATAAAAACCAATGTGTTTTCATTAGAATTAATTAACATGTTCCTGATTTTCCGTTAATATTACCGATGGAAGATGTACACGAAAACCGCTCTATTCCGGCTGAAATGTCGATATATGCAATAAAAACAGAACTTCTCTCCTTTTCAATATCTTACTCAGTATTTTATCGAGAAACAAATAGTTGATTGAAAATGAAGTATTTAAGGTTATTATCTAATCAGTTATGTGTTTGCATCATTTTTATCGTATATATAATGAATTAATACCCATAAACTGAAAATTCACAAAAACGTGGAAAAACGGCAAAATATTGCCTAATTCGATGATATTTTGTTTTAATAACAAGAAGGAAAAGGAGATAATAAACGTCAAAATATTGCTAAATTCGATGATTTTTCGTTCGAAACAAAATACAAGAAAACTTGCTTCAAATGCAATATTATGCGACATTCTGAGATTTCAAGGCCAAATCACATATCGTGATACTACATGAAATAGTATCGAAATATTGGTGAAAATGAATATATTTACGTAAGGTCAAACTACATGAAAAACCTGAAAAAAGTCACTATTTAACCATATTTGAGGATTTTAACTTCAAATCGTAGAGCGAGGTTTCGTATTATTTAGATCCAAGAAAAGACATATGACAAGGTTGTATCCAATACAAATGATAAAACCAATCTGTTTTCATTAGAATTAACATTAGAATTAATTAGAATGTTCCTGATTTTCCGTTTATATTACCGATGGAAGATGTAGACGTAAAACCGCTCAAATCCGGCTGAAACGTCGATATATGCAATAAAAACCGAACTTCTCCCCTTTTTTATATCCTACTCAGTATTTTAACGAGAAACAAATAGTTGATCGAAAATTAAGTATTTAAGGTTAATTTCCAATCAATTATGTGTTTGCATCATTTTTATTGTATATTTAATGAATTAATACCGAAAGACTGAAAATTCACAAAAACGTGGAAAAACGGCAAAATATTGCCTAATTCGATGATATTTTGTTTAAATCACATGAAGGAAAAGGAGATGATAAACGTCAAAATATTGCTAAACTCGATTATTTTTCGTACGAAACAAAATGCAAGAAAACTTGCTTAAAATGCAATATTATGCGAAATTCTGAGTTTTGAAGGCCAAATCACATATCGTGATACTACATGAAATAGTATCGAAATATTGGTATAAACGAATATATTTACGTAAAATCACAGTACTTGAAAAACGTGAAAAAAGTCACTATTTTACCATATATGAGGATTTTAACTTCAAATCATAGAGCGAGATTTCGTATTATTTAGATCCAAGAAAAGACATATGACAATGTTGTTTCCAATACAAATGATAAAAACCAATGTGTTTTCATTAGAATTAATTAAAATGTTCCTGATTTTCCGTTAATATTACCGATGGAAGATGTACACGAAAACTGCTCTATTCCGGCTGAAATGTCGATATATGCAATAAAAACAGAACTTCTCCCCTTTTCAATATCTTACTCAGTATTTTATCGAGAAACAAATAGTTGATTGAAAATGAAGTATTTAAGGTTATTATCTAATCAATTATGTGTTTGCATCATTTTTATCGTATATATAATGAATTAATACCCATAAACTGAAAATTCACAAAAACGTGGAAAAACGGCAAAATATTGCCTAATTCGAAGATATTTTGTTTTAATAACAAGAAGGAAAAGGAGATAATAAACGTCAAAATATTGCTAAATTCGATGATTTTTCGTTCGAAACAAAATACAAGAAAACTTGCTTCAAATGCAATATTATGCGACATTCTGAGATTTCAGGGCCAAATCACATATCGTGATACTACATGAAATAGTATCGAAATATTGGTGAAAATGAATATATTTACGTAAGGTCAAACTACATGAAAAACGTGAAAAAAGTCACTATTTAACCATATTTGAGGATTTTAACTTCAAATCGTAGAGCGAGGTTTCGTATTATTTAGATCCAAGAAAAAACATATGACAAGGTTGTATCCAATACAAATGATAAAACCAATCTGTTTTCATTAGAATTAACATTAGAATTAATTAGAATGTTCCTGATTTTCCGTTTATATTACCGATGGAAGATGTAAACGTAAAACCGCTCAAATCCGGCTGAAACGTCGATATATGCAATAAAAACCGAACTTCTCCCCTTTTTTATATCCTACTCAGTATTTTAACGAGAAACAAATAGTTGATCGAAAATTAAGTATTTAAGGTTAATTTCCAATCAATTATGTGTTTGCATCATTTTTATTGTATATTTAATGAATTAATACCGAAAGACTGAAAATTCACAAAAACGTGGAAAAACGGCAAAATATTGCCTAATTCGATGATATTTTGTTTAAATCACATGAAGGAAAAGGAGATGATAAACGTCAAAATATTGCTAAATTCGATTATTTTTCGTACGAAACAAAGTGCAAGAAAACTTGCTTAAAATGCAATATTATGCGAAATTCTGAGTTTTGAAGGCCAAATCACATATCGTGATACTACATGAAATAGTATCGAAATATTGGTATAAACGAATATATTTACGTAAAATCACACTACTTGAAAAACGTGAAAAAAATCACTATTTTACCATATATGAGGATTTTAACTTCAAATCATAGAGCGAGGTTTCGCATTATTTAGATCCAAGAAAAGACATATGACAATGTTGTTTCCAATACAAATGATAAAAACCAATGTGTTTTCATTAGAATTACCTAAAATGTTCCTGATTTTCCGTTTATATTACCGATGGAAGATGTACACGAAAACCGCTCTATTCCGGCTGAAACGTCGATATATGCAATAAAAACAGAACTTCTCCCCTTTTCAATATCCTACTCAGTATTTTAACGAGAAACAAATAGTTGATTGAAAATGAAGTATTTAAGGTTATTATCTAATCAAATATGTGTTTGCATCATTTTTATCGTATATATAATGAATTAATACCCATAAACTTAAAATTCACAGAAACGTGGAAAAACGGCAAAATATTGCCTAATTCGATGATATTTTGTTTAAATCACATGAAGGAAAAGGGGGGATGATAAACGTCAAAATATTGCTAAATTCGATGATTTTTCGTACGAAACAAAATGCAAGAAAACTTGCTTAAAATGCAATATTTTGCGACATTCTGAGATTTCAAGGCCAAATCACATATCGTGATACTACATGAAACAGTATCGAAATATTGGTAAAAAATTAATATATTTACGTAATGTCAAACTACATGAAAAACGTGAAAAAAGTCACTATTTAACCATATTTGAGGATTTTAACTTCAAATCATATAGCGAGGTTTCGTATTATTTAGATCCAAGAAAAAACATATGACAAGGTAGTTTCCAATACAAATGATAAAACCAATCTGTTTTCATTAGAATTAACATTAGAATTAATTAGAATGTTCCTGATTTTCCGTTTATATTACCGATGGAAGATGTACATGTAAAACCGCTCTAATCCGGCTGAAACGTCGATATATGCAATAAAAACCGAACTTCTCCCCTTTTCAATATCCTACTCAGTATTTTAACAAGAAACAAATAGTTGATTGAAAATGAAGTATTTAAGGAAAATTTCCAATCAATTATGTGTTTGCATCATTTTTATCGTATATATAATGAATTAATACCCATAAACTGAAAATTCACAGAAACGTGGAAAAACGGAAAATTAATATTGCCTAATTCGATGATATTTTGTTTAAATCACATGGACTAAAAGGGGGATGATAAACGTCAAAATATTGCTAAATTCGAAGATTTTTCGTACGAAACAAAATGCAAGAAAACTTGCTTAAAATGCAATATTATGCGACATTCTGAGATTTCAAGGCCAAATCACATATCGTGATACTACATGAAATAGTATCGAAATATTGGTACAAATGAATATATTTACGTAATATCAAACTACATGAAAAACGTGAAAAAAGTCGCTATTTAACCATATATGAGAATTTTAACTTCAAATCATAGAGCGAGGTTTCGTATTATTTAGATCCAAGAAAAGACATGACAATGTTGTTTCCAATACAAATGATAAAAACCAATGTGTTTTCATTAGAATTAATTAAAATGTTCCTGATTTTCCGTTAATATTACCGATGGAAGATGTACACGAAAACCGCTCTATTCCGGCTGAAATGTCGATATATGCAATAAAAACAGAACTTCTCCCCTTTTCAATATCTTACTCAGTATTTTAACGAGAAACAAATAGTTGATTGAAAATGAAGTATTTAAGGTTATTATCTAAACAATTATGTGTTTGCATCATTTATATCGTATATATATTGAATTAATACCCATAAACTGAAAATTCACAAAAACGTGGAAAAACGGCAAAATATTGCCTAATTCGATGATATTTTGTTTTAATAACATGAAGGAAAAGGAGATAATAAACGTCAAAATATTGCTAAATTCGATGATTTTTCGTACGAAACAAAATACAAGAAAACTTGCTTCAAATGCAATATTATGCGACATTCTGAGATTTCAAGGCCAAATCACATATCGTGATACTTCATGAAATAGTATCGAAATATTGGTGAAAATGAATATATTTACGTAATGTCAAACTACATGAAAAACGTGAAAAAAGTCACTATTTAACCATATTTGAGGATTTTAACTTCAAATCATAGAGCGAGGTTTCGTATTATTTAGATCCAAGAAAAGACATATGACAAGGTTGTATCCAATACAAATGATAAAACCAATCTGTTTTCATTAGAACTAACATTAGAATTAATTAGAATGTTCCTGATTTTCCGTTTATATTACCGATGGAAGATGTACATGTAAAACCGCTCTAATCCGGCTGAAACGTCGATATATGCAATAAAAACCGAACTTCTCCCCTTTTCAATATCCTACTCAGTATTTTAACAAGAAACAAATAGTTGATCGAAAATGAAGTATTTAAGGTTAATTTCCAATCAATTATGTGTTTGCATCATTTTTATCGTATATATAATGAATTAATACCCATAAACTTAAAATTCACATAAACGTGGAAAAACGGCAAAATATTGCCTAATTCGATGATATTTTGTTTAAATCACATGAAGGAAAAGGGGGGATGATAAACGTCAAAATATTGCTAAATTCGATGATTTTTCGTACGAAACAAAATGCAAGAAAACTTGCTTAAAATGCAATATTTTGCGACATTCTGAAATTTCAAGGCCAAATCACATATCGTGATACTACATGAAACAGTATCGAAATATTGGTAAAAAAATGAATATATTTACGTAATGTCAAACTACATGAAAAACGTGAAAAAAGTCACTATTTAACCATATTTGAGGATTTTAACTTCAAATCATATAGCGAGGTTTCGTATTATTTAGATCCAAGAAAAGACATATGACAAGGTTGTTTCCAATACAAATGATAAAACCAATGTGTTTTCATTAGAATTAACATTAGAATTAATTAGAATGTTCCTGATTTTCCGTTTATATTACCGATGGAAGATGTACATGTAAAACCGCTCTAATCCGGCTGAAACGTCGATATATGCAATAAAAACCGAACTTCTCCCCTTTTCAATATCCTACTCAGTATTTTAACAAGACACAAATAGTTGATTGAAAATGAAGTATTTAAGGTTAATTTCCAATCAATTATGTGTTTGCATCATTTTTATTGTATATATAATGAATTAATACCCATAAACTGAAAATTCAAAGAAACGTGGAAAAACGGCAAAATATTGCCTAATTCGATGATATTTTGTTTAAATCACATGGACTAAAAGGGGGATGATAAACGTCAAAATATTGCTAAATTCGAAGATTTTTCGTACGAAACAAAATGCAAGAAAACTTGCTTAAAATGCAATATTATGCGACATTCTGAGATTTCAAGGCCAAATCACATATCGTGATACTACATGAAATAGTATCGAAATATTGGTAAAAATGAATGTATTTACGTAATATCAAACTACATGAAAAACGTGAAAAAAGTCGCTATATAACCATATATGAGAATTTTAATTTCAAATCATAGAGCGAGGTTTCGTATTATTTAGATCCAAGAAAAGACATATGACAATGTTGTTTCCAATACAAATGATAAAAACCAATGTGTTTTCATTAGAATTAATTAAAATGTTCCTGATTTTCCGTTAATATTACCGATGGAAGATGTACACGAAAACCGCTCTATTCCGGCTGAAATGTCGATATATGCAATAAAAACAGAACTTCTCCCCTTTTCAATATCTTACTCAGTATTTTAACGAGAAACAAATAGTTGATTGAAAATGAAGTATTTAAGGTTATTATCTAATCATTTATGTGTTTGCATCATTTTTATCGTATATATAATGAATTAATACCCATAAACTGAAAATTCACAAAAACGTGGAAAAACGGCAAAATATTGCCTAATTCGATGATATTTTGTTTTAATAACATGAAGGAAAAGGAGATAATAAACGTCAAAATATTGCTAAATTCGATGATTTTTCGTACGAAACAAAATACAAGAAAACTTGCTTCAAATGCAATATTATGCGACATTCTGAGATTTCAAGGCCAAATCACATATCGTGATACTACTTGAAATAGTATCGATATATTGGTGAAAATGAATATATTTACGTAATGTCAAACTACATGAAAAACGTGAAAAAAGTCACTATTTAACCATATATGAGAATTTTAACTTCAAATCGTAGAGCGAGGTTTCGTATTATTTAGATCCAAGAAAAGACATATGACAAGGTTGTATCCAATACAAATGATAAAACCAATCTGTTTTCATTAGAATTAACATTAGAATTAATTAGAATGTTCCTGATTTTCCGTTTATATTACCGATGGAAGATGTAAACGTAAAACCGCTCAAATCCGGCTGAAACGTCGATATATGCAATAAAAACCGAACTTCTCCCCTTTTCAATATCCTACTCAGTATTTTAACAAGAAACAAATAGTTGATCGAAAATGAAGTATTTAAGGTTAATTTCCAATCAATTATGTGTTTGCGTCATTTTTATCGTATATATAATGAATTAATACCCATAAACTGAAAATTCACAGAAACGTGGAAAAAAGGCAAAATATTGCCTAATTCGATGATATTTTGTTTAAATCACATGGAGGAAAAGGGGGATGATAAACGTCAAAATATTGCTAAATTCGAAGATTTTTCGTACGAAACAAAATGCAAGAAAACTTGCTTAAAATGCAATATTATGCGACATTCTGAGATTTCAAGGCCAAATCACATATCGTGATACTACATGAAATAGTATCGAAATATTGGTAAAAATGAATATATTTACGTAATATCAAACTACATGAAAAACGTGAAAAAAGTCGCTATTTAACCATATATGAGGATTTTAACTTCAAATCATAGAGCGAGGTTTCGTATTATTTAGATCCAAGAAAAGACATATGACAATGTTGTTTCCAATACAAATGATAAAAACCAATGAGTTTTCATTAGAATTAATTAAAATGTTCCTGATTTTCCGTTAATATTACTGATGGAAGATGTACACGAAAACCGCTCTATTCCGGCTGAAACGTCGATATATGCAATAAAAACAGAACTTCTCCCCTTTTCAATATCCTACTCAGTATTTTATCGAGAAACAAATAGTTGATTGAAAATGAAGTATTTAAGGTTATTATCTAATCAATTATGTGTTTGCATCTTTTTTATCGTACATATAATGAATTAATACCCATAAACTTAAAATTCACATAAACGTGGAAAAACGGCAAAATATTGCCTAATTCGATGATATTTTGTTTAAATCACATGAAGGAAAAGGGGGGATGATAAACGTCAAAATATTGCTAAATTCGATGATTTTTCGTACGAAACAAAATGCAAGAAAACTTGCTTAAAATGCAATATTTTGCGACATTCTGAAATTTCAAGGCCAAATCACATATCGTGATACTACATGAAACAGTATCGAAATATTGGTAAAAAATGAATATATTTACGTAATGTCAAACTACATGAAAAACGTGAAAAAAGTCACTATTTAACCATATTTGAGGATTTTAACTTCAAATCATATAGCGAGGTTTCGTATTATTTAGATCCAAGAAAAGACATATGACAAGGTTGTTTCCAATACAAATGATAAAACCAATCTGTTTTCATTAGAATTAACATTAGAATTAATTAGAATGTTCCTGATTTTCCGTTTATATTACCGATGGAAGATGTACATGTAAAACCGCTCTAATCCGGCTGAAACGTCGATATATGCAATAAAAACCGAACTTCTCCCCTTTTCAATATCCTACTCAGTATTTTAACAAGACACAAATAGTTGATTGAAAATGAAGTATTTAAGGTTAATTTCCAATCAATTATGTGTTTGCATCATTTTTATCGTATATATAATGAATTAATACCCATAAACTGAAAATTCACAGAAACGTGGAAAAACGGCAAAATATTGCCTAATTCGATGATATTTTGTTTAAATCACATGGACTAAAAGGGGGATGATAAACGTCAAAATATTGCTAAATTCGAAGATTTTTCGTACGAAACAAAATGCAAGAAAACTTGCTTAAAATGCAATATTATGCGACATTCTGAGATTTCAAGGCCAAATCACATATCGTGATACTACATGAAATAGTATCGAAATATTGGTAAATATGAATGTATTTACGTAATATCAAACTACATGAAAAACGTGAAAAAAGTCGCTATTTAACCATATATGAGAATTTTAATTTCAAATCATAGAGCGAGGTTTCGTATTATTTAGATCCAAGAAAAGACATATGACAATGTTGTTTCCAATACAAATGATAAAAACCAATGTGTTTTCATTAGAATTAATTAAAATGTTCCTGATTTTCCGTTAATATTACCGATGGAAGATGTACACGAAAACCGCTCTATTCCGGCTGAAATGTCGATATATGCAATAAAAACAGAACTTCTCCCCTTTTCAATATCTTACTCAGTATTTTAACGAGAAACAAATAGTTGATTGAAAATGAAGTATTTAAGGTTATTATCTAATCATTTATGTGTTTGCATCATTTTTATCGTATATATAATGAATTAATACCCATAAACTGAAAATTCACAAAAACGTGGAAAAACGGCAAAATATTGCCTAGTTCGATGATATTTTGTTTTAATAACATGTTGGAAAAGGAGATAATAAACGTCAAAATATTGCTAAATTCGATGATTTTTCGTACGAAACAAAATACAAGAAAACTTGCTTCAAATGCAATATTATGCGACATTCTGAGATTTCAAGGCCAAATCACATATCGTGATACTACTTGAAATAGTATCGATATATTGGTGAAAATGAATATATTTACGTAATGTCAAACTACATGAAAAACGTGAAAAAAGTCACTATTTAACCATTTTTGAGGATTTTAACTTCAAATCGTAGAGCGAGGTTTCGTATTATTTAGATCCAAGAAAAGACATATGACAAGGTTGTATCCAATACAAATGATAAAACCAATCTGTTTTCATTAGAATTAACATTAGAATTAATTAGAATGTTCCTGATTTTCCGTTTATATTACCGATGGAAGATGTAAACGTAAAACCGCTCAAATCCGGCTGAAACGTCGATATATGCAATAAAAACCGAACTTCTCCCCTTTTCAATATCCTACTCAGTATTTTAACAAGAAACAAATAGTTGATCGAAAATGAAGTATTTAAGGTTAATTTCCAATCAATTATGTGTTTGCGTCATTTTTATCGTATATATAATGAATTAATACCCATAAACTGAAAATTCACAGAAACGTGGAAAAAAGGCAAAATATTGCCTAATTCGATGATATTTTGTTTAAATCACATGGAGGAAAAGGGGGATGATAAACGTCAAAATATTGCTAAATTCGAAGATTTTTCGTACGAAACAAAATGCAAGAAAACTTGCTTAAAATGCAATATTATGCGACATTCTGAGATTTCAAGGCCAAATCACATATCGTGATACTACATGAAATAGTATCGAAATATTGGTAAAAATGAATATATTTACGTAATATCAAACTACATAAAACGTGAAAAAAGTCGCTATTTAACCATATATGAGGATTTTAACTTCAAATCATAGAGCGAGGTTTCGTATTATTTAGATCCAAGAAAAGACATATGACAATGTTGTTTCCAATACAAATGATAAAAACCAATGAGTTTTCATTAGAATTAATTAAAATGTTCCTGATTTTCCGTTAATATTACTGATGGAAGATGTACACGAAAACCGCTCTATTCCGGCTGAAACGTCGATATATGCAATAAAAACAGAACTTCTCCCCTTTTCAATATCCTACTCAGTATTTTATCGAGAAACAAATAGTTGATTGAAAATGAAGTATTTAAGGTTATTATCTAATCAATTATGTGTTTGCATCATTTTTATCGTACATATAATGAATTAATACCCATAAACTTAAAATTCACATAAACGTGGAAAAACGGCAAAATATTGCCTAATTCGATGATATTTTGTTTAAATCACATGAAGGAAAAGGGGGGATGATAAACGTCAAAATATTGGTAAATTCGATGATTTTTCGTACGAAACAAAATGCAAGAAAACTTGCTTAAAATGCAATATTTTGCGACATTCTGAAATTTCAAGGCCAAATCACATATCGTGATACTACATGAAACAGTATCGAAATATTGGTAAAAAATGAATATATTTACGTAATGTCAAACTACATGAAAAACGTGAAAAAAGTCACTATTTAACCATATTTGAGGATTTTAACTTCAAATCATATAGCGAGGTTTCGTATTATTTAGATCCAAGAAAAGACATATGACAAGGTTGTTTCCAATACAAATGATAAAACCAATCTGTTTTCATTAGAATTAATTAGAATGTTCCTGATTTTCCGTTTATATTACCGATGGAAGATGTAAACGTAAAACCGCTCAAATCCGGCTGAAACGTCGATATATGCAATAAAACCGAACTTCTCCCCTTTTCAATATCCTACTCAGTATTTTAACAAGAAACAAATAGTTGATCGAAAATGAAGTATTTAAGGTTAATTTCCAATCAATTATGTGTTTGCATCATTTTTATCGTATATATAATGAATTAATACCCATAAACTGAAAATTCACAGAAACGTGGAAAAACGGCAAAATATTGCCTAATTCGATGATATTTTGTTTAAATCACATGAAGGAAAAGGGGGGATGATAAACGTCAAAATATTGCTAAATGCGATGATTTTTCGTACGAAACAAAATGCAAGAAAACTTGCTTAAAATGCAATATTTTGCGACATTCTGAAATTTCAAGGCCAAATCACATATCGTGATACTACATGAAACAGTATCGAAATATTGGTAAAAAATGAATATATTTACGTAATGTCAAACTACATGAAAAACGTGAAAAAAGTCACTATTTAACCATATTTGAGGATTTTAACTTCAAATCATATAGCGAGGTTTCGTATTATTTAGATCCAAGAAAAGACATATGACAAGGTTGTTTCCAATACAAATGATAAAACCAATGTGTTTTCATTAGAATTAACATTAGAATTAATTAGAATGTTCCTGATTTTCCGTTAATATTACCGATGGAAGATGTACATGTAAAACCGCTCTAATCCGGCTGAAACGTCGATATATGCAATAAAAACCGAACTTCTCCCCTTTTCAATATCCTACTCAGTATTTTAACAAGACACAAATAGTTGATTGAAAATGAAGTATTTAAGGTTAATTTCCAATCAATTATGTGTTTGCATCATTTTTATCGTATATATAATGAATTAATACCCATAAACTGAAAATTCACAGAAACGTGGAAAAACGGCAAAATATTGCCTAATTCGATGATATTTTGTTTAAATGACATGGACTAAAAGGGGGATGATAAACGTCAAAATATTGCTAAATTCGAAGATTTTTCGTACGAAACAAAATGCAAGAAAACTTGCTTAAAATGCAATATTATGCGACATTCTGAGATTTCAAGGCCAAATCACATATCGTGATACTACATGAAATAGTATCGAAATATTGGTAAAAATGAATGTATTTACGTAATATCAAACTACATGAAAAACGTGAAAAAAGTTGCTATTTAACCATATATGAGAATTTTAATTTCAAATCATAGAGCGAGGTTTCGTATTATTTAGATCCAAGAAAAGACATATGACAATGTTGTTTCCAATACAAATGATAAAAACCAATGTGTTTTCATTAGAATTAATTAGAATGTTCCTGATTTTCCGTTTATATTACCGATGGAAGATGTAAACGTAAAACCGCTCAAATCCGGCTGAAACGTCGATATATGCAATAAAAACCGAACTTCTCCCCTTTTCAATATCCTACTCAGTATTTTAACAAGAAACAAATAGTTGATCGAAAATGAAGTATTTAAGGTTAATTTCCAATCAATTATGTGTTTGCATCATTTTTATCGTATATATAATGAATTAATACCCATAAACTGAAAATTCACAGAAACGTGGAAAAACGGCAAAATATTGCCTAATTCGATGATATTTTGTTTAAATCACATGGAGGAAAAGGGGGATGATAAACGTCAAAATATTGCTAAATTCGAAGATTTTTCGTACGAAACAAAATGCAAGAAAACTTGCTTAAAATGCAATATTATGCAACATTCTGAGATTTCAAGGCCAAATCACATATCGTGATACTACATGAAATAGTATCGAAATATTGGTAAAAATGAATATATTTACGTAATATCAAACTACATGAAAAACGTGAAAAAAGTCGCTATTTAACCATATATGAGGATTTTAACTTCAAATCATAGAGCGAGGTTTCGTATTATTTAGATCCAAGAAAAGACATATGACAATGTTGTTTCCAATACAAATGATAAAAACCAATGTGTTTTCATTAGAATTAATTAAAATGTTCCTGATTTTCCGTTAATATTACCGATGGAAGATGTACACGAAAACCGCTCTATTCCGGCTGAAACGTCGATATATGCAATAAAAACAGAACTTCTCCCCTTTTGAATATCCTACTCAGTATTTTATCGAGAAACAAATAGTTGATTGAAAATGAAGTATTTAAGGTTATTATCTAATCAATTATGTGTTTGCATCATTTTTATCGTATATATAATGAATTAATACCCATAAACTTAAAATTCACATAAACGTGGAAAAACGGCAAAATATTGCCTAATTCGATGATATTTTGTTTAAATCACATGAAGGAAAAGGGGGGATGATAAACGTCAAAATATTGCTAAATTCGATGATTTTTCGTACGAAACAAAATGCAAGAAAACTTGCTTAAAATGCAATATTTTGCGACATTCTGAAATTTCAAGGCCAAATCACATATCGTGATACTACATGAAACAGTATCGAAATATTGGTAAAAAATGAATATATTTACGTAATGTCAAACTACATGAAAAACGTGAAAAAAGTCACTATTTAACCATATTTGAGGATTTTAACTTCAAATCATATAGCGAGGTTTCGTATTATTTAGATCCAAGAAAAGACATATGACAAGGTTGTTTCCAATACAAATGATAAAACCAATGTGTTTTCATTAGAATTAACATTAGAATTAATTAGAATGTTCCTGATTTTCCGTTAATATTACCGATGGAAGATGTACATGTAAAACCGCTCTAATCCGGCTGAAACGTCGATATATGCAATAAAAACCGAACTTCTCCCCTTTTCAATATCCTACTCAGTATTTTAACAAGACACAAATAGTTGATTGAAAATGAAGTATTTAAGGTTAATTTAAAATCAATTATGTGTTTGCATCATTTTTATCGTATATATAATGAATTAATACCCATAAACTGAAAATTCACAGAAACGTGGAAAAACGGCAAAATATTGCCTAATTCGATGATATTTTGTTTAAATGACATGGACTAAAAGGGGGATGATAAACGTCAAAATATTGCTAAATTCGAAGATTTTTCGTACGAAACAAAATGCAAGAAAACTTGCTTAAAATGCAATATTATGCGACATTCTGAGATTTCAAGGCCAAATCACATATCGTGATACTACATGAAATAGTATCGAAATATTGGTAAAAATGAATGTATTTACGTAATATCAAACTACATGAAAAACGTGAAAAAAGTTGCTATTTAACCATATATGAGAATTTTAATTTCAAATCATAGAGCGAGGTTTCGTATTATTTAGATCCAAGAAAAGACATATGACAATGTTGTTTCCAATACAAATGATAAAAACCTATGTGTTTTCATTAGAATTAATTAAAATGTTCCTGATTTTCCGTTAATATTACCGATGGAAGATGTACACGAAAACCGCTCTATTCCGGCTGAAATGTCGATATATGCAATAAAAACAGAACTTCTCCCCTTTTCAATATCTTACTCAGTATTTTAACGAGAAACAAATAGTTGATTGAAAATGAAGTATTTAAGGTTATTATCTAATCATTTATGTGTTTGCATCAATTTTATCGTATATATAATGAATTAATACCCATAAACTGAAAATTCAGAAAAACGTGGAAAAACGGCAAAATATTGCCTAATTCGATGATATTTTGTTTTAATAACATGAAGGAAAAGGAGATAATAAACGTCAAAATATTGCTAAATTCGATGATTTTTCGTACGAAACAAAATACAAGAAAACTTGCTTCAAATGCAATATTATGCGACATTCTGAGATTTCAAGGCCAAATCACATATCGTGATACTACATGAAATAGTATCGAAATATTGGTGAAAATGAATATATTTACGTAATGTCAAACTACATGAAAAACGTGAAAAAAGTCACTATTTAACCATATTTGAGGATTTTAACTTCAAATCGTAGAGCGAGGTTTCGTATTATTTAGATCCAAGAAAAGACATATGACAAGGTTGTATCCAATACAAATGATAAAACCAATCTGTTTTCATTAGAATTAACATTAGAATTAATTAGAATGTTCCTGATTTTCCGTTTATATTACCGATGGAAGATGTAAACGTAAAACCGCTCAAATCCGGCTGAAACGTCGATATATGCAATAAAAACCGAACTTCTCCCCTTTTCAATATCCTACTCAGTATTTTAACGAGAAACAAATAGTTGATCGAAAATGAAGTATTTAAGGTTAATTTCCAATCAATTATGTGTTTGCATCATTTTTATTGTATATTTAATGAATTAATACCGAAAGACTGAAAATTCACAAAAACGTGGAAAAACGGCAAAATATTGCCTAATTCGATGATATTTTGTTTAAATCACATGAAGGAAAAGGAGATGATAAACGTCAATATATTGCTAAATTCGATGATTTTTCGTACGAAACAAAATGCAAGAAAACTTGCTTAAAATGCAATATTATGCGAAATTCTGAGATTTGAAGGCCAAATCACATATCGTGATACTACATGAAATAGTATCGAAATATTGGTATAAACGAATATATTTACGTAAAATCACACTACTTGAAAAAGGTGAAAAAAGTCACTATTTTACCATATATGAGGATTTTAACTTCAAATCATAGAGCGAGGTTTCGTATTATTTAGATCCAAGAAAAGACATATGACAATGTTGTTTCCAATACAAATGATAAAAACCAATGTGTTTTCATTAGAATTAACTAAAATGTTCCTGATTTTCCGTTTATATTACCGATGGAAGATGTACACGAAAACCGCTCTATTCCGGCTGAAACGTCGTTATATGCAATAAAAACAGAACTTCTCCCCTTTTCAATATCCTACTCAGTATTTTAACGAGAAACAAATAGTTGATTGAAAATGAAGTATTTAAGGTTATTATCTAATCAATTATGTGTTTGCATCAATTTTATCGTATATATAATGAATTAATACCCATAAACTTAAAATTCACAGAAACGTGGAAAAACGGCAAAATATTGCCTAATTCGATGATATTTTGTTTAAATCACATAAAGGAAAAGGGGGGATGATAAACGTCAAAATATTGCTAAATTCGATGATTTTTCGTACGAAACAAAATGCAAGAAAACTTGCTTAAAATGCAATATTTTGCGACATTCTGAGATTTCAAGGCCAAATCACATATCGTGATACTACATGAAACAGTATCGAAATATTGGTAAAAAATGAATATATTTACGTAATGTCAAACTACATGAAAAACGTGAAAAAAGTCACTATTTAACCATATTTGAGGATTTTAACTTAAAATCATATAGCGAGGTTTCGTATTATTTAGATCCAAGAAAAGACATATGACAAGGTTGTTTCCAATACAAATGATAAAACCAATCTGTTTTCATTAGAATTAACATTAGAATTAATTAGAATGTTCCTGATTTTCCGTTTATATTACCGATGGAAGATGTACATGTAAAACCGCTCTAATCCGGCTGAAACGTCGATATATGCAATAAAAACCGAACTTCTCCCCTTTTCAATATCCTACTCAGTATTTTAACAAGAAACAAATAGTTGATTGAAAATGAAGTATTTAAGGTTAATTTCCAATCAATTATGTGTTTGCATCATTTTTATCGTATATATAATGAATTAATACCCATAAACTGAAAATTCACAGAAACGTGGAAAAACGGCAAAATATTGCCTAATTCGATGATATTTTGTTTAAATCACATGGAGGAAAAGGGGGACGATAAACGTCAATATATTGCTAAATTCGAAGATTTTTCGTACGAAACAAAATACAAGAAAACTTGCTTAAAATGCAATATTATGCGACATTCTGAGATTTCAAGGCCAAATCACATATCGTGATACTACATGAAATAGTATCGAAATATTGGTAAAAATGAATATATTTACGTAATATCAAACTACATGAAAAACGTGAAAAAAGTCGCTATTTAACCATATATGAGGATTTTAACTTCAAATCATAGAGCGAGGTTTCGTATTATTTAGATCCAAGAAAAGACATATGACAATGTTGTTTCCAATACAAATGATAAAAACCAATGTGTTTTCATTAGAATTACCTAAAATGTTCCTGATTTTCCGTTTATATTACCGATGGAAGATGTACACGAAAACCGCTCTATTCCTGCTGAAATGTCGATATATGCAATAAAAACAGAACTTCTCCCCTTTTCAATATCCTACTCAGTATTTTATCGAGAAACAAATAGTTGATTGAAAATGAAGTATTTAATGTTATTATCTAATCAATTATGTGTTTGCATCATTTTTATCGTATATATAATGAATTAATACCCATAAACTGAAAATTCACAAAAACGTGGAAAAACGGCAAAATATTGCCTAATTCGATGATATTTTGTTTTAATAACATGAAGGAAAAGGAGATAATAAACGTCAAAATATTGCTAAATTCGATGATTTTTCGTACGAAACAAAATACAAGAAAACTTGCTTCAAATGCAATATTATGCGACATTCTGAGATTTCAAAGCCAAATCACATATCGTGATACTACATGAAATAGTATCGAAATATTGGTGAAAATGAATATATTTACGTAATGTCAAACTACATGAAAAACGTGAAAAAAGTCACTATTTAACCATATTTGAGGATTTTAACTTCAAATCATAGAGCGAGGTTTCGAATTATTTAGATCCAAGAAAAGACATATGACAAGGTTGTATCCAATACATATGATAAAACCAATCTGTTTTCATTAGAATTAACATTAGAATTAATTAGAATGTTCCTGATTTTCCGTTTATATTACCGATGGAAGATGTAAACGTAAAACCGCTCAAATCCGGCTGAAACGTCGATATATGCAATAAAAACAGAACTTCTCTCCTTTTCAATACCCTACTCAGTATTTTAACAAGAAACAAATAGTTGATTGAAAATGAAGTATTTAAGGTTAATTTCCAATCAATTATGTGTTTGCATCATTTTTATCGTATATATAATGAATTAATACCCATAAACTGAAAATTCACAGAAACGTGGAAAAACGGCAAAATATTGCCTAATTCGATGATATTTTGTTTAAATCACATGGAGGAAAAGGGGGATGATAAACGTAAAAATATTGCTAAATTCGAAGATTTTTCGTACGAAACAAAATGCAAGAAAACTTGCTTCAAATGCAATATTATGCGACATTCTGAGATTTCAAGGCCAAATCACATATCGTGATACTGCATGAAATAGTATCGAAATATTGGTGAAAATGAATATATTTACGTAATGTCAAACTACATGAAAAACGTGAAAAAAGTCACTATTTAACCATATTTGAGGATTTTAACTTCAAATCGTAGAGCGAGGTTTCGTATTATTTAGATCCAAGAAAAGACAAATGGCAATGTTGTTTCTAATACAAATGATAAAAACCAATGTGTTTTCATTAGAATTAATTAAAATGTTCCTGATTTTCCGTTAATATTACCGATGGAAGATGTACACGAAAACCGCTCTATTCCGGCTGAAATGTCGATATATGTAATAAAAACAGAACTTCTCCCCTTTTCAATATCTTACTCAGTATTTTAACGAGAAACAAATAGTTGATTGAAAATGAAGTATTTAAGGTTATTATCTAATCAATTATGTGTTTGCATCATTTTTATCGTATATATAATGAATTAATACCCATAAACTGAAAATTCAGAAAAACGTGGAAAAACGGCAAAATATTGCCTAATTCGATGATATTTTGTTTTAATAACATGAAGGAAAAGGAGATAATAAACGTCAACATATTGCTAAATTCGATGATTTTTCGTTCGAAACAAAATACAAGAAAACTTGCTTCAAATGTAATATTATGCGACATTCTGAGATTTCAAGGCCAAATCACATATCGTGATACTACATGAAATAGTATCGAAATATTGGTGAAAATGAATATATTTACGTAATGTCAAACCACATGAAAACGTGAAAAAAGTCACTATTTAACCATATTTGAGGATTTTAACTTCAAATCGTAGAGCGAGGTTTCGTATTATTTAGATCCAAGAAAAGACATATGACAAGGTTGTATCCAATACAAATGATAAAACCAATCTGTTTTCATTAGAATTAACATTAGAATTAATTAGAATGTTCCTGATTTTCCGTTTATATTACCGATGGAAGATGTAAACGTAAAACCGCTCAAATCCGGCTGAAACGTCGATATATGCAATAAAAACCGAACTTCTCCCCTTTTCAATATCCTACTCAGTATTTTAACGAGAAACAAATAGTTGATCGAAATTGAAGTATTTAAGGTTAATTTCCAATCAATTATGTGTTTGCATCATTTTTATTGTATATTTAATGAATTAATACCGAAAGACTGAAAATTCACAAAAACGTGGAAAAACGGCAAAATATTGCCTAATTCGATGATATTTTGTTTAAATCACATGAAGGAAAAGGAGATGATAAACGTCAAAATATTGCTAAATTCGATGATTTTTCGTACGAAACAAAATGCAAGAAAACTTGCTTACAATGCAATATTATGCGAAATTCGGAGATTTGAAGGCCAAATCACATATCGTGATACTACATGAAATAGTATCGAAATATTGGTATAAACGAATATATTTACGTAAAATCACACTACTTGAAAAACGTGAAAAAAGTCACTATTTTACCATATATGAGGATTTTAACTTCAAATCATAGAGCGAGGTTTCGTATTATTTAGATCCAAGAAAAGACATATGACAATGTTGTTTCCAATACAAATGATAAAAACCAATGTGTTTTCATTAGAATTAACTAAAATGTTCCTGATTTTCCGTTTATATTACCGATGGAAGATGTACACGAAAACCGCTCTATTCCGGCTGAAATGTCGATATATGCAATAAAAACAGAACTTCTCCCCTTTTCAATATCCTACTCAGTATTTTAACGAGAAACAAATAGTTGATTGAAAATGAAGTATTTAAGGTTATTATCTAATCAATTATGTGTTTGCATCATTTTTATCGTATATATAATGAATTAATACCCATAAACTTAAAATTCACAGAAACGTGGAAAAACGGCAAAATATTGCCTAATTCGATGATATTTTGTTTAAATCACATGAAGGAAAAGGGGGGATGATAAACGTCAAAATATTGCTAAATTCGATGATTTTTCGTACGAAACAAAATGCAAGAAAACTTGCTTAAAATGCAATATTTTGCGACATTCTGAGATTTCAAGGCCAAATCACATATCGTGATACTACATGAAATAGTATCGAAATATTGGTAAAAATGAATATATTTACGTAATATCAAACTACATGAAAAACGTGAAAAAAGTCGCTATTTAACCATATATGAGAATTTTAACTTCAAATCATAGAGCGAGGTTTCGTATTATTTAGATCCAAGAAAAGACATATGACAAGGTTGTATCCAATACAAATGATAAAACCAATCTGTTTTCATTAGAACTAACATTAGAATTAATTAGAATTTTCCTGATTTTCCGTTTATATTACCGATGGAAGATGTAAACGTAAAACCGCTCAAATCCGGCTGAAACATCGATATATGCAATAAAAACCGAACTTCTCCCCTTTTCAATATCCTACTCAGTATTTTAACAAGAAACAAATAGTTGATTGAAAATGAAGTATTTAAGGTTAATTTCCAATCAATTATGTGTTTGCATCATTTTTATCGTATATATAATGAATTAATACCCAAAAACTGAAAATTCACAGAAACGTGGAAAAACGGCCAAATATTGCCTAATTCGATGATAATTTGTTTAAATCACTTGGAGGAAAAGGGGGATGATAAACGTCAAATTATTGCTAAATTCGAAGATTTTTCGTACGAAACAAAATGCAAGAAAACTTGCTTAAAATGCAATATTATGCGACATTCTGAGATTTCAAGGCCAAATCACATATCGTGATACTACATGAAATAGTATCGAAATATTGGTAAAAATGAATATATTTACGTAATATCAAACTACATGAAAAACGTGAAAAAAGTCGCTATTTAACCATATATGAGGATTTTAACTTCAAATCATAGAGCGAGGTTTCGTATTATTTAGATCCAAGAAAAGACATATGACAATGTTGTTTCCAATACAAATGATAAAAACCAATGTGTTTTCATTAGAATTAATTAAAATGTTCCTGATTTTCCGTTAATATTACCGATGGAAGATGTACACGAAAACCGCTCTATTCCGGCTGAAATGTCGATATATGCAATAAAAACAGAACTTCTCCCCTTTTCAATATCTTACTCAGTATTTTATCGAGAAACAAATAGTTGATTGAAAATGAAGTATTTAAGGTTATTATCTAATCAATTATGTGTTTGCATCATTTTTATCGTATATATAATGAATTAATACCCATAAACTGAAAATTCACAAAAACGTGGAAAAACGGCAAAATATTGCCTAATTCGATGATATTTTGTTTTAATAACAAGAAGGAAAAGGAGATATTAAACGTCAAAATATTGCTAAATTCGATGATTTTTCGTTCGAAACAAAATACAAGAAAACTTGCTTCAAATGCAATATTATGCGACATTCTGAGATTTCAAGGCCAAATCACATATCGTGATACTACATGAAATAGTATCGAAATATTGGTGAAAATGAATATATTTACGTAAGGTCAAACTACATGAAAAACGTGAAAAAAGTCACTATTTAACCATATTTGAGGATTTTAACTTCAAATCGTAGAGCGAGGTTTCGTATTATTTAGATCCAAGAAAAGACATATGACAAGGTTGTATCCAATACAAATGATAAAACCAATCTGTTTTCATTAGAATTAACATTAGAATTAATTAGAATGTTCCTGATTTTCCGTTTATATTACCGATGGAAGATGTAAATGTAAAACCGCTCAAATCCGGCTGAAACGTCGATATATGCAATAAAAACCGAACTTCTCCCCTTTTTTATATCCTACTCAGTATTTTAACGAGAAACAAATAGTTGATCGAAAATTAAGTATTTAAGGTTAATTTCCAATCAATTATGTGTTTGCATCATTTTTATTGTATATTTAATGAATTAATACCGAAAGACTGAAAATTTACAAAAACGTGGAAAAACGGCAAAATATTGCCTAATTCGATGATATTTTGTTTAAATCACATGAAGGAAAAGGAGATGATAAACGTCAAAATATTGCTAAATTCGATTATTTTTCGTACGAAACAAAATGCAAGAAAACTTGCTTAAAATGCAATAATATGCGACATTCTGAGATTTCAAGGCCAAATCACATATCGTGATACTACATGAAATAGTATCGAAATATTGGTAAAAATGAATATATTTACGTAATATCAAACTACATGAAAAACGTGAAAAAAGTCGCTATTTAACCATATATGAGGATTTTAACTTCAAATCATAGAGCGAGGTTTCGTATTATTTAGATCCAAGAAAAGACATATGACAATGTTGTTTCCAATACAAATGATAAAAACCAATGTGTTTTCATTAGAATTAATTAAAATGTTCCTGATTTTCCGTTAATATTACCGATGGAAGATGTACACGAAAACCGCTCTATTCCGGCTGAAATGTCGATATATGCAATAAAAACAGAACTTCTCCCCTTTTCAATATCTTACTCAGTATTTTATCGAGAAACAAATAGTTGATTGAAAATGAAGTATTTAAGGTTATTATCTAATCAATTATGTGTTTGCATCATTTTTATCGTATATATAATGAATTAATACCCATAAACTGAAAATTCACAAAAACGTGGAAAAACGGCAAAATATTGCCTAATTCGATGATATTTTGTTTTAATAACAAGAAGGAAAAGGAGATATTAAACGTCAAAATATTGCTAAATTCGATGATTTTTCGTTCGAAACAAAATACAAGAAAACTTGCTTCAAATGCAATATTATGCGACATTCTGAGATTTCAAGGCCAAATCACATATCGTGATACTACATGAAATAGTATCGAAATATTGGTGAAAATGAATATATTTACGTAATGTCAAACTACATGAAAAACGTGAAAAAGTCACTATTTAACCATATTTGAGGATTTTAACTTCAAATCGTAGAGCGAGGTTTCGTATTATTTAGATCCAAGAAAAGACATATGACAAGGTTGTATCCAATACAAATGATAAAACCAATCTGTTTTCATTAGAATTAACATTAGAATTAATTAGAATGTTCCTGATTTTCCGTTTATATTACCGATGGAAGATGTAAATGTAAAACCGCTCAAATCCGGCTGAAACGTCGATATATGCAATAAAAACCGAACTTCTCCCCTTTTTTATATCCTACTCAGTATTTTAACGAGAAACAAATAGTTGATCGAAAATTAAGTATTTAAGGTTAATTTCCAATCAATTATGTGTTTGCATCATTTTTATTGTATATTTAATGAATTAATACCGAAAGACTGAAAATTTACAAAAACGTGGAAAAACGGCAAAATATTGCCTAATTCGATGATATTTTGTTTAAATCACATGAAGGAAAAGGAGATGATAAACGTCAAAATATTGCTAAATTCGATTATTTTTCGTACGAAACAAAATGCAAGAAAACTTGCTTAAAATGCAATATTATGCGAAATTCTGAGTTTTGAAGGCCAAATCACATATCGTGATACTACATGAAATAGTATCGAAATATTGGTATAAACGAATATATTTACGTAAAATCACACTACTTGAAAAACGTGAAAAAAGTCACTATTTTACCATATATGAGGATTTTAACTTCAAATCATAGAGCGAGGTTTCGTATTATTTAGATCCAAGAAAAGACATATGACAATGTTGTTTCCAATACAAATGATAAAAACCAATGTGTTTTCATTAGAATTACCTAAAATGTTCCTGATTTTCCGTTTATATTACCGATGGAAGATGTACACGAAAACCGCTCTATTCCGGCTGAAACGTCGATATATGCAATAAAAACAGAACTTCTCCCCTTTTCAATATCCTACTCAGTATTTTAACGAGAAACAAATAGTTGATTGAAAATGAAGTATTTAAGGTTATTATCTAATCAATTATGTGTTTGCATCATTTTTATCGTATATATAATGAATTAATACCCATAAACTTAAAATTCACAGAAACGTGGAAAAACGGCAAAATATTGCCTAATTCGATGATATTTTATTTAAATCACATGAAGGAAAAGGGGGGATGATAAACGTCAAAATATTGCTAAATTCGATGATTTTTCGTACGAAACAAAATGCAAGAAAACTTGCTTAAAATGCAATATTTTGCGACATTCTGAGATTTCAAGGCCAAATCACATATCGTGATACTACATGAAACAGTATCGAAATATTGGTAAAAAATGAATATATTTAAGTAATGTCAAACTACATGAAAAACGTGAAAAAAGTCACTATTTAGCCATATTTGAGGATTTTAACTTCAAATCATAGAGCGAGGTTTCGTATTATTTAGATCCAAGAAAAGACATATGACAATGTTGTTTCCAATACAAATGATAAAAACCAATGTGTTTTCATTAGAATTACCTAAAATGTTCCTGATTTTCCGTTTATATTACCGATGGAAGATGTACACGAAAACCGCTCTATTCCAGCTGAAACGTCGATATATGCAATAAAAACAGAACTTCTCCCCTTTTCAATATCCTACTCAGTATTTTAACGAGAAACAAATAGTTGATTGAAAATGAAGTATTAAAGGTTATTATCTAATCAATTATGTGTTTGCATCATTTTTATCGTATATATATTGAATTAATACCCATAAACTGAAAATTCACAAAAACGTGGAAAAACGGCAAAATATTGCCTAATTCGATGATATTTTGTTTTAATAACATGAAGGAAAAGGAGATAATAAACGTCAAAATATTGCTAAATTCGATGATTTTTCGTACGAAACAAAATACAAGAAAACTTGCTTCAAATGCAATATTATGCGACATTCTGAGATTTCAAGGCCAAATCACATATCGTGATACTTCATGAAATAGTATCGAAATATTGGTGAAAATGAATATATTTACGTAATGTCAAACTACATGAAAAACGTGAAAAAAGTCACTATTTAACCATATTTGAGGATTTTAACTTCAAATCATAGAGCGAGGTTTCGTATTATTTAGATCCAAGAAAAGACATATGACAAGGTTGTATCCAATACAAATGATAAAACCAATCTGTTTTCATTAGAACTAACATTAGAATTAATTAGAATGTTCCTGATTTTCCGTTTATATTACCGATGGAAGATGTAAACGTAAAACCGCTCAAATCCGGCTGAAACGTCGATATATGCAATAAAAACCGAACTTCTCCCCTTTTCAATATCCTACTCAGTATTTTAACAAGAAACAAATAGTTGATTGAAAATGAAGTATTTAAGGTTAATTTCCAATCAATTATGTGTTTGCATCACTTTTATCGTATATATAATGAATTAATTCCCAAAAACTGAAAATTCACGGAAACGTGGAAAAACGGCAAAATATTGCCTAATTCGATGATATTTTGTTTAAATCACATGGAGGAAAAGGGGGATGATAAACGTCAAAATATTGCTAAATTCGAAGATTTTTCGTACGAAACAAAATGCAAGAAAACTTGCTTCAAATGCAATATTATGCGACATTCTGAGATTTCAAGGCCAAATCACATATCGTGATACTGCATGAAATAGTATCGAAATATTGGTGAAAATGAATATATTTACGTAATGTCAAACTACATGAAAAACGTGAAAAAAGTCACTATTTAACCATATTTGAGGATTTTAACTTCAAATCGTAGAGCGAGGTTTCGTATTATTTAGATCCAAGAAAAGACAAATGGCAATGTTGTTTCTAATACAAATGATAAAAACCAATGTGTTTTCATTAGAATTAATTAAAATGTTCCTGATTTTCCGTTAATATTACCGATGGAAGATGTACACGAAAACCGCTCTATTCCGGCTGAAATGTCGATATATGTAATAAAAACAGAACTTCTCCCCTTTTCAATATCTTACTCAGTATTTTAACGAGAAACAAATAGTTGATTGAAAATGAAGTATTTAAGGTTATTATCTAATCAATTATGTGTTTGCATCATTTTTATCGTATATATAATGAATTAATACCCATAAACTGAAAATTCAGAAAAACGTGGAAAAACGGCAAAATATTGCCTAATTCGATGATATTTTGTTTTAATAACATGAAGGAAAAGGAGATAATAAACGTCAACATATTGCTAAATTCGATGATTTTTCGTTCGAAACAAAATACAAGAAAACTTGCTTCAAATGTAATATTATGCGACATTCTGAGATTTCAAGGACAAATCACATATCGTGATACTACATGAAATAGTATCGAAATATTGGTGAAAATGAATATATTTACGTAATGTCAAACCACATGAAAACGTGAAAAAAGTCACTATTTAACCATATTTGAGGATTTTAACTTCAAATCGTAGAGCGAGGTTTCGTATTATTTAGATCCAAGAAAAGACATATGACAAGGCTGTATCCAATACAAATGATAAAACCAATCTGTTTTCATTAGAATTAACATTAGAATTAATTAGAATGTTCCTGATTTTCCGTTTATATTACCGATGGAAGATGTAAATGTAAAACCGCTCAAATCCGGCTGAAACGTCGATATATGCAATAAAAACCGAACTTCTCCCCTTTTTTATATCCTACTCAGTATTTTAACGAGAAACAAATAGTTGATCGAAAATTAAGTATTTAAGGTTAATTTCCAATCAATTATGTGTTTGCATCATTTTTATTGTATATTTAATGAATTAATACCGAAAGACTGAAAATTTACAAAAACGTGGAAAAACGGCAAAATATTGCCTAATTCGATGATATTTTGTTTAAATCACATGAAGGAAAAGGAGATGATAAACGTCAAAATATTGCTAAATTCGATTATTTTTCGTACGAAACAAAATGCAAGAAAACTTGCTTAAAATGCAATATTATGCGAAATTCTGAGTTTTGAAGGCCAAATCACATATCGTGATACTACATGAAATAGTATCGAAATATTGGTATAAACGAATATATTTACGTAAAATCACACTACTTGAAAAACGTGAAAAAAGTCACTATTTTACCATATATGAGGATTTTAACTTCAAATCATAGAGCGAGGTTTCGTATTATTTAGATCCAAGAAAAGACATATGACAATGTTGTTTCCAATACAAATGATAAAAACCAATGTGTTTTCATTAGAATTACCTAAAATGTTCCTGATTTTCCGTTTATATTACCGATGGAAGATGTACACGAAAACCGCTCTATTCCGGCTGAAACGTCGATATATGCAATAAAAACAGAACTTCTCCCCTTTTCAATATCCTACTCAGTATTTTAACGAGAAACAAATAGTTGATTGAAAATGAAGTATTTAAGGTTATTATCTAATCAATTATGTGTTTGCATCATTTTTATCGTATATATAATGAATTAATACCCATAAACTTAAAATTCACAGAAACGTGGAAAAACGGCAAAATATTGCCTAATTCGATGATATTTTATTTAAATCACATGAAGGAAAAGGGGGGATGATAAACGTCAAAATATTGCTAAATTCGATGATTTTTCGTACGAAACAAAATGCAAGAAAACTTGCTTAAAATGCAATATTTTGCGACATTCTGAGATTTCAAGGCCAAATCACATATCGTGATACTACATGAAACAGTATCGAAATATTGGTAAAAAATGAATATATTTAAGTAATGTCAAACTACATGAAAAACGTGAAAAAAGTCACTATTTAGCCATATTTGAGGATTTTAACTTCAAATCATAGAGCGAGGTTTCGTATTATTTAGATCCAAGAAAAGACATATGACAATGTTGTTTCCAATACAAATGATAAAAACCAATGTGTTTTCATTAGAATTACCTAAAATGTTCCTGATTTTCCGTTTATATTACCGATGGAAGATGTACACGAAAACCGCTCTATTCCAGCTGAAACGTCGATATATGCAATAAAAACAGAACTTCTCCCCTTTTCAATATCCTACTCAGTATTTTAACGAGAAACAAATAGTTGATTGAAAATGAAGTATTAAAGGTTATTATCTAATCAATTATGTGTTTGCATCATTTTTATCGTATATATATTGAATTAATACTCATAAACTGAAAATTCACAAAAACGTGGAAAAACGGCAAAATATTGCCTAATTCGATGATATTTTGTTTTAATAACATGAAGGAAAAGGAGATAATAAACGTCAAAATATTGCTAAATTCGATGATTTTTCGTACGAAACAAAATACAAGAAAACTTGCTTCAAATGCAATATTATGCGACATTCTGAGATTTCAAGGCCAAATCACATATCGTGATACTTCATGAAATAGTATCGAAATATTGGTGAAAATGAATATATTTACGTAATGTCAAACTACATGAAAAACGTGAAAAAAGTCACTATTTAACCATATTTGAGGATTTTAACTTCAAATCATAGAGCGAGGTTTCGTATTATTTAGATCCAAGAAAAGACATATGACAAGGTTGTATCCAATACAAATGATAAAACCAATCTGTTTTCATTAGAACTAACATTAGAATTAATTAGAATGTTCCTGATTTTCCGTTTATATTACCGATGGAAGATGTAAACGTAAAACCGCTCAAATCCGGCTGAAACGTCGATATATGCAATAAAAACCGAACTTCTCCCCTTTTCAATATCCTACTCAGTATTTTAACAAGAAACAAATAGTTGATTGAAAATGAAGTATTTAAGGTTAATTTCCAATCAATTATGTGTTTGCATCACTTTTATCGTATATATAATGAATTAATTCCCAAAAACTGAAAATTCACGGAAACGTGGAAAAACGGCAAAATATTGCCTAATTCGATGATATTTTGTTTAAATCACATGGAGGAAAAGGGGGATGATAAACGTCAAAATATTGCTAAATTCGAAGATTTTTCGTACGAAACAAAATGCAAGAAAACTTGCTTCAAATGCAATATTATGCGACATTCTGAGATTTCAAGGCCAAATCACATATCGTGATACTGCATGAAATAGTATCGAAATATTGGTGAAAATGAATATATTTACGTAATGTCAAACTACATGAAAAACGTGAAAAAAGTCACTATTTAACCATATTTGAGGATTTTAACTTCAAATCGTAGAGCGAGGTTTCGTATTATTTAGATCCAAGAAAAGACATATGACAAGGTTGTATCCAATACAAATGATAAAACCAATCTGTTTTCATTAGAATTAACATTAGAATTAATTAGAATGTTCCTGATTTTCCGTTTATATTACCGATGGAAGATGTAAATGTAAAACCGCTCAAATCCGGCTGAAACGTCGATATATGCAATAAAAACCGAACTTCTCCCCTTTTTTATATCCTACTCAGTATTTTAACGAGAAACAAATAGTTGATCGAAAATTAAGTATTTAAGGTTAATTTCCAATCAATTATGTGTTTGCATCATTTTTATTGTATATTTAATGAATTAATACCGAAAGACTGAAAATTTACAAAAACGTGGAAAAACGGCAAAATATTGCCTAATTCGATGATATTTTGTTTAAATCACATGAAGGAAAAGGAGATGATAAACGTCAAAATATTGCTAAATTCGATTATTTTTCGTACGAAACAAAATGCAAGAAAACTTGCTTAAAATGCAATATTATGCGACATTCTGAGATTTCAAGGCCAAATCACATATCGTGATACTACATGAAATAGTATCGAAATATTGGTAAAAATGAATATATTTACGTAATATCAAACTACATGAAAAACGTGAAAAAAGTCGCTATATAACCATATATGAGGATTTTAACTTCAAATCATAGAGCGAGGTTTCGTATTATTTAGATCCAAGAAAAGACATATGACAATGTTGTTTCCAATACAAATGATAAAAACCAATGTGTTTTCATTAGAATTAATTAAAATGTTCCTGATTTTCCGTTAATATTACCGATGGAAGATGTACACGAAAACCGCTCTATTCCGGCTGAAATGTCGATATATGCAATAAAAACAGAACTTCTCCCCTTTTCAATATCTTACTCAGTATTTTATCGAGAAACAAATAGTTGATTGAAAATGAAGTATTTAAGGTTATTATCTAATCAATTATGTGTTTGCATCATTTTTATCGTATATATAATGAATTAATACCCATAAACTGAAAATTCACAAAAACGTGGAAAAACGGCAAAATATTGCCTAATTCGATGATATTTTGTTTTAATAACAAGAAGGAAAAGGAGATATTAAACGTCAAAATATTGCTAAATTCGATGATTTTTCGTTCGAAACAAAATACAAGAAAACTTGCTTCAAATGCAATATTATGCGACATTCTGAGATTTCAAGGCCAAATCACATATCGTGATACTACATGAAATAGTATCGAAATATTGGTGAAAATGAATATATTTACGTAAGGTCAAACTACATGAAAAACGTGAAAAAGTCACTATTTAACCATATTTGAGGATTTTAACTTCAAATCGTAGAGCGAGGTTTCGTATTATTTAGATCCAAGAAAAGACATATGACAAGGTTGTATCCAATACAAATGATAAAACCAATCTGTTTTCATTAGAATTAACATTAGAATTAATTAGAATGTTCCTGATTTTCCGTTTATATTACCGATGGAAGATGTAAATGTAAAACCGCTCAAATCCGGCTGAAACGTCGATATATGCAATAAAAACCGAACTTCTCCCCTTTTTTATATCCTACTCAGTATTTTAACGAGAAACAAATAGTTGATCGAAAATTAAGTATTTAAGGTTAATTTCCAATCAATTATGTGTTTGCATCATTTTTATTGTATATTTAATGAATTAATACCGAAAGACTGAAAATTTACAAAAACGTGGAAAAACGGCAAAATATTGCCTAATTCGATGATATTTTGTTTAAATCACATGAAGGAAAAGGAGATGATAAACGTCAAAATATTGCTAAATTCGATTATTTTTCGTACGAAACAAAATGCAAGAAAACTTGCTTAAAATGCAATATTATGCGAAATTCTGAGTTTTGAAGGCCAAATCACATATCGTGATACTACATGAAATAGTATCGAAATATTGGTATAAACGAATATATTTACGTAAAATCACACTACTTGAAAAACGTGAAAAAAGTCACTATTTTACCATATATGAGGATTTTAACTTCAAATCATAGAGCGAGGTTTCGTATTATTTAGATCCAAGAAAAGACATATGACAATGTTGTTTCCAATACAAATGATAAAAACCAATGTGTTTTCATTAGAATTACCTAAAATGTTCCTGATTTTCCGTTTATATTACCGATGGAAGATGTACACGAAAACCGCTCTATTCCGGCTGAAACGTCGATATATGCAATAAAAACAGAACTTCTCCCCTTTTCAATATCCTACTCAGTATTTTAACGAGAAACAAATAGTTGATTGAAAATGAAGTATTTAAGGTTATTATCTAATCAATTATGTGTTTGCATCATTTTTATCGTATATATAATGAATTAATACCCATAAACTTAAAATTCACAGAAACGTGGAAAAACGGCAAAATATTGCCTAATTCGATGATATTTTATTTAAATCACATGAAGGAAAAGGGGGGATGATAAACGTCAAAATATTGCTAAATTCGATGATTTTTCGTACGAAACAAAATGCAAGAAAACTTGCTTAAAATGCAATATTTTGCGACATTCTGAGATTTCAAGGCCAAATCACATATCGTGATACTACATGAAACAGTATCGAAATATTGGTAAAAAATGAATATATTTAAGTAATGTCAAACTACATGAAAAACGTGAAAAAAGTCACTATTTAGCCATATTTGAGGATTTTAACTTCAAATCATAGAGCGAGGTTTCGTATTATTTAGATCCAAGAAAAGACATATGACAATGTTGTTTCCAATACAAATGATAAAAACCAATGTGTTTTCATTAGAATTACCTAAAATGTTCCTGATTTTCCGTTTATATTACCGATGGAAGATGTACACGAAAACCGCTCTATTCCAGCTGAAACGTCGATATATGCAATAAAAACAGAACTTCTCCCCTTTTCAATATCCTACTCAGTATTTTAACGAGAAACAAATAGTTGATTGAAAATGAAGTATTAAAGGTTATTATCTAATCAATTATGTGTTTGCATCATTTTTATCGTATATATATTGAATTAATACCCATAAACTGAAAATTCACAAAAACGTGGAAAAACGGCAAAATATTGCCTAATTCGATGATATTTTGTTTTAATAACATGAAGGAAAAGGAGATAATAAACGTCAAAATATTGCTAAATTCGATGATTTTTCGTACGAAACAAAATACAAGAAAACTTGCTTCAAATGCAATATTATGCGACATTCTGAGATTTCAAGGCCAAATCACATATCGTGATACTTCATGAAATAGTATCGAAATATTGGTGAAAATGAATATATTTACGTAATGTCAAACTACATGAAAAACGTGAAAAAAGTCACTATTTAACCATATTTGAGGATTTTAACTTCAAATCATAGAGCGAGGTTTCGTATTATTTAGATCCAAGAAAAGACATATGACAAGGTTGTATCCAATACAAATGATAAAACCAATCTGTTTTCATTAGAACTAACATTAGAATTAATTAGAATGTTCCTGATTTTCCGTTTATATTACCGATGGAAGATGTAAACGTAAAACCGCTCAAATCCGGCTGAAACGTCGATATATGCAATAAAAACCGAACTTCTCCCCTTTTCAATATCCTACTCAGTATTTTAACAAGAAACAAATAGTTGATTGAAAATGAAGTATTTAAGGTTAATTTCCAATCAATTATGTGTTTGCATCACTTTTATCGTATATATAATGAATTAATTCCCAAAAACTGAAAATTCACGGAAACGTGGAAAAACGGCAAAATATTGCCTAATTCGATGATATTTTGTTTAAATCACATGGAGGAAAAGAGGGATGATAAACGTCAAAATATTGCTAAATTCGAAGATTTTTCGTACGAAACAAAATGCAAGAAAACTTGCTTCAAATGCAATATTATGCGACATTCTGAGATTTCAAGGCCAAATCACATATCGTGATACTGCATGAAATAGTATCGAAATATTGGTGAAAATGAATATATTTACGTAATGTCAAACTACATGAAAAACGTGAAAAAAGTCACTATTTAACCATATTTGAGGATTTTAACTTCAAATCGTAGAGCGAGGTTTCGTATTATTTAGATCCAAGAAAAGACAAATGGCAATGTTGTTTCTAATACAAATGATAAAAACCAATGTGTTTTCATTAGAATTAATTAAAATGTTCCTGATTTTCCGTTAATATTACCGATGGAAGATGTACACGAAAACCGCTCTATTCCGGCTGAAATGTCGATATATGTAATAAAAACAGAACTTCTCCCCTTTTCAATATCTTACTCAGTATTTTAACGAGAAACAAATAGTTGATTGAAAATGAAGTATTTAAGGTTATTATCTAATCAATTATGTGTTTGCATCATTTTTATCGTATATATAATGAATTAATACCCATAAACTGAAAATTCAGAAAAACGTGGAAAAACGGCAAAATATTGCCTAATTCGATGATATTTTGTTTTAATAACATGAAGGAAAAGGAGATAATAAACGTCAACATATTGCTAAATTCGATGATTTTTCGTTCGAAACAAAATACAAGAAAACTTGCTTCAAATGTAATATTATGCGACATTCTGAGATTTCAAGGACAAATCACATATCGTGATACTACATGAAATAGTATCGAAATATTGGTGAAAATGAATATATTTACGTAATGTCAAACCACATGAAAACGTGAAAAAAGTCACTATTTAACCATATTTGAGGATTTTAACTTCAAATCGTAGAGCGAGGTTTCGTATTATTTAGATCCAAGAAAAGACATATGACAAGGTTGTATCCAATACAAATGATAAAACCAATCTGTTTTCATTAGAATTAACATTAGAATTAATTAGAATGTTCCTGATTTTCCGTTTATATTACCGATGGAAGATGTAAACGTAAAACCGCTCAAATCCGGCTGAAACTTCGATATATGCAATAAAAACCGAACTTCTCCCCTTTTCAATATCCTACTCAGTATTTTAACGAGAAACAAATAGTTGATCGAAATTGAAGTATTTAAGGTTAATTTCCAATCAATTATGTGTTTGCATCATTTTTATTGTATATTTAATGAATTAATACCGAAAGACTGAAAATTCACAAAAACGTGGAAAAACGGCAAAATATTGCCTAATTCGATGATATTTTGTTTAAATCACATGAAGGAAAAGGAGATGATAAACGTCAAAATATTGCTAAATTCGATGATTTTTCGTACGAAACAAAATGCAAGAAAACTTGCTTACAATGCAATATTAGGCGAAATTCGGAGATTTGAAGGCCAAATCACATATCGTGATACTACTTGAAATAGTATCGAAATATTGGTATAAACGAATATATTTACGTAAAATCACACTACTTGAAAAACGTGAAAAAAGTCACTATTTTACCATATATGAGGATTTTAACTTCAAATCATAGAGCGAGGTTTCGTATTATTTAGATCCAAGAAAAGACATATGACAATGTTGTTTCCAATACAAATGATAAAAACCAATGTGTTTTCATTAGAATTAACTAAAATGTTCCTGATTTTCCGTTTATATTACCGATGGAAGATGTACACGAAAACCGCTCTATTCCGGCTGAAATGTCGATATATGTAATAAAAACAGAACTTCTCCCCTTTTCAATATCTTACTCAGTATTTTAACGAGAAACAAATAGTTGATTGAAAATGAAGTATTTAAGGTTATTATCTAATCAATTATGTGTTTGCATCATTTTTATCGTATATATAATGAATTAATACCCATAAACTGAAAATTCAGAAAAACGTGGAAAAACGGCAAAATATTGCCTAATTCGATGATATTTTGTTTTAATAACATGAAGGAAAAGGAGATAATAAACGTCAACATATTGCTAAATTCGATGATTTTTCGTTCGAAACAAAATACAAGAAAACTTGCTTCAAATGTAATATTATGCGACATTCTGAGATTTCAAGGACAAATCACATATCGTGATACTACATGAAATAGTATCGAAATATTGGTGAAAATGAATATATTTACGTAATGTCAAACCACATGAAAACGTGAAAAAAGTCACTATTTAACCATATTTGAGGATTTTAACTTCAAATCGTAGAGCGAGGTTTCGTATTATTTAGATCCAAGAAAAGACATATGACAAGGTTGTATCCAATACAAATGATAAAACCAATCTGTTTTCATTAGAATTAACATTAGAATTAATTAGAATGTTCCTGATTTTCCGTTTATATTACCGATGGAAGATGTAAACGTAAAACCGCTCAAATCCGGCTGAAACTTCGATATATGCAATAAAAACCGAACTTCTCCCCTTTTCAATATCCTACTCAGTATTTTAACGAGAAACAAATAGTTGATCGAAATTGAAGTATTTAAGGTTAATTTCCAATCAATTATGTGTTTGCATCATTTTTATTGTATATTTAATGAATTAATACCGAAAGACTGAAAATTCACAAAAACGTGGAAAAACGGCAAAATATTGCCTAATTCGATGATATTTTGTTTAAATCACATGAAGGAAAAGGAGATGATAAACGTCAAAATATTGCTAAATTCGATGATTTTTCGTACGAAACAAAATGCAAGAAAACTTGCTTACAATGCAATATTAGGCGAAATTCGGAGATTTGAAGGCCAAATCACATATCGTGATACTACTTGAAATAGTATCGAAATATTGGTATAAACGAATATATTTACGTAAAATCACACTACTTGAAAAACGTGAAAAAAGTCACTATTTTACCATATATGAGGATTTTAACTTCAAATCATAGAGCGAGGTTTCGTATTATTTAGATCCAAGAAAAGACATATGACAATGTTGTTTCCAATACAAATGATAAAAACCAATGTGTTTTCATTAGAATTAACTAAAATGTTCCTGATTTTCCGTTTATATTACCGATGGAAGATGTACACGAAAACCGCTCTATTCCGGCTGAAACGTCGATATATGCAATAAAAACAGAACTTTTCCCCTTTTCAATATTCTACTCAGTATTTTAACGAGAAACAAATAGTTGATTGAAAATGAAGTATTTAAGGTTATTATCTAATCAATTATGTGTTTGCATCATTTTTATCGTATATATAATGAATTAATACCCATAAACTTAAAATTCACAGAAACGTGGAAAAACGGCAAAATATTGCCTAATTCGATGATATTTTGTTTAAATCACATGAAGGAAAAGGGGGGATGATAAACGTCAAAATATTGCTAAATTCGATGATTTTTCGAACGAAACAAAATGCAAGAAAACTTGCTTAAAATGCAATATTTTGCGACATTCTGAGATTTCAAGGCCAAATCACATATCGTGATACTACATGAAACAGTATCGAAATATTGGTAAAAAATGAATATATTTACGTAATGTCAAGCTACATGAAAAACGTGAAAAAAGTCACTATTTAACCATATTTAAGGATTTTAACTTCAAATCATAGAGCGAGGTTTCGTATTATTTAGATCCAAGAAAAGACATATGACAAGGTTGTTTCCAATACAAATGATAAAACCAATCTGTTTTCATTAGAATTAACATTAGAATTAATTAGAATGTTCCTGATTTTCCGTTTATATTACCGATGGAAGATGTACATGTAAAACCGCTCTATTCCGGCTGAAACGTCGATATATGCAATAAAAACCGAACTTCTCCCCTTTTGATTGATTGATTGACAAAGATTAAGCCACCCAAAAGGTGGCACGGGCATGAATAGCCCGTAAGTGGTGGCCCTTTTGAGCCATTACCAGTATCAAGAGCTGATACTGGAGATCTGTGGAGGTGCGACTGCACCCTGCGTCAAGGGAGATGTCTCCCGTGTGGAGAAGGGGGTTCTCCCCTTTTCAATATCCTACTCAGTATTTTAACAAGAAACAACTAGTTGATTGAAAATGAAGTATTTAAGGTTAATTTCCAATCAATTATGTGTTTGCATCATTTTTATCGTATATATAATGAATTAATACCCATAAACTGAAAATTCACAGAAACGTGGAAAAACGGCAAAATATTGCCTAATTCGATGATATTTTGTTTAAATCACATGGAGGAAAAGGGGGATGATAAACGTCAAAATATTGCTAAATTCGAAGATTTTTCGTACGAAACAAAATGCAAGAAAACGTGCTTAAAATGCAATATTATGCGACATTCTGAGATTTCAAGGCCAAATCACATATCGTGATACTACATGAAATAGTATCGAAATATTGGTAAAAATTAATATATTTACGTAATACCAAACTACATGAAAAACGTGAAAAAAGTCGCTATTTAACCATATATGAGGATTTTAACTTCAAATCATAGAGCGAGGTTTCGTATTATTTAGATCCAAGAAAAGACATATGACAATGTTGTTTCCAATACAAATGATAAAAACCAATGTGTTTTCATTAGAATTAATTAAAATGTTCCTGATTTTCCGTTAATATTACCGATGGAAGATGTACACGAAAACCGCTCTATTCCGGCTGAAATGTCGATATATGCAATAAAAACAGAACTTCTCCCCTTTTCAATATCTTACTCAGTATTTTATCGAGAAACAAATAGTTGATTGAAAATTAAGTATTTAAGGTTATTATCTAATCAATTATGTGTTTGCATCATTTTTATCGTATATATAATGAATTAATACCCATAAACTGAAAATTCACAAAAACGTGGAAAAACGGCAAAATATTGCCTAATTCGATGATATTTTGTTTTAATAACATGAAGGAAAAGGAGATAATAAACGTCAAAATATTGCTAAATTCGATGATTTTTCGTACGAAACAAAATACAAGAAAACTTGCTTCAAATGCAATATTATGCGACATTCTGAGATTTCAAGGCCAAATCACATATCGTGATACTACTTGAAATAGTATCGAAATATTGGTGAAAATGAATATATTTACGTAATGTCAAACTACATAAAAAACGTGAAAAAAGTCACTATTTAACCATATTTGAGGATTTTAACTTCAAATCATCGAGCGAGGTTTCGTATTATTTAGATCCAAGAAAAGACATATGACAAGGTTGTATCCAATACAAATGATAAAACCAATCTGTTTTCATTAGAATTAACATTAGAATTAATTAGAATGTTCCTGATTTTCCGTTTATATTATTGATGGAAGATGTAAACGTAAAACCGCTCAAATCCGGCTGAAACGTCGATATATGCAATAAAAACCGAACTTCTCCCCTTTTCAATATCCTACTGAGTATTTTAACAAGAAACAAATAGTTGATTGAAAATGAAGTATTTAAGGTTAATTTCCAATCAATTATGTGTTTGCATCATTTTTATCGTATATATAATGAATTAATACCCAAAAACTGAAAATTCACAGAAACGTGGAAAAACGGCAAAATATTGCCTAATTCGATGATATTTTGTTTAAATCACATGGAGGAAAAGGGGGATGATAAACGTCAAAATATTGCTAAATTCGAAGATTTTTCGTACGAAACAAAATGCAAGAAAACTTGCTTAAAATGCAATATTATGCGACATTCTGAGATTTCAAGGCCAAACACATATCGTGATACTACATGAAATAGTATCGAAATATTGGTAAAAATGAATATATTTACGTAATATCAAACTACATGAAAAACGTGAAAAAAGTCGCTATTTAACCATATATGAGGATTTTAACTTCAAATCATAGAGCGAGGTTTCGTATTATTTAGATCCAAGAAAAGACATATGACAATGTTGTTTCCAATACAAATGATAAAAACCAATGTGTTTTCATTAGAATTAATTAAAATGTTCCTGATTTTCCGTTAATATTACCGATGGAAGATGTACACGAAAACCGCTCTATTCCGGCTGAAATGTCGATATATGCAATAAAAACAGAACTCCCCTTATCAATATCTTACTCAGTATTTTATCGAGAAACAAATAGTTGATTGAAAATGAAGTATTTAAGGTTATTATCTAATCAATTATGTGTTTGCATCATTTTTATCGTATATATAATGAATTAATACCCATAAACTTAAAATTCACAGAAACGTGGAAAAACGGCAAAATATTGCCTAATTCGATGATATTTTGTTTAAATCACATGAAGGAAAAGGGGGGATGATAAACGTCAAAATATTGCTAAATTCGATGATTTTTCGTACGAAACAAAATGCAAGAAAACTTGCTTAAAATGCAATATTTTGCGACATTCTGAGATTTCAAGGCCAAATCACATATCGTGATACTACATGAAACAGTATCGAAATATTGGTAAAAAATGAATATATTTACGTAATGTCAACCTACATGAAAAACGTGAAAAAAGTCACTATTTAACCATATTTAAGGATTTTAACTTCAAATCATAGAGCGAGGTTTCGTATTATTTAGATCCAAGAAAAGACATATGACAAGGTTGTTTCCAATACAAATGATAAAACCAATCTGTTTTCATTAGAATTAACATTAGAATTAATTAGAATGTTCCTGATTTTCCGTTTATATTACCGATGGAAGATGTACATGTAAAACCGCTCTATTCCGGCTGAAACGTCGATATATGCAATAAAAACAGAACTTCTCCCCTTTTGATTGATTGATTGACAAAGATTAAGCCACCCAAAAGGCGGCACGGGCATGAATAGCCCGTAAGTGGTGGCCCTTTTGAGCCATTACCAGTATCAAGAGCTGATACTGGAGATCTGTGGAGGTGCGACTGCACCCTGCGTGAAGGGAGATGTCTCCCGTGTGGAGAAGGGGGTTCTCCCCTTTTCAATATCCTACTCAGTATTTTAACAAGAAACAACTAGTTGATTGAAAATGAAGTATTTAAGGTTAATTTCCAATCAATTATGTGTATGCATCATTTTTATCGTATATATAATGAATTAATACCCATAAACTGAAAATTCACAGAAACGTAGAAAAACGGCAAAATATTGCCTAATTCGATGATATTTTGTTTAAATCACATGGAGGAAAAGGGGGATGATAAACGTCAAAATATTGCTAAATTCGAAGATTTTTCGTACGAAACAAAATGCAAGAAAACTTGCTTAAAATGCAATATTATGCGACATTCTGAGATTTCAAGGCCAAATCACATATCGTGATACTACATGAAATAGTATCGAAATATTGGTAAAAATGAATATATTTACGTAATATCAAACTACATGAAAAACGTGAAAAAAGTCGCTATTTAACCATATATGAGGATTTTAACTTCAAATCATAGAGCGAGGTTTCGTATTATTTAGATCAAAGAAAAGACATATGACAATGTTGTTTCCAATACAAATGATAAAAACCAATGTGTTTTCATTAGAATTAATTAAAATGTTCCTGATTTTCCGTTAATATTACCGATGGAAGATGTACACGAAAACCGCTCTATTCCGGCTGAAATGTCGATATATGCAATAAAAACAGAACTTCTCCCCTTTTCAATATCTTACTCAGTATTTTAACGAGAAACAAATAGTTGATTGAAAATGAAGTATTTAAGGTTATTATCTAATCAATTATGTGTTTGCATCATTTTTATCGTATATATAATTAATTAATACCCATAAACTGAAAGTTCACAAAAACGTGGAAAAACGGCAAAATATTGCCTAATTCGATGATATTTTGTTTTAATAACATGAAGGAAAAGGAGATAATAAACGTCAAAATATTGCTAAATTCGATGATTTTTCGTACGAAACAAAATACAAGAAAACTTGCTTCAAATGCAATATTATGCGACATTCTGAGATTTCAAGGCCAAATCACATATCGTGATACTACTTGAAATAGTATCGAAATATTGGTGAAAATGAATATATTTACGTAATGTCAAACTACATAAAAAACGTGAAAAAAGTCACTATTTAACCATATTTGAGGATTTTAACTTCAAATCATCGAGCGAGGTTTCGTATTATTTAGATCCAAGAAAAGACATATGACAAGGTTGTATCCAATACAAATGATAAAACCAATCTGTTTTCATTAGAATTAACATTAGAATTAATTAGAATGTTCCTGATTTTCCGTTTATATTATTGATGGAAGATGTAAACGTAAAACCGCTCAAATCCGGCTGAAACGTCGATATATGCAATAAAAACCGAACTTCTCCCCTTTTCAATATCCTACTGAGTATTTTAACAAGAAACAAATAGTTGATTGAAAATGAAGTATTTAAGGTTAATTTCCAATCAATTATGTGTTTGCATCATTTTTATCGTATATATAATGAATTAATACCCAAAAACTGAAAATTCACAGAAACGTGGAAAAACGGCAAAATATTGCCTAATTCGATGATATTTTGTTTAAATCACATGGAGGAAAAGGGGGATGATAAACGTCAAAATATTGCTAAATTCGAAGATTTTTCGTACGAAACAAAATGCAAGAAAACTTGCTTAAAATGCAATATTATGCGACATTCTGAGATTTCAAGGCCAAACACATATCGTGATACTACATGAAATAGTATCGAAATATTGGTAAAAATGAATATATTTACGTAATATCAAACTACATGAAAAACGTGAAAAAAGTCGCTATTTAACCATATATGAGGATTTTAACTTCAAATCATAGAGCGAGGTTTCGTATTATTTAGATCCAAGAAAAGACATATGACAATGTTGTTTCCAATACAAATGATAAAAACCAATGTGTTTTCATTAGAATTAATTAAAATGTTCCTGATTTTCCGTTAATATTACCGATGGAAGATGTACACGAAAACCGCTCTATTCCGGCTGAAATGTCGATATATGCAATAAAAACAGAACTCCCCTTATCAATATCTTACTCAGTATTTTATCGAGAAACAAATAGTTGATTGAAAATGAAGTATTTAAGGTTATTATCTAATCAATTATGTGTTTGCATCATTTTTATCGTATATATAATGAATTAATACCCATAAACTTAAAATTCACAGAAACGTGGAAAAACGGCAAAATATTGCCTAATTCGATGATATTTTGTTTAAATCACATGAAGGAAAAGGGGGGATGATAAACGTCAAAATATTGCTAAATTCGATGATTTTTCGTACGAAACAAAATGCAAGAAAACTTGCTTAAAATGCAATATTTTGCGACATTCTGAGATTTCAAGGCCAAATCACATATCGTGATACTACATGAAACAGTATCGAAATATTGGTAAAAAATGAATATATTTACGTAATGTCAACCTACATGAAAAACGTGAAAAAAGTCACTATTTAACCATATTTAAGGATTTTAACTTCAAATCATAGAGCGAGGTTTCGTATTATTTAGATCCAAGAAAAGACATATGACAAGGTTGTTTCCAATACAAATGATAAAACCAATCTGTTTTCATTAGAATTAACATTAGAATTAATTAGAATGTTCCTGATTTTCCGTTTATATTACCGATGGAAGATGTACATGTAAAACCGCTCTATTCCGGCTGAAACGTCGATATATGCAATAAAAACAGAACTTCTCCCCTTTTGATTGATTGATTGACAAAGATTAAGCCACCCAAAAGGCGGCACGGGCATGAATAGCCCGTAAGTGGTGGCCCTTTTGAGCCATTACCAGTATCAAGAGCTGATACTGGAGATCTGTGGAGGTGCGACTGCACCCTGCGTGAAGGGAGATGTCTCCCGTGTGGAGAAGGGGGTTCTCCCCTTTTCAATATCCTACTCAGTATTTTAACAAGAAACAACTAGTTGATTGAAAATGAAGTATTTAAGGTTAATTTCCAATCAATTATGTGTATGCATCATTTTTATCGTATATATAATGAATTAATACCCATAAACTGAAAATTCACAGAAACGTAGAAAAACGGCAAAATATTGCCTAATTCGATGATATTTTGTTTAAATCACATGGAGGAAAAGGGGGATGATAAACGTCAAAATATTGCTAAATTCGAAGATTTTTCGTACGAAACAAAATGCAAGAAAACTTGCTTAAAATGCAATATTATGCGACATTCTGAGATTTCAAGGCCAAATCACATATCGTGATACTACATGAAATAGTATCGAAATATTGGTAAAAATGAATATATTTACGTAATATCAAACTACATGAAAAACGTGAAAAAAGTCGCTATTTAACCATATATGAGGATTTTAACTTCAAATCATAGAGCGAGGTTTCGTATTATTTAGATCAAAGAAAAGACATATGACAATGTTGTTTCCAATACAAATGATAAAAACCAATGTGTTTTCATTAGAATTAATTAAAATGTTCCTGATTTTCCGTTAATATTACCGATGGAAGATGTACACGAAAACCGCTCTATTCCGGCTGAAATGTCGATATATGCAATAAAAACAGAACTTCTCCCCTTTTCAATATCTTACTCAGTATTTTAACGAGAAACAAATAGTTGATTGAAAATGAAGTATTTAAGGTTATTATCTAATCAATTATGTGTTTGCATCATTTTTATCGTATATATAATTAATTAATACCCATAAACTGAAAGTTCACAAAAACGTGGAAAAACGGCAAAATATTGCCTAATTCGATGATATTTTGTTTTAATAACATGAAGGAAAAGGAGATAATAAACGTCAAAATATTGCTAAATTCGATGATTTTTCGTACGAAACAAAATACAAGAAAACTTGCTTCAAATGCAATATTATGCGACATTCTGAGATTTCAAGGCCAAATCACATATCGTGATACTACATGAAATAGTATCGAAATATTGGTGAAAATGAATATATTTACGTAATGTCAAACTACATGAAAAACGTGAAAAAGTCACTATTTAACCATATTTGAGGATTTTAACTTCAAATCATAGAGCGAGGTTTCGTATTATTTAGATCCAAGAAAAGACATATGACAAGGTTGTATCCAATACAAATGATAAAACCAATCTGCTTCATTAGAATTAACATTAGAATTAATTAGAATGTTCCTGATTTTCCGTTTATATTACCGATGGAAGATGTACACGTAAAACCGCTCTAATCCGGCTGAAACGTCGATATATGCAATAAAAACTGAACTTCTCCCCTTTTCAATATCCTACTCAGTAGTTTAACGAGAAACAAATAGTTGATTGAAAATGAAGTATTTAAGGTTAATTTCCAATCAATTATGTGTTTGCATCATTTTGATCGTATATTTAATGAATTAATACCCAAAGACTGAAAATTCACAGAAACGTGGAAAAATGGCAAAATATTGCCTAATTCGATGATATTTTGTTTTAATAACATGAAGGAAAAGGAGATAATAAACGTCAAAATATTGCTAAATTCGAAGATTTTTCGAACGAAACAAAATGCAAGAAAACTTGCTTCAAATGCAATATTATGCGACATTCTGAGATTTCAAGGCCAAATCACATATCGTGATACTACATGAAATAGCATCGAAATATTGGTAAAAATGAATATATTTACGTAATGTCAAACTACATGAAAAACGTGAAAAAAGTCACTATTTAACCATATTTGAGGATTTTAACTTCAAATCATAGAGCGAGGTTTCGTATTATTTAGATCCAAGAAAAGACATATGACAAGGTTGTATCCAATACAAATGATAAAACCAATCTGTTTTCATTAGAATTAACATTAGAATTAATTAGAATGTTCCTGATTTTCCGTTTATATTACCGATGGAAGATGTAAACGTAAAACCGCTCAAATCCGGCTGAAACGTCGATATATGCAATAAAAACCGAACTTCTCCCCTTTTCAATATCCTACTCAGTATTTTAACGAGAAACAAATAGTTGATCGAAAATGAAGTATTTAAGGTTAATTTCCAATCAATTATGTGTTTGCATCATTTTTATTGTATATTTAATGATTTAATACCGAAAGACTGAAAATTCACAAAAACGTGGAAAAACGGCAAAATATTGCCTTATTCGAAGGTATTTTGTTTAAATCACATGAAGGAAAAGGAGATGATAAACGTCAAAATATTGCTAAATTCGATGATTTTTCGTTCGAAACAAAATGCAAGAAAACTTGCTTAAAATGCAATATTATGCGAAATTCTGAGATTTGAAGGCCAAATCACATATCGTGATACTACATGAAATAGTATCGAAATATTGGTATTAACGAATATATTTACGTAAAATCACACTACTTGAAAAACGTGAAAAATTCACTATTTTACCATATATGAGGATTTTAACTTCAAATCAAAGAGCGAGGTTTCGTATTATTTAGATCCAAGAAAAGACATATGACAATGTTGTTTCCAATACAAATGATAAAAACCAATGTGTTTTCATTAGAAATAACTAAAATGTTCCTGATTTTCCGTTTATATTACCGATGGAAGATGTACACGAAAACCGCTCTATTCCGGCTGAAACGTCGATATATGCAATAAAAACCGAATTTCTCCCCTTTTCAATATCCTACTCAGTATTTTAACGAGAAACAAATAGTTGATTGAAAATGAAGTATTTAAGGTTAATTTCCAATCAATTATATGTTTGCATCATTTTTATTGTATATTTAATGAATTAATACCGAAAGACTGAAAATTCAGAAAAACGAAGAAAAACGGCAAAATATTGCCTAATTCGATGATATTTTGTTTAAATCACATGAAGGAAAAGGAGATGATAAACGTCAAAATATTGCTAAATTCAATGATTTTTCGTACGAAACAAAATGCAAGAAAACTTGCTTAAAATGCAATATTATGCGAAATTCTGAGATTTGAAGGCCAAATCACATATCGTGATACTACATGAAATAGTATCGAAATATTGGTATAAACGAATATATTTACGTAAAATCACACTACTTGAAAAACGTGAAAAAAAGTCACTATTTTACCATATATGAGGATTTTAACTTCAAATCATAGAGCGAGGTTTCGTATTATTTAGATGCAAGAAAAGACATATGACAATGTTGTTTCCAATACAAATGATAAAAACCAATGTTTTTTTTTAATAAAATTAACTAAAATGTTCCTGATTTTCCGTTTATATTACCGATGGAAGATGTACACGAAAACCGCTTTATTCCGGCTGAAACGTCGATATATGCAATAAAAACAGAACTTCTCCCCTTTTCAATATCCTACTCAGTATTTTAACGAGAAACAAATAGTTGATTGAAAATGAAGTATTTAAGGTTATTATCTAATCAATTATGTGTTTGCATCATTTTTATCGTATATATAATGAATTAATACCCATAAACTGAAAATTCACAATAACGTGGAAAAACGGCAAAATATTGCCTAAATCGATGATATTTTGTTTTAATCACATGAAGGAAAAGGAGATAATAAACGTCAAAATATTGCTAAATTCGATGATTTTTCGTACGAAACAAAATACAAGAAAACTTGCTTAAAATGCAATATTATGCGACATTCTGAGATTTCAAGGCCAAATCACATATCGTGATACTACATGAAATAGTATCGAAATATTGGTAAAAATGAATATATTTACGTAATGTCAAACTACATGAAAAACGTGAAAAAAGTCACTATTTAACCATATTTGAGGATTTTAACTTCAAATCATAGAGCGAGGTTTCGTATTATTTAGATCCAAGAAAAGACATATGACAAGGTTGTAGCCAATACAAATGATAAAACCAATCTGTTTTCATTAGAATTAATTAGAATGTTCCTGATTTTCCGTTTATATTACCGATGGAAGATGTAAACGTAAAACCGCTCAAACCCGGCTGAAACGTCGATATATGCAATAAAAACCGAACTTCTCCCCTTTTCAATATCCTACTCAGTATTTTAACGAGAAACAAATAGTTGATCGAAAATGAAGTATTTAAGGTTAATTTCCAATCAATTATGTGTTTGCATCATTTTTATTGTATATTTAATGATTTAATACCGAAAGACTGAAAATTCACAAAAACGTGGGAAAACGGCAAAATATTGCCTAATTCGATGATATTTTGTTTAAATCACATGAAGGAAAAGGAGATGATAAACGTCAAAATATTGCTAAATTCGATGATTTTTCGTACGAAACAAAATGCAAGAAAACTTGCTTAAAATGCAATATTATGCGAAATTCTGAGATTTGAAGGCCAAATCACATATCGTGATACTACATGAAATAGTATCGAAATATTGGTAAAAACGAATATATTTACGTAAAATAACACTACTTGAAAAACGTGAAAAAAGTCACTATTTTACCATATATGAGGATTTTAACTTCAAATCATAGAGCGAGGTTTCGTATTATTTAGATCCAAGAAAAGACATATGACAATGTTGTTTCCAATACAAATGATAAAAACCAATGTGTTTTCATTAGAAATAACTAAAGTGTTCCTGATTTTCCGTTTATATTACCGATGGAAGATGTACACGAAAACCGCTCTATTCCGGCTGAAACGTCGATATATGCAATAAAAACCGAACTTCTCCCCTTTTAAATATCCTACTCAGTATTTTAACGAGAAACAAATAGTTGATTGAAAATGAAGTATTTAAGGTTAATTTCCAATCAATTAAGTGTTTGCATCATTTTTATTGTATATTTAATGAATTAATACCGAAAGACTGAAAATTCACAAAAACGTGGAAAAACGGCAAAATATTGCCTAATTCGATGATTTTTTGTTTAAATCACATGAAGGAAAAGATGATAAACGTCAAAATATTGCTAAATTCGATGATTTTTCGTACGAAACAAAATGCAAGAAAAGTTGCTTAAAATGCAATATTATGCGAAATTCTGAGATTTGAAGGCCAAATCACATATCGTGATACTACATGAAATAGTATCGAAATATTGGTATAAACGAATATATTTACGTAAAATCACACTACTTGAAAAACGTGAAAAAGTCACTATTTTACCATATATGAGGATTTTAACTTCAAATCATAGAGCGAGGTTTCGTATTATTTAGATCCAAGAAAAGACATATGACAATGTTGTTTCCAATACAAATGATAAAAACCAATGTGTTTTCATTAGAATTAACTAAAATGTTCCTGATTTTCCGTTTATATTACCGATGGAAGATGTACACGAAAACCGCTCTATTCCGGCTGAAACGTCGATATATGCAATAAAAACAGAACTTCTCCCCTTTTCAATATCCTACTCATTATTTTAACGAGAAACAAATAGTTGATTGAAAATGAAGTATTTAAGGTTATTATCTAATCAATTATGTGTTTGCATCATTTTTATCGTATATATAATGAATTAATACCCATAAACTGAAAATTCACAGAAACGTGGAAAAACGGCAAAATATTGCCTAATTCGATGATGTATTGTTTAAATCACATAGAGGAAAAGGGGGATGATAAACGTCAAAATATTGCTAAATTCGAAGATTTTTCGTACGAAACAAAATGCAAGAAAACTTGCTTAAAATGCAATATTATGCGACATTCTGAGATTTCAAGGCCAAATCACATATCGTGATACTACATGAAATAGTATCGAAATATTGGTAAAAATGAATATATTTACGTAATGTCAAACTACATGAAAAACGTGAAAAAAGTCGCTATATAACCATATATGAGGATTTTAACTTCAAATCATAGAGCGAGGTTTCGTATTATTTAGATCCAAGAAAAGACATATGACAATGTTGTTTCCAATACAAATGATAAAAACCAATGTGTTTTCATTAGAATTAATTATTATGTTCCTGATTTTCCATTAATATTACCGATGGAAGATGTACACGAAAACCGCTCTATTCCGGCTGAAATGTCGATATATGCAATAAAAACAGAACTTCTCCCCTTTTCAATATCTTACTCAGTATTTTAACGAGAAACAAATAGTTGATTGAAAATGAAGTATTTAAGGTTATTATCTAATCAATTATGTGTTTGCATCATTTTTATTGTATATATAATGAATTAATACCCATTAACTGAAAATTCACAAAAACGTGGAAAAACGGCAAAATATTGCCTAATTCGATGATATTTTGTTTTAATAACATGAAGGAAAAGGAGATAATAAACGTCAAAATATTGCTAAATTCGATGATTTTTCGTACGAAACAAAATACAAGAAAACTTGCTTCAAATGCAATATTATGCAGCATTCTGAGATTTCAAGGCCAAATCACATATCGTGATACTACATGAAATAGTATCGAAATATTGGTGAAAATGAATATATTTACGTAATGTCAAACTACATGAAAAACGTGAAAAAAGTCACTATTTAACCATATTTGAGGATTTTAACTTCAAATCATAGAGCGAGGTTTCGTATTATTTAGATCCAAGAAAAGACATATGACAAGGTTGTATCGAATACAAATGATAAAACCAATCTGTTTTCATTAGAATTAACATTAGAATTAATTAGAATGTTCCTGATTTTCCGTTTATATTACCGATGGAAGATGTAAACGTAAAACCGCTCAAATCCGGCTGAAACGTCGATATATGCAATAAAAACCGAACTTCTCCCCTTTTCAATATCCTACTCAGTATTTTAACGAGAAACAAATAGTTGATTGAAAATGAAGTATTTAAGGTTAATTTCCAATCAATTATGTGTTTGCATCATTTTTATCGTATATATAATGAATTAATACCCATAAACTGAAAATTCTCAGAAACGTGGAAAAACGGCAAAATATTGCCTAATTCGATTATATTTTGTTTAAATCACATGAAGTAAAGGAGATGATAAACGTCAAAATATTGCTAAATTCGATGATTTTTCGTACGAAACAAAATACAAGAAAACTTGCTTCAAATGCAATATTATGCGACATTCTGAGATATCAAGGCCAAATCACATATCGTGATACTACATGAAATAGTATATTGGTGAATATTGGTGAAAACGAATATATTTACGTAATGTCAAACTACATGAAAAACGTGAAAAAAGTCACTATTTTACCATATATGAGGATTTTAACTTCAAATCATAGAGCGAGGTTTCGTATTATTTAGATCCAAGAAAAGACATATGACAAGGTTGTATCCAATACAAATGATAAAAACCAACGTGTTTTCATTAGAATTAACTAAAATGTTCCTGATTTTCCGTTTATATTACCGATGGAAGACGTACAGGAAATCCGCTCTATTCCGGCTGAAACGTCGATATATGCAATAAAAACAGAACTTCTCCCCTTTTCAATATCCTACTCAGTATTTTAACGAGAAACAAATAGTTGATTGAAAATGAAGTATTTAAGGTTATTATCTAATCAATTATGTGTTTGCATCATTTTTATCGTATATATAATGAATTAATACCCATAAACTTAAAATTCACAGAAACGTGGAAAAACGGCAAAATATTGCCTAATTCGATGATATTTTGTTTAAATCACATAGAGGAAAAGGGGGGATGATAAACGTCAAAATATTGCTAAATTCGATGATTTTTCGTACGAAACAAAATGCAAGAAAACTTGCTTAAAATGCAATATTATGCGACATTCTGAGATTTGAAGGCCAAATCACATATAGTGATACTACATGAAATAGTATCGAAATATTGGTAAAAATGAATATATTTACGTAATGTCAAACTACTTGAAAAACGTGAAAAAAGTCACTATTTAACCATATATAAGGATTTTAACTTTAAATCATAGAGCGAGGTTTCGTATTATTTAGATCCAAGAAAAGACATATGACAATGTTGTTTCCAATACAAATGATAAAAACCAATGTGTTTTCATTAGAATTAATTAAAATGTTCCTGATTTTCCGTTTATATTACCGATGGAAGATGTACACGAAAACCGCTCTATTCCGGCTGAAATTTCGATGTATGCAATAAAAACAGAACTTCTCCCCTTTTTAATATCTTACTCGGTATTTTAACGAGAAACAAATAGTTGATTGAAAATGAAGTATTTAAGGTTAATTTCCAATCAATTATGTGTTTGCATCATTTTTATCGTATATATAATGAATTAATACCCATAAACTGAAAATTCACAGAAACGTGGAAAAACGGTAAAATATTGCCTAATTCGATGATATTTTGTTTAAATCACATGGAGGAAAAGGGGGATGATAAACGTCAAAATATTGCTAAATTCGAAGATTTTTCGTGCGAAACAAAATGCAAGAAAACTTGCTTAAAATGCAATTTTATGCGACATTCTGAGATTTCAAGGCCAAATCACATATCGTGATACTACATGAAATAGTATCGAAATATTGGTAAAAATGAATATATTTACGTAATGTCAAACTACATGAAAAACGTGAAAAAAGTCGCTATTTAACCATATATGAGGATTTTAACTTCAAATAATAGAGCGAGGTTTCGTATTATTTAGATCCAAGAAAAGACATATGACAATGTTGTTTCCAATACAAATGATAAAAACCAATGTGTTTTCATTAGAATTAATTAAAATGTTCCTGATTTTCCGTTAATATTACCGATGGAAGATGTACACGAAAACCGCTCTATTCCGGCTGAAATGTCGATATATGCAAAAAAAAACGAACTTTTCCCCTTTTCAATATCCTACTCAGTATTTTAACGAGAAACAAATAGTTGATTGAAAATGAAGTATTTAAGGTTAATTTCCAATCAATTATGTGTTTGCATCATTTTTATCGTATATTTAATGAATTAATACCCATAAACTGAAAATTCACAGAAACGTGGAAAAACGGCAAAATATTGCCTAATTCGATGATATTTTGTTTAAATCACATGAAGGAAAAGATGATAAACGTCAAAATATTGCTAAATTCGATGATTTTTCGTACGAAACAAAATGCAAGAAAACTTACTTAAAATGCAATATTATGCGAAATTCTGAGATTTGAAGGCCAAATCACATATCGTGATACAACATGAAATAGTATCGAAATATTGGTAAAAACGAATATATTTACGTAAAATAACACTACTTGAAAAACGTGAAAAAAGTCACTATTTTACCATATATGAGGATTTTAACTTCAAATCATAGAGCGAGGTTTCGTATTATTTAGATCCAAGAAAAGACATATGACAATGTTGTTTCCAATACAAATGATAAAAACCAATGTGTTTTCATTAGAATTAACTAAAATGTTCCTGATTTTCCGTTTATATTACCGCTGGAAGATGTACACGAAAACCGCTCTATTCCGGCTGAAATTTTGATATATGCAATAAAAACAGAACTTCTCCCCTTTTCAATATCTTACTCAGTATTTTAACGAGAAACAAATAGTTGATTGAAAATGAAGTATTTAAGGTTATTATCAAATCAATTATGTGTTTGCATCATTTTTATCGTACATATAATGAATTAATACTCATAAACTGAAAATACAAATAAACGTGGAAAAACGGCAAAATATTGCCTAATTCGATGATATTTTGTTTTAATCACATGAAGGAAAAGGAGATAATAAACGTCAAAATATTGCTAAATTCGATGATTTTTCGTACGAAACAAAATACAAGAAAACTTGCTTCAAATGCAATATTATGCGACATTCTGAGATTTCAAGGCCAAATCACATATCGTGATACTACATGAAATAGTATCGAAATATTGGTGAAAATGAATATATTTACGTAATGTCAAACTACATGAAAAACGTGAAAAAAGTCACTATTTAACCATATTTGAGGATTTTAACTTCAAATCATAGAGCGAGGTTTCGTATTATTTAGATCCAAGAAAAGACATATGACAATGTTGTTTCCAATACAAATGATAAAAACCAACGTGTTTTCATTAGAATTAACTAAAATGTTCCTGATTTTCCGTTTATATTACCGATGGAAGATGTACACGAAAACCGCTCTATTCCGGCTGAAACGTCGATATATGCAATAAAAACAGAACTTCTCCCCTTTTCAATATCCTACTCAGTATTTTAACGAGAAACAAATAGTTGATTGAAAATTAAGTATTTAAGGTTATTATCTAATCAATTATGTGTTTGCATCATTTTTATCGTATATATAATGAATTAATACCCATAAACTTAAAATTCACAGAAACGTGGAAAAACGGAAAATATTGCCTAATTCGATGATATTTTGATTAAATCACATAGAGGAAAAGGGGGGATGATAAACGTCAAAATATTGCTAAATTCGATGATTTTTCGTACGAAACAAAATGCAAGAAAACTTGCTTAAAATGCAATATTATGCGACATTCTGAGATTTGAAGGCCAAATCACATATCGTGATACTACATGAAATAGTATCGAAATATTGGGAAAAATGAATATATTTACGTAATGTCAAACTACTTGAAAAACGTGAAAAAGTCACTATTTACCATATATAAGGATTTTAACTTCAAATCATAGAGCGAGGTTCCCGTATTATTTAGATCCAAGAAAAGACATATGACAATGTTGTTTCCAATACAAATGATAAAAACCAATGTGTTTTCATTAGAATTAATTAAAATGTTCCTAATTTTCCGTTTATATTACCGATGGAAGATGTACACGAAAACCGCTCTATTCCGGCTGAAATTTCGATATATGCAATACAAACAGAACTTCTCCCCTTTTCAATATCTTACTCAGTATTTTAACGAGAAACAAATAGTTGATTGAAAATGAAGTATTTAAGGTTAATTTCCAATCAATTATGTGTTTGCATCATTTTTATCGTATATATAATGAATTAATACCCATAAACTGAAAATTCACAGAAACGTGGAAAAACGGTAAAATATTGCCTAATTCGATGATATTTCGTTTAAATCACATGGAGGAAAAGGGGGATGATAAATGTCAAAATATTGCTAAATTCGAAGATTTTTCGTACGAAACAAAATGCAAGAAAACTTGCTTAAAATGCAATATTATGCGACATTCTGAGATTTCAAGGCCAAATCACATATCGTGATACTACATGAAATAGTATCGAAATATTGGTAAAAATGAATATATTTACGTAATGTCAAACTACATGAAAAACGTGAAAAAAGTCGCTATTTAACCATATATGAGGATTTTAACTTCAAATCATAGAGCGAGGTTTCGTATTATTTAGATCCAAGAAAAGACATATGACAATGTTGTTTCCAATACAAATGATAAAAACCAATGTGTTTTGATTAGAATTAATTAAAATGTTCCTGATTTTCCGTTAATATTACCGATGGAAGATGTACACGAAAACCGCTCTATTCCGGCTGAAATGTCGATATATGCAATAAAAACAGAACTTCTCCCCTTTTCAATATCTTACTCAGTATTTTAACGAGAAACAAATAGTTGATTGAAAATGAAGTATTTAAGGTTAATTTCCAATCAATTATGTGTTTGCATCATTTTTATCGTATATATAATGAATTAATACCCATAAACTGAAAATTCACAGAAACGTGGAAAAACGGCAAAATATTGCCTAATTCGATGATATTTTGTTTAAATCACATGAAGGAAAAGATGATAAACGTCAAAATATTGCTAAATTCGATGATTTTTCGTACGAAACAAAATGCAAGAAAACTTACTTAAAATGCAATATTATGCGAAATTCTGAGATTTGAAGGCCAAATCACATATCGTGATACAACATGAAAGAGTATCGAAATATTGGTAAAAACGAATATATTTACGTAAAATAACACTCCTTGAAAAACGTGAAAAAAGTCACTATTTTACCATATATGAGGATTTTAACTTCAAATCATAGAGCGAGGTTTCGTATTATTTAGATCCAAGAAAAGACATATGACAATGTTGTTTCCAATACAAATGATAAAAACCAATGTGTTTTCATTAGAATTAACTAAAATGTTCCTGATTTTCCGTTTATATTACCGATGGAAGATGTACACGAAAACCGCTCTATTCCGGCTGAAATTTTGATATATGCAATAAAAACAGAACTTCTCCCCTTTTCAATATCTTACTCAGTATTTTAACGAGAAACAAATAGTTGATTGAAAATGAAGTATTTAAGGTTATTATCAAATCAATTATGTGTTTGCATCATTTTTATCGTACATATAATGAATTAATACCCATAAACTGAAAATTCACAAAAACGTGGAAAAACGGCAAAATATTGCCTAATTCGATGATATTTTGTTTTAATCACCTGAAGGAAAAGGAGATAATAAACGTCAAAATATTGCTAAATTCGATGATTTTTCGTACGAAACAAAATACAAGAAAACTTGCTTCAAATGCAATATTATGCGACATTCTGAGATTTCAAGGCCAAATCACATATCGTGATACTACATGAAATAGTATCGAAATATTGGTGAAAATCAATATATTTACGTAATGTCAAACTACATGAAAAACGTGAAAAAAGTCACTATTTAACCATATTTGAGGATTTTAACTTCAAATCATAGAGCGAGGTTTCGTATTATTTAGATCCAAGAAAAGACATATGACAAGGTTGTATCCAATACAAATGATAAAACCAATCTGTTTTCATTAGAATTAACATTAGAATTAATTAGAATGTTCCTGATTTTCCGTTTATATTACCGATGGAAGATGTAAACGTAAAACCGCTCAAATCCGGCTGAAACGTCGATATATGCAATAAAAACCGAACTTCTTCCCTTTTCAATATCCTACTCAGTATTTTAACGAGAAACAAATAGTTGATCGAAAATGAAGTATTTAAGGTTAATTTCCAATCAATTATGTGTTTGCATCATTTTTATTGTATATTTAATGAATTAATACCGAAAGATTGAAAATTCACAAAAACGTGGAAAAACGGCAAAATATTGCCTAATTCGATGATATTTTGTTTAAATCACATGAAGGAAAAGGAGATGATAAACGTCAAAATATTGCTAAATTCGATGATTTTTCGTACGAAACAAAATGCAAGAAAACTTGCTTAAAATGCAATATTATGCGAAATTCTGAGATTTGAAGGCCAAATCACATATCGTGATACTACATGAAATAGTATCGAAATATTGGTATAAACGAATATATTTACGTAAAATCACACTACTTGAAAAACGTGAAAAAAGTCACTATTTTACCATATATGAGGATTTTAACTTCAAATCATAGAGCGAGGTTTCGTATTATTTAGATCCAAGAAAAGACATATGACAATGTTGTTTCCAATACAAATGATAAAAACCAACGTGTTTTCATTAGAATTAACTAAAATGTTCCTGATTTTCCGTTTATATTACCGATGGAAGATGTACACGAAAACCGCTCTATTCCGGCTGAAACGTCGATATATGCAATAAAAACAGAACTTCTCCCCTTTTCAATATCCTACTCAGTATTTTAACGAGAAACAAATAGTTGATTGAAAATGAAGTATTTAAGGTTATTATCTAATCAATTATGTGTTTGCATCATTTTTATCGTATATATAATGAATTAATACCCATAAACTTAAAATTCACAGAAACGTGGAAAAACGGCAAAATATTGCCTAATTCGATGATATTTTGTTTAAATCACATAGAGAAAAAGGGGGGATGATAAACGTCAAAATATTGCTAAATTCGATGATTTTTCGTACGAAACAATAATGCAAGAAAACTTGCTTAAAATGCAATATTATGCGACATTCTGAGATTTGAAGGCCAAATCACATATCGTGATACTACATGAAATAGTATCGAAATATTGGTAAAAATGAATATATTTACGTAATGTCAAACTACTTGAAAAACGTGAAAAAAGTCACTATTTAACAATATATAAGGATTTTAACTTCAAATCATAGAGCGAGGTTTCGTATTATTTAGATCCAAGAAAAGACATATGACAATGTTGTTTCCAATACAAATGATAAAAACCAATGTGTTTTCATTAGAATTAATTAAAATGTTCCTGATTTTCCGTTTATATTACCGATGGAAGATGTACACAAAAACCGCTCTATTTCGGCTGAAATTTCGATATATGCAATAAAAACAGAACTTCTCCCCTTTTCAATATCTTACTCAGTATTTTAACGAGAAACAAATAGTTGATTGAAAATGAAGTATTTAAGGTTAATTTCCAATCAATTATGTGTTTGCATCATTTTTATCGTATATATAATGAATTAATACCCATAAACTGAAAATTCACAGAAACGTGGAAAAACGGTAAAATATTGCCTAATTCGATGATATTTTGTTTAAATCACATGGAGGAAAAGGGGGATGATAAACGTCAAAATATTGCTAAATTTGAAGATTTTTCGTACGAAACAAAATGCAAGAAAACTTGCTTAAAATGCAATATTATGCGACATTCTGAGATTTCAAGGCCAAATCACATATCGTGATACTACATGAAATAGTATCGAAATATTGATAAAAATGAATATATTTACGTAATGTCAAACTACATGAAAAACGTGAAAATAGTCGCTATTTAACCATATATGAGGATTTTAACTTCAAATCATAGAGCGAGGTTTCGTATTATTTAGATCCAAGAAAAGACATATGACAAGGTTGTATCCAATACAAATGATAAAATCAATCTGTTTTCATTAGAATTAACATTAGAATTAATTAGAATGTTCCTGATTTTCCGTTTATATTACCGATGGAAGATGTAAACGTAAAACCGCTCAAATCCGGCTGAAACGTCGATATATGCAATAAAAACCGAACTTCTTCCCTTTTCAATATCCTACTCAGTATTTTAACGAGAAACAAATAGTTGATCGAAAATGAAGTATTTAAGGTTAATTTCCAATCAATTATGTGTTTGCATCATTTTTATTGTATATTTAATGAATTAATACCGAAAGATTGAAAATTCACAAAAACGTGGAACAACGGCAAAATATTGCCTAATTCGATGATATTTTGTTTAAATCACATGAAGGAAAAGGAGATGATAAACGTCAAAATATTGCTAAATTCGATGATTTTTCGTACGAAACAAAATGCAAGAAAACTTGCTTAAAATGCAATATTATGCGAAATTCTGAGATTTGAAGGCCAAATCACATATCGTGATACTACATGAAATAGTATCGAAATATTGGTATAAACGAATATATTTACGTAAAATCACACTACTTGAAAAACGTGAAAAAAGTCGCTATTTAACCATATATGAGGATTTTAACTTCAAATCATAGAGCGAGGTTTCGTATTATTTAGATCCAAGAAAAGACATATGACAATGTTGTTTCCAATACAAATGATAAAAACCAATGTGTTTTCATTAGAATTAATTAAAATGTTCCTGATTTTCCGTTAATATTACCGATGGAAGATGTACACGAAAACCGCTCTATTCCGGCTGAAATGTCGATATATGCAATAAAAAATGAACTTCTCCCCTTTTCAATATCTTACTCAGTATTTTAACGAGAAACAAATAGTTGATTGAAAATGAAGTATTTAAGGTTAATTTCCAATCAATTATGTGTTTGCATCATTTTTATCGTATATTTAATGAATTAATACCCATAAACTGAAAATTCACAGAAACGTGGAAAAACGGCAAAATATTGCCTAATTCGATGATATTTTGTTTAAATCACATAGAGGGAAAAGGGGGATGATAAACGTCAAAATATTGCTAAATTCGATGATTTTTCGTACGAAACAAAATGGAAGAAAACTTACTTAAAATGCAATATTATGCGAAATTCTGAGATTTGAAGGCCAAATCACATATCGTGATACAACATGAAATAGTATCGAAATATTGGTAAAAACGAATATATTTACGTAAAATAACACTACTTGAAAAACGTGAAAAAATTCACTATTTTACCATATATGAGGATTTTAACTTCAAATCATAGAGCGAGGTTTCGTATTATTTAGATCCAAGAAAAGACATATGACAATGTTGTTTCCAATACAAATGATAAAAACCAATGTGTTTTCATTAGAATTAATTAAAATGTTCCTGATTTTCCGTTAATATTACCGATGGAAGATGTACACGAAAACCGCTCTATTCCGGCTGAAATGTCGATATATGCAATAAAAACAGAACTTCTCCCCTTTTCAATATCTTACTCAGTATTTTAACGAGAAACAAATAGTTGATTGAAAATGAAGTATTTAAGGTTAATTTCCAATCAATTATGTGTTTGCATCATTTTTATCGTATATTTAATGAATTAATACCCATAAACTGAAAATTCACAGAAACGTGGAAAAACGGCAAAATATTGCCTAATTCGATGATATTTTGTTTAAATCACATAAAGGGAAAAGGGGGATGATAAACGTCAAAATATTGCTAAATTCGATGATTTTTCGTACGAAACAAAATGCAAGAAAACTTACTTAAAATGCAATATTATGCGAAATTCTGAGATTTGAAGGCCAAATCACATATCGTGATACAACATGAAAGAGTATCGAAATATTGGCAAAAACGAATATATTTACGTAAAATAACACTACTTGAAAAACGTGAAAAAAGTCACTATTTTACCATATATGAGGATTTTAACTTCAAATCATAGAGCGAGGTTTCGTATTATTTAGATCCAAGAAAAGACATATGACAATGTTGTTTCCAATACAAATGATAAAAACCAATGTGTTTTCATTAGAATTAACTAAAATGTTCCTGATTTTCCGTTTATATTACCGATGGAAGATGTACACGAAAACCGCTCTATTCCGGCTGAAATTTTGATATATGCAATAAAAACAGAACTTCTCCCCTTTTCAATATCTTACTCAGTATTTTAACGAGAAACAAATAGTTGATTGAAAATGAAGTATTTAAGGTTATTATCAAATCAATTATGTGTTTGCATCATTTTTATCGTACATATAATGAATTAATACCCATAAACTGAAAATTCACAAAAACGTGGAAAAACGGCAAAATATTGCCTAATTCGATGATATTTTGTTTTAATCACCTGAAGGAAAAGGAGATAATAAACGTCAAAATATTGCTAAATTCGATGATTTTTCGTACGAAACAAAATACAAGAAAACTTGCTTCAAATGCAATATTATGCGACATTCTGAGATTTCAAGGCCAAATCACATATCGTGATACTACATGAAATAGTATCGAAATATTGGTGAAAATCAATATATTTACGTAATGTCAAACTACATGAAAAACGTGAAAAAAGTCACTATTTAACCATATTTGAGGATTTTAACTTCAAATCATAGAGCGAGGTTTCGTATTATTTAGATCCAAGAAAAGACATATGACAAGGTTGTATCCAATACAAATGATAAAACCAATCTGTTTTCATTAGAATTAACATTAGAATTAATTAGAATGTTCCTGATTTTCCGTTTATATTACCGATGGAAGATGTAAACGTAAAACCGCTCAAATCCGGCTGAAACGTCGATATATGCAATAAAAACCGAACTTCTTCCCTTTTCAATATCCTACTCAGTATTTTAACGAGAAACAAATATTTGATCGAAAATGAAGTATTTAAGGTTAATTTCCAATCAATTATGTGTTTGCATCATTTTTATTGTATATTTAATGAATTAATACTGAAAGATTGAAAATTCACAAAAACGTGGAAAAACGGCAAAATATTGCCTAATTCGATGATATTTTGTTTAAATCACATGAAGGAAAAGGAGATGATAAACGTCAAAATATTGCTAAATTCGATGATTTTTCGTACGAAACAAAATGCAAGAAAACTTGCTTAAAATGCAATATTATGCGAAATTCTGAGATTTGAAGGCCAAATCACATATCGTGATACTACATGAAATAGTATCGAAATATTGGTATAAACGAATATATTTACGTAAAATCACACTACTTGAAAAACGTGAAAAAAGTCACTATTTTACCATATATGAGGATTTTAACTTCAAATCATAGAGCGAGGTTTCGTATTATTTAGATCCAAGAAAAGACATATGACAATGTTGTTTCCAATACAAATGATAAAAACCAACGTGTTTTCATTAGAATTAACTAAAATGTTCCTGATTTTCCGTTTATATTACCGATGGAAGATGTACACGAAAACCGCTCTATTCCGGCTGAAACGTCGATATATGCAATAAAAACAGAACTTCTCCCCTTTTCAATATCCTACTCAGTATTTTAACGAGAAACAAATAGTTGATTGAAAATGAAGTATTTAAGGTTATTATCTAATCAATTATGTGTTTGCATCATTTTTATCGTATATATAATGAATTAATACCCATAAACTTAAAATTCACAGAAACGTGGAAAAACGGCAAAATATTGCCTAATTCGATGATATTTTGTTTAAATCACATAGAGAAAAAGGGGGGATGATAAACGTCAAAATATTGCTAAATTCGATGATTTTTCGTACGAAACAAAATGCAAGAAAACTTGCTTAAAATGCAATATTATGCGACATTCTGAGATTTGAAGGCCAAATCATATATCGTGATACTACATGAAATAGTATCGAAATATTGGTAAAAATGAATATATTTACGTAATGTCAAACTACTTGAAAAACGTGAAAAAAGTCACTATTTAACCATATATAAGGATTTTAACTTCAAATCATAGAGCGAGGTTTCGTATTATTTAGATCCAAGAAAAGACATATGACAATGTTGTTTCCAATACAAATGATAAAAACCAATGTGTTTTCATTAGAATTAATTAAAATGTTCCTGATTTTCCGTTTATATTACCGATGGAAGATGTACACAAAAACCGCTCTATTTCGGCTGAAATTTCGATATATGCAATAAAAACAGAACTTCTCCCCTTTTCAATATCTTACTCAGTATTTTAACGAGAAACAAATAGTTGATTGAAAATGAAGTATTTAAGGTTAATTTCCAATCAATTATGTGTTTGCATCATTTTTATCGTATATATAATGAATTAATACCCATAAACTGAAAATTCACAGAAACGTGGAAAAACGGTAAAATATTGCCTAATTCGATGATATTTTGTTTAAATCACATGGAGGAAAAGGGGGATGATAAACGTCAAAATATTGCTAAATTTGAAGATTTTTCGTACGAAACAAAATGCAAGAAAACTTGCTTAAAATGCAATATTATGCGACATTCTGAGATTTCAAGGCCAAATCACATATCGTGATACTACATGAAATAGTATCGAAATATTGATAAAAATGAATATATTTACGTAATGTCAAACTACATGAAAAACGTGAAAAAAGTCGCTATTTTACCATATATGAGGATTTTAACTTCAAATCATAGAGCGAGGTTTCGTATTATTTAGATCCAAGAAAAGACATATGACAATGTTGTTTCCAATACAAATGATAAAAACCAATGTGTTTTCATTAGAATTAATTAAAATGTTCCTGATTTTCCGTTAATATTACCGATGGAAGATGTACACGAAAACCGCTCTATTCCGGCTGAAATGTCGATATATGCAATAAAAACAGAACTTCTCCCCTTTTCAATATCTTACTCAGTATTTTAACGAGAAACAAATAGTTGATTGAAAATGAAGTATTTAAGGTTAATTTCCAATCAATTATGTGTTTGCATCATTTTTATCGTATATTTAATGAATTAATACCCATAAACAGAAAATTCACAGAAACGTGGAAAAACGGCAAAATATTGCCTAATTCGATGATATTTTGTTTAAATCACATAGAGGGAAAAGGGGGATGATAAACGTCAAAATATTGCTAAATTCGATGATTTTTCGTACGAAACAAAATGCAAGAAAACTTACTTAAAATGCAATATTATGCGAAATTCTGAGATTTGAAGGCCAAATCACATATCGTGATACAACATGAAATAGTATCGAAATATTGGTAAAAACGAATATATTTACGTAAAATAACACTACTTGAAAAACGTGAAAAAATTCACTATTTTACCATATATGAGGATTTTAACTTCAAATCATAGAGCGAGGTTTCGTATTATTTAGATCCAAGAAAAGACATATGACAATGTTGTTTCCAATACAAATGATAAAAACCAACGTGTTTTCATTAGAATTAACTAAAATGTTCCTGATTTTCCGTTTATATTACCGATGGAAGATGTACACGAAAACCGCTCTATTCCGGCTGAAACGTCGATATATGCAATAAAAACAGAACTTCTCCCCTTTTCAATATCCTACTCAGTATTTTAACGAGAAACAAATAGTTGATTGAAAATGAAGTATTTAAGGTTATTATCAAATCAATTATGTGTTTGCATCATTTTTATCGTACATATTGAATTAATACTCATAAACTGAAAATACAAATAAACGTGGAAAAACGGCAAAATATTGCCTAATTCGATGATATTTTGTTTTAATCACATGAAGGAAAAGGAGATAATAAACGTCAAAATATTGCTAAATTCGATGATTTTTCGTACGAAACAAAATACAAGAAAACTTGCTTCAAATGCAATATTATGCGACATTCTGAGATTTCAAGGCCAAATCACATATCGTGATACTACATGAAATAGTATCGAAATATTGGTGAAAATGAATATATTTACGTAATGTCAAACTACATGAAAAACGTGAAAAAAGTCACTATTTAACCATATTTGAGGATTTTAACTTCAAATCATAGAGCGAGGTTTCGTATTATTTAGATCCAAGAAAAGACATATGACAAGGTTGTATCCAATACAAATGATAAAACCAATCTGTTTTCATTAGAATTAACATTAGAATTAATTAGAATGTTCCTGATTTTCCGTTTATATTACCGATGGAAGATGTAAACGTAAAACCGCTCAAATCCGGCTGAAACGTCGATATATGCAATAAAAACCGAACTTCTCCCCTTTTCAATATCCTACTCAGTATTTTAACGAGAAACAAATAGTTGATTGAAAATGAAGTATTTAAGGTTAATTTCCAATCAATTATGTGTTTGCATCATTTTTATCGTATATATAATGAATTAATACCCATAAACTTAAAATTCACAGAAACGTGGAAAAACGGCAAAATATTGCCTAATTCGATGATATTTTGTTTAAATCACATAGAGAAAAAGGGGGGATGATAAACGTCAAAATATTGCTAAATTCGATGATTTTTCGTACGAAACAAAATGCAAGAAAACTTGCTTAAAATGCAATATTATGCGACATTCTGAGATTTGAAGGCCAAATCACATATCGTGATACTACATGAAATAGTATCGAAATATTGGTAAAAATGAATATATTTACGTAATGTCAAAATACTTGAAAAACGTGAAAAAGTCACTATTTAACCATATATAAGGATTTTAACTTCAAATCATAGAGCGAGGTTTCGTATTATTTAGATCCAAGAAAAGACATATGACAATGTTGTTTCCAATACAAATGATAAAAACCAATGTGTTTTCATTAGAATTAATTAAAATGTTCCTAATTTTCCGTTTATATTATTGATGGAAGATGTACACGAAAACCGCTCTATTCCGGCTGAAATTTCGATATATACAATACAAGCAGAACTTCTCCCCTTTTCAATATCTTACTCAGTATTTTAACGAGAAACAAATAGTTGATTGAAAATGAAGTATTTAAGGTTAATTTCCAATCAATTATGTGTTTGCATCATTTTTATCGTATATATAATGAATTAATACCCATAAACTGAAAATTCACAGAAACGTGGAAAAACGGTAAAATATTGCCTAATTTGATGATATTTCGTTTAAATCACATGGAGGAAAAGGGGGATGATAAATGTCAAAATATTGCTAAATTCGAAGATTTTTCGTACGAAACAAAATGCAAGAAAACTTGCTTAAAATGCAATATTATGCGACATTCTGAGATTTCAAGGCCAAATCACATATCGTGATACTACATGAAATAGTATCGAAATATTGGTAAAAATGAATATATTTACGTAATGTCAAACTACATGAAAAACGTGAAAAAAGTCGCTATTTAACCATATATGAGGATTTTAACTTCAAATCATAGAGCGAGGTTTCGTATTATTTAGTTCCAAGAAAAGACATATGACAATGTTGTTTCCAATACAAATGATAAAAACCAATGTGTTTTGATTAGAATTAATTAAAATGTTCCTGATTTTCCGTATTACCGATGGAAGATAAACACGAAAACCGCTCTATTCCGGCTGAAATGTCGATATATGCAATAAAAACAGAACTTCTCCCCTTTTCAATATCTTACTCAGTATTTTAACCAGAAACAAATAGTTGATTGAAAATGAAGTATTTAAGGTTAATTTCCAATCAATTATGTGTTTGCATCATTTTTATCGTATATATAATGAATTAATACCCATAAACTGAAAATTCACAGAAACGTGGAAAAACGGCAAAATATTGCCTAATTCGATGATATTTTGTTTAAATCACATAGAGGGAAAAGGGGGATGATAAACGTCAAAATATTGCTAAATTCGATGATTTTTCGTACGAAACAAAATACAAGAAAACTTGCTAAAAATGCAATATTTTGCGACATTCTGAGATTTCAAGGCCAAATCCCATATCGTGATACTACATGAAATAGTATCGAAATATTGGTAAAAATGAATATATTTACGTAATGTCAAACTTCATGAAAAACGTGAAAAAAGTCACTATTTAACCATATTTGAGGATTTTAACTTCAAATCATAGAGCGAGGTTTCGTATTATTTAGATCCAAGAAAAGTCATGAAAAGGTTGTTTCCAATACAAATGATAAAACCAATCTGTTTTCATTAGAATTAACATTAGAATTAATTAGAATGTTCCTGATTTTCCGTTTATATTACCGATGGAAGATGTAAACGTAAAGCGCTCAAATCCGGCTGAAACGTCGATATATGCAATAAAAACCGAACTTCTCCCCTTCTCAATATCCTACTCAGTATTTTAACGAGAAACAAATAGTTGATCGAAAATGAAGTATTTAAGGTTAATTTCCAATCAATTATGTGTTTGCATCATTTTTATTGTATATTTAATGAATTAATACCGAAAGACTGAAAATTCACAAAAACGTGGAAAAACGGCAAAATATTGCCTAATTCGATGATATTTTGTTTAAATCACATGAAGGAAAAGGAGATGATAAACGTCAAAATATTGCTAAATTCGAAGATTATTCGTACGAAACAAAATGCAAGAAAACTTGCTTAAAATGCAATATTATGCGACATTCTAAGATTTCAAGGCGAAATCACATATCGTGATACTACATGAAATAGTATCGAAATATTGGTATAAACGAATATATTTACGTAATGTCAAACTACATGAAAAACGTGAAAAAAGTCGCTATTTAACCATATATGAGGATTTTAACTTCAAATCATAGAGCGAGGTTTCGTATTATTTAGATCCAAGAAAAGACATATGACAATGTTGTTTCCAATACAAATGATAAAAACCAATGTGTTTTCATTAGAATTAATTAAAATGTTCCTGATTTTCCGTTAATATTACCGATGGAAGATGTACACGAAAACCCCTCTATTCCGGCTGAAATGTCGATATATGCAATAAAAACAGAACTTCTTCCCTTTTCAATATCCTACTCAGTATTTTAACGAGAAACAAATAGTTGATCGAAAATGAAGTATTTAAGGTTAATTTCCAATCAATTATGTGTTTGCATCATTTTTATTGTATATTTAATGAATTAATACCGAAAGATTGAAAATTCACAAAAACGTGGAAAAACGGCAAAATATTGCCTAATTCGATGATATTTTGTTTAAATCACATGAAGGAAAAGGAGATGATAAACGTCAAAATATTGCTAAATTCGATGATTTTTCGTACGAAACAAAATGCAAGAAAACTTGCTTAAAATGCAATATTATGCGAAATTCTGAGATTTGAAGGCCAAATCACATATCGTGATACTACATGAAATAGTATCGAAATATTGGTAAAAATGAATATATTTACGTAATGTCAAACTACTTGAAAAACGTGAAAAAAGTCACTATTTAACCATATATAAGGATTTTAACTTCAAATCATAGAGCGAGGTTTCGTATTATTTAGATCCAAGAAAAGACATATGACAATGTTGTTTCCAATACAAATGATAAAAACCAATGTGTTTTCATTAGAATTAATTAAAATGTTCCTGATTTTCCGTTTATATTACCGATGGAAGATGTACACAAAAACCGCTCTATTCCGGCTGAAATTTCGATATATGCAATAAAAACAGAACTTCTCCCCTTTTCAATATCTTACTCAGTATTTTAACGAGAAACAAATAGTTGATTGAAAATGAAGTATTTAAGGTTAATTTCCAATCAATTATGTGTTTGCATCATTTTTATCGTATATATAATGAATTAATACCCATAAACTGAAAATTCACAGAAACGTGGAAAAACGGTAAAATATTGCCTAATTCGATGATATTTTGTTTAAATCACATGGAGGAAAAGGGGGATGATAAACGTCAAAATATTGCTAAATTCGAAGATTTTTCGTACGAAACAAAATGCAAGAAAACTTGCTTAAAATGCAATATTATGCGACATTCTGAGATTTCAAGGCCAAATCACATATCGTGATACTACATGAAATAGTATCGAAATATTGATAAAAATGAATATATTTACGTAATGTCAAACTAAATGAAAAACGTGAAAAAAGTCGCTATTTAACCATATATGAGGATTTTAACTTCAAATCATAGAGCGAGGTTTCGTATTATTTAGATCCAAGAAAAGACATATGACAATGTTGTTTCCAATACAAATGATAAAAACCAATGTGTTTTCATTAGAATTAATTAAAATGTTCCTGATTTTCCGTTAATATTACCGATGGAAGATGTACACGAAAACCGCTCTATTCCGGCTGAAATGTCGATATATGCAATAAAAACAGAACTTCTCCCCTTTTCAATATCTTACTCAGTATTTTAACGAGAAACAAATGGTTGATTGAAAATGAAGTATTTAAGGTTAATTTCCAATCAATTATGTGTTTGCATCATTTTTATCGTATATTTAATGAATTAATACCCATAAACTGAAAATTCACAGAAACGTGGAAAAACGGCAAAATATTGCCTAATTCGATGATATTTTGTTTAAATCACATAGAGGGAAAAGGGGGATGATAAACGTCAAAATATTGCTAAATTCGATGATTTTTCGTACGAAACAAAATGCAAGAAAACTTACTTAAAATGCAATATTATGCGAAATTCTGAGATTTGAAGGCCAAATCACATATCGTGATACAACATGAAATAGTATCGAAATATTGGTAAAAACGAATATATTTACGTAAAAAACACTACTTGAAAAACGTGAAAAAAGTCACTATTTTACCATATATGAGGATTTTAACTTCAAATCATAGAGCGAGGTTTCGTATTATTTAGATCCAAGAAAAGACATATGACAATGTTGTTTCCAATACAAATGATAAAAACCAATGTGTTTTCATTAGAATTAACTAAAATGTTCCTGATTTTCCGTTTATATTATCGATGGAAGATGTACACGAAAACCGCTCTATTCCGGCTGAAATTTTGATATATGCAATAAAAACAGAACTTCTCCCCTTTTCAATATCTTACTCAGTATTTTAACGAGAAACAAATAGTTGATTGAAAATGAAGTATTTAAGGTTATTATCAAATCAATTATGTGTTTGCATCATTTTTATCGTACATATAATGAATTAATACCCATAAACTGAAAATTCACATAAACGTGGAAAAACGGCAAAATATTGCCTAATTCGATGATATTTTGCTTTAATCACATGAAGGAAAAGGAGATAATAAACGTCAAAATATTGCTAAATTCGATGATTTTTCGTACGAAACAAAATACAAGAAAACTTGCTTCAAATGCAATATTATGCGACATTCTGAGATTTCAAGGCCAAATCACATATCGTGATACTACATGAAATAGTATCGAAATATTGGTGAAAATGAATATATTTAAGTAATGTCAAACTACATGAAAAACGTGAAAAAAGTCACTATTTAACCATATTTGAGGATTTTAACTTCAAATCATAGAGCGAGGTTTCGTATTATTTAGATCCAAGAAAAGACATATGACAAGGTTGTATCCAATACAAATGATAAAACCAATCTGTTTTCATTAGAATTAACATTAGAATTAATTAGAATGTTCCTGATTTTCCGTTTATATTACCGATGGAAGATGTAAACGTAAAACCGCTCAAATCCGGCTGAAACGTCGATATATGCAATAAAAACCGAACTTCTCCCCTTTTTAATATCCTACTCAGTATTTTAACGAGAAACAAATAGTTGATCGAAAATGAAGTATTTAAGGTTAATTTCCAATCAATTATGTGTTTGCATAATTTGTATTGTATATTTAATGAATTAATACCGAAAGATTGAAAATTCACAAAAACGTGGAAAAACGGCAAAATATTGCCTAATTCGATGATATTTTGTTTAAATCACATAGAGGGAAAAGGGGGATGATAAACGTCAAAATATTGCTAAATTCGATGATTTTTCGTACGAAACAAAATGCAAGAAAACTTACTTAAAATGCAATATTATGCGAAATTCTGAGATTTGAAGGCCAAATCACATATCGTGATACAACATGAAATAGTATCGAAATATTGGTAAAAACGAATATATTTTCGTAAAATAACACTACTTGAAAAACGTGAAAAAATTCACTATTTTACCATATATGAGGATTTTAACTTCAAATCATAGAGCGAGGTTTCGTATTATTTAGATCCAAGAAAAGACATATGACAATGTTGTTTCCAATACAAATGATAAAAACCAATGTGTTTTCATTAGAATTAATTAAAATGTTCCTGATTTTCCGTTAATATTACCGATGGAAGATGTACACGAAAACCGCTCTATTCCGGCTGAAATGTCGATATATGCAATAAAAACAGAACTTCTCCCCTTTTCAATATCTTACTCAGTATTTTAACGAGAAACAAATAGTTGATTGAAAATGAAGTATTTAAGGTTAATTTCCAATCAATTATGTGTTTGCATCATTTTTATCGTATATTTAATGAATTAATACCCATAAACTGAAAATTCACAGAAACGTGGAAAAACGGCAAAATATTGCCTAATTCGATGATATTTTGTTTAAATCACATAGAGGGAAAAGGGGGATGATAAACGTCAAAATATTGCTAAATTCGATGATTTTTCGTACGAAACAAAATGCAAGAAAACTTACTTAAAATGCAATATTATGCGAAATTCTGAGATTTGAAGGCCAAATCACATATCGTGATACAACATGAAATAGTATCGAAATATTGGTAAAAACGAATATATTTACGTAAAATAACACTACTTGAAAAACGTGAAAAAATTCACTATTTTACCATATATGAGGATTTTAACTTCAAATCATAGAGCGAGGTTTCGTATTATTTAGATCCAAGAAAAGACATATGACAATGTTGTTTCCAATACAAATGATAAAAACCAATGTGTTTTCATTAGAATTAACTAAAATGTTGCTGATTTTCCGTTTATATTATCGATGGAAGATGTACACGAAAACCGCTCTATTCCGGCTGAAATTTTGATATATGCAATAAAAACAGAACTTCTCCCCTTTTCAATATCTTACTCAGTATTTTAACGAGAAACAAATAGTTGATTGAAAATGAAGTATTTAAGGTTATTATCAAATCAATTATGTGTTTGCATCATTTTTATCGTACATATAATGAATTAATACTCATAAACTGAAAATACACATAAACGTGGAAAAACGGCAAAATATTGCCTAATTCGATGAAATTTTGTTTTAATCACATGAAGGAAAAGGAGATAATGAACGTCAAAATATTGCTAAATTCGATGATTTTTCGTACGAAACAAAATACAAGAAAACTTGCTTCAAATGCAATATTATGCGACATTCTGAGATTTCAAGGCCAAATCACATATCGTGATACTACATGAAATAGTATCGAAATATTGGTGAAAATGAATATATTTACGTAATGTCAAACTACATGAAAAACGTGAAAAAAGTCACTATTTAACCATATTTGAGGATTTTAACTTCAAATCATAGAGCGAGGTTTCGTATTATTTAGATCCAAGAAAAGACATATGACAAGGTTGTATCCAATACAAATGATAAAACCAATCTGTTTTCATTAGAATTAACATTAGAATTAATTAGAATGTTCCTGATTTTCCGTTTATATTACCGATGGAAGATGTAAACGTAAAACCGCTCAAATCCGGCTGAAACGTCGATATAAGCAATAAAAACCGAACTTCTCCCCTTTTCAATATCCTACTCAGTATTTTAACGAGAAACAAATAGTTGATTGAAAATGAAGTATTTAAGGTTATTATCTAATCAATTATGTGTTTGCATCATTTTTATCGTATATATAATGAATTAATACCCATAAACTTAAAATTCACAGAAACGTGGAAAAACGGCAAAATATTGCCTAATTCGATGATATTTTGTTTAAATCACATAGAGAAAAAGGGGGGATGATAAACGTCAAAATATTGCTAAATTCGATGATTTTTCGTACGAAACAAAATGCAAGAAAACTTGCTTAAAATGCAATATTATGCGACATTCTGAGATTTGAAGGCCAAATCACATATCGTGATACTACATGAAATAGTATCGAAATATTGGTAAAAATGAATATATTTACGTAATGTCAAACTACTTGAAAAACGTGAAAAAAGTCACTATTTAACCATATATAAGGATTTTAACTTCAAATCATAGAGCGAGGTTTCGTATTATTTAGATCCAAGAAAAGACATATGACAATGTTGTTTCCAATACAAATGATAAAAACCAATGTGTTTTCATTAGAATTAATTAAATTGTTCCTGATTTTCCGTTTATATTACCGATGGAAGATGTACACAAAAACCGCTCTATTCCGGCTGAAATTTCGATATATGCAATAAAAACAGAACTTCTCCCCTTTTCAATATCTTACTCAGTATTTTAACGAGAAACAAATAGTTGATTGAAAATGAAGTATTTAAGGTGAATTTCCAATCAATTATGTGTTTGCATCATTTTTATCGTATATATAATGAATTAATACCCATAAACTGAAAATTCACAGAAACGTGGAAAAACGGCAAAATATTGCCTAATTCGATGATATTTTGTTTAAATCACATAGAGGGAAAAGGGGGATGATAAACGTCAAAATATTGCTAAATTCGATGATTTTTCGTACGAAACAAAATACAAGAAAACTTGCTAAAAATGCAATATTTTGCGACATTCTGAGATTTCAAGGCCAAATCCCATATCGTGATACTACATGAAATAGTATCGAAATATTGGTAAAAATGAATATATTTACGTAATGTCAAACTTCATGAAAAACGTGAAAAAAGTCACTATTTAACCATATTTGAGGATTTTAACTTCAAATCATAGAGCGAGGTTTCGTATTATTTAGATCCAAGAAAAGTCATGACAAGGTTGTTTCCAATACAAATGATAAAACCAATCTGTTTTCATTAGAATTAACATTAGAATTAATTAGAATGTTCCTGATTTTCCGTTTATATTACCGATGGAAGATGTACACGTAAAACCGCTCTAATCTGGCTGAAACGTCGATATACGCAAAAAAAACGAACTTTTCCCCTTTTCAATATCCTACTCAGTATTTTAACGAGAAACAAATAGTTGATTGAAAATGAAGTATTTAAGGTTAATTTCCAATCAATTATGTGTTTGCATCATTTTTATCGTATATTTAATGAATTAATACCCATAAACTGAAAATTCACAGAAACGTGGAAAAACGGCAAAATATTGCCTAATTCGATGATATTTTGTTTAAATCACATGAAGGAAAAGATGATAAACGTCAAAATATTGCTAAATTCGATGATTTTTCGTACGAAACAAAATGCAAGAAAACTTACTTAAAATGCAATATTATGCGAAATTCTGAGATTTGAAGGCCAAATCACATATCGTGATACAACATGAAAGAGTATCGAAATATTGGTAAAAACGAATATATTTACGTAAAATAACACTACTTGAAAAACGTGAAAAAAGTCACTATTTTACCATATATGAGGATTTTAACTTCAAATCATAGAGCGAGGTTTCGTATTATTTAGATCCAAGAAAAGACATATGACAATGTTGTTTCCAATACAAATGATAAAAACCAATGTGTTTTCATTAGAATTAACTAAAATGTTCCTGATTTTCCGTTTATATTACCGATGGAAGATGTACACGAAAACCGCTCTATTCCGGCTGAAATTTTGATATATGCAATAAAAACAGAACTTCTCCCCTTTTTAATATCTTACTCAGTATTTTAACGAGAAACAAATAGTTGATTGAAAATGAAGTATTTAAGGTTATTATCAAATCAATTATGTGTTTGCATCATTTTTATCGTACATATAATGAATTAATACCCATAAACTGAAAATTCACAAAAACGTGGAAAAACGGCAAAATATTGCCTAATTCGATGATATTTTGTTTTAATCACCTGAAGGAAAAGGAGATAATAAACGTCAAAATATTGCTAAATTCGATGATTTTTCGTACGAAACAAAATACAAGAAAACTTGCTTCAAATGCAATATTATGCGACATTCTGAGATTTCAAGGCCAAATCACATATCGTGATACTACATGAAATAGTATCGAAATATTGGTGAAAATCAATATATTTACGTAATGTCAAACTACATGAAAAACGTGAAAAAAGTCACTATTTAACCATATTTGAGGATTTTAACTTCAAATCATAGAGCGAGGTTTCGTATTATTTAGATCCAAGAAAAGACATATGACAAGGTTGTATCCAATACAAATGATAAAACCAATCTTTTTTCATTAGAATTAACATTAGAATTAATTAGAATGTTCCTGATTTTCCGTTTATATTACCGATGGAAGATGTAAACGTAAAACCGCTCAAATCCGGCTGAAACGTCGATATATGCAATAAAAACCGAACTTCTTCCCTTTTCAATATCCTACTCCGTATTTTAACGAGAAACAAATAGTTGATCGAAAATGAAGTATTTAAGGTTAATTTCCAATCAATTATGTGTTTGCATCATTTTTATTGTATATTTAATGAATTAATACCGAAAGATTGAAAATTCACAAAAACGTGGAAAAACGGCAAAATATTGCCTAATTCGATGATATTTTGTTTAAATCACATGAAGGAAAAGGAGATGATAAACGTCAAAATATTGCTAAATTCGATGATTTTTCGTACGAAACAAAATGCAAGAAAACTTGCTTAAAATGCAATATTATGCGAAATTCTGAGATTTGAAGGCCAAATTACATATCGTGATACTACATGAAATAGTATCGAAATATTGGTATAAACGAATATATTTACGTAAAATCACACTACTTGAAAAACGTGAAAAAAGTCACTATTTTACCATATATGAGGATTTTAACTTCAAATCATAGAGCGAGGTTTCGTATTATTTAGATCCAAGAAAAGACATATGACAATGTTGTTTCCAATACAAATGATAAAAACCAACGTGTTTTCATTAGAATTAACTAAAATGTTCCTGATTTTCCGTTTATATTACCGATGGAAGATGTACACGAAAACCGCTCTATTCCGGCTGAAACGTCGATATATGCAATAAAAACAGAACTTCTCCCCTTTTCAATATCCTACTCAGTATTTTAACGAGAAACAAATAGTTGATTGAAAATGAAGTATTTAAGGTTATTATCTAATCAATTATGTGTTTGCATCATTTTTATCGTATATATAATGAATTAATACCCATAAACTTAAAATTCACAGACACGTGGAAAAACGGCAAAATATTGCCTAATTCGATGATATTTTGTTTAAATCACATAGATAAAAAGGGGGGATGATAAACGTCAAAATATTGCTAAATTCGATGATTTTTCGTACGAAACAAAATGCAAGAAAACTTGATTAAAATGCAATATTATGCGACATTCTGAGATTTGAAGGCCAAATCACATATCGTGATACTACATGAAATAGTATCGAAATATTGGTAAAAATGAATATATTTACGTAATGTCAAACTACTTGAAAAACGTGAAAAAAGTCACTATTTAACCATATATAAGGATTTTAACTTCAAATCATAGAGCGAGGTTTCGTATTATTTAGATCCAAGAAAAGACATATGACAATGTTGTTTCCAATACAAATGATAAAAACCAATGTGTTTTCATTAGAATTAATTAAAATGTTCCTGATTTTCCGTTTATATTACCGATGGAAGATGTACACAAAAACCGCTCTATTCCGGCTGAAATTTCGATATATGCAATAAAAACAGAACTTCTCCCCTTTTCAATATCTTACTCAGTATTTTAACGAGAAACAAATAGTTGATTGAAAATGAAGTATTTAAGGTTAATTTCCAATCAATTATGTGTTTGCATCATTTTTATCGTATATATAATGAATTAATACCCATAAACTGAAAATTCACAGAAACGTGGAAAAACGGTAAAATATTGCCTAATTCGATGATATTTTGTTTAAATCACATGGAGGAAAAGGGGGATGATAAACGTCAAAATATTGCTAAATTCGAAGATTTTTCGTACGAAACAAAATGCAAGAAAACTTGCTTAAAATGCAATATTATGCGACATTCTGAGATTTCAAGGCCAAATCACATATCGTGATACTACACGAAATAGTATCGAAATATTGATAAAAATGAATATATTTACGTAATGTCAAACTACATGAAAAACGTGAAAAAAGTCGCTATTTAACCATATATGAGGATTTTAACTTCAAATCATAGAGCGAGGTTTCGTATTATTTAGATCCAAGAAAAGACATATGACAATGTTGTTTCCAATACAAATGATAAAAACCAATGTGTTTTCATAAGAATTAATTAAAATGTTCCTGATTTTCCGTTAATATTACCGATGGAAGATGTACACGAAAACCGCTCTATTCCGGCTGAAATGTCGATATATGCAATAAAAACAGAACTTCTCCCCTTTTCAATATCTTACTCAGTATTTTAACGAGAAACAAATAGTTGATTGAAAATGAAGTATTTAAGGTTAATTTCCAATCAATTATGTGTTTGCATCATTTTTATCGTATATTTAATGAATTAATACCCATAAACTGAAAATTCACAGAAACGTGGAAAAACGGCAAAATATTGCCTAATTCGATGATATTTTGTTTAAATCACATAGAGGGAAAAGGGGGATGATAAACGTCAAAATATTGCTAAATTCGATGATTTTTCGTACGAAACAAAATGCAAGAAAACTTACTTAAAATGCAATATTATGCGAAATTCTGAGATTTGAAGGCCAAATCACATATCGTGATACAACATGAAATAGTATCGAAATATTGGTAAAAACGAATATATTTACGTAAAATAACACTACTTGAAAAACGTGAAAAAAGTCACTATTTTACCATATATGAGGATTTTAACTTCAAATCATAGAGCGAGGTTTCGTATTATTTAGATCCAAGAAAAGACATATGACAATGTTGTTTCCAATACAAATGATAAAACCAATGTGTTTTCATTAGAATTAACTAAAATGTTGCTGATTTTCCGTTTATATTATCGATGGAAGATGTACACGAAAACCGCTCTATTCCGGCTGAAATTTTGATATATGCAATAAAAACAGAACTTCTCCCCTTTTCAATATCTTACTCAGTATTTTAACGAGAAACAAATAGTTGATTGAAAATGAAGTATTTAAGGTTATTATCAAATCAATTATGTGTTTGCATCATTTTTATCGTACATATAATGAATTAATACCCATAAACTGAAAATTCACATAAACGTGGAAAAACGGCAAAATATTACCTAATTCGATGATATTTTGTTTTAATCACATGAAGGAAAAGGAGATAATAAACGTCAAAATATTGCTAAATTCGATGATTTTTCGTACGAAACAAAATACAAGAAAACTTGCTTCAAATGCAATATTATGCGACATTCTGAGATTTCAAGGCCAAATCACATATCGTGATACTACATGAAATAGTATCGAAATATTGGTGAAAATGAATATATTTACGTAATGTCAAACTACATGAAAAACGTGAAAAAAGTCACTATTTAACCATATTTGAGGATTTTAACTTCAAATCATAGAGCGAGGTTTCGTATTATTTAGATCCAAGAAAAGACATATGACAAGGTTGTATCCAATACAAATGATAATACCAATCTGTTTTCATTAGAATTAATTAGAATGTTCCTGATTTTCCGTTTATATTACCGATGGAAGATGTAAACGTAAAACCGCTCAAATCCGGCTGAAACGTCGATATATGCAATAAAAACCGAACTTCTCCCCTTTTCAATATCCTACTCAGTATTTTAACGAGAAACAAATAGTTGATCGAAAATGAAGTATTTAAGGTTAATTTCCAATCAATTATGTGTTTGCATAATTTTTATTGTATATTTAATGAATTAATACCGAAAGATTGAAAATTCACAAAAACGTGGAAAAACGGCAAAATATTGCCTAATTCGATGATATTTTGTTTAAATCACATGAAGGAAAAGGAGATGATAAACATCAAAATATTGCTAAATTCGATGATTTTTCGTACGAAACAAAATGCAAGAAAACTTGCTTAAAATGCAATATTATGCGAAATTCTGAGATTTGAAGGCCAAATCACATATCGTGATACTACATGAAATAGTATCGAAATATTGGTATAAACGAATATATTTACGTAAAATCACACTACTTGAAAAACGTGAAAAAGTCACTATTTTACCATATATGAGGATTTTAACTTCAAATCATAGAGCGAGGTTTCGTATTATTTAGATCCAAGAAAAGACATATGACAATGTTGTTTCCAATACAAATGATAAAAACCAACGTGTTTTCATTAGAATTAACTAAAATGTTCCTGATTTTCCGTTTATATTACCGATGGAAGATGTACACGAAAACCGCTCTATTCCGGCTGAAACGTCGATATATGCAATAAAAACAGAACTTCTCCCCTTTTCAATATCCTACTCAGTATTTTAACGAGAAACAAATAGTTGATTGAAAATGAAGTATTTAAGGTTATTATCTAATCAATTATGTGTTTGCATCATTTTTATCGTATATATAATGAATTAATACCCATAAACTGAAAATTCACAGAAACGTGAAAAAACGGCAAAATATTGCCTAATTCGATGATATTTTGTTTAAATCACATAGAGGGAAAAGGGGGATGATAAACGTCAAAATATTGCTAAATTCGATGATTTTTCGTACGAAACAAAATACAAGAAAACTTGCTAAAAATGCAATATTTTGCAACATTCTGAGATTTCAAGGCCAAATCCCATATCGTGATACTACATGAAATAGTATCGAAATATTGGTGAAAATGAATATATTTACGTAATGTCAAACTACATGAAAAACGTGAAAAAAGTCACTATTTAACCATATTTGAGGATTTTAACTTCAAATCATAGAGCGAGGTTTCGTATTATTTAGATCCAAGAAAAGACATATGACAAGGTTGTATCCAATACAAATGATAAAACCAATCTGTTTTCATTAGAATTAACATTAGAATTAATTAGAATGTTCCTGATTTTCCGTTTATATTACCGATGGAAGATGTAAACGTAAAAGCGCTCAAATCCGGCTGAAACGTCGATATATGCAATAAAAACCGAACTTCTCCCCTTATCAATATCCTACTCAGTATTTTAACGAGAAACAAATAGTTGATCGAAAATGAAGTATTTAAGGTTAATTTCCAATCAATTATGTGTTTGCATCATTTTTATTGTATATTTAATGAATTAATACCGAAAGACTGAAAATTCACAAAAACGTGGAAAAACGGCAAAATATTGCCTAATTCGATGATATTTTGTTTAAATCACATGAAGGAAAAGGAGATGATAAACGTCAAAATATTGCTAAATTCGAAGATTATTCGTACGAAACAAAATGCAAGAAAACTTGCTTAAAATGCAATATTATGCGACATTCTAAGATTTCAAGGCGAAATCACATATCGTGATACTACATGAAATAGTATCGAAATATTGGTATAAACGAATATATTTACGTAATGTCAAACTACATGAAAAACGTGAAAAAAGTCGCTATTTAACCATATATGAGGATTTTAACTTCAAATCATAGAGCGAGGTTTCGTATTATTTAGATCCAAGAAAAGACATATGACAATGTTGTTTCCAATACAAATGATAAAAACCAATGTGTTTTCATTAGAATTAATTAAAATGTTCCTGATTTTCCGTTAATATTACCGATGGAAGATGTACACGAAAACCCCTCTATTCCGGCTGAAATGTCGATATATGCAATAAAAACAGAACTTCTTCCCTTTTCAATATCCTACTCAGTATTTTAACGAGAAACAAATAGTTGATCGAAAATGAAGTATTTAAGGTTAATTTCCAATCAATTATGTGTTTGCATCATTTTTATTGTATATTTAATGAATTAATACCGAAAGATTGAAAATTCACAAAAACGTGGAAAAACGGCAAAATATTGCCTAATTCGATGGTATTTTGTTTAAATCACATGAAGGAAAAGGAGATGATAAACGTCAAAATATTGCTAAATTCGATGATTTTTCGTACGAAACAAAATGCAAGAAAACTTGCTTAAAATGCAATATTATGCGAAATTCTGAGATTTGAAGGCCAAATCACATATCGTGATACTACATGAAATAGTATCGAAATATTGGTAAAAATGAATATATTTACGTAATGTCAAACTACTTGAGAAACGTGAAAAAAGTCACTATTTAACCATATATAAGGATTTTAACTTCAAATCATAGAGCGAGGTTTCGTATTATTTAGATCCAAGAAAAGACATATGACAATGTTGTTTCCAATACAAATGATAAAAACAAATGTGTTTTCATTAGAATTAATTAAAATGTTCCTGATTTTCCGTTTATATTACCGATGGAAGATGTACACAAAAACCGCTCTATTCCGGCTGAAATTTCGATATATGCAATAAAAACAGAACTTCTCCCCTTTTCAATATCTTACTCAGTATTTTAACGAGAAACAAATAGTTGATTGAAAATGAAGTATTTAAGGTTAATTTCCAATCAATTATGTGTTTGCATCATTTTTATCGTATATATAATGAATTAATACCCATAAACTGAAAATTCACAGAAACGTGGAAAAACGGTAAAATATTGCCTAATTCGATGATATTTTGTTTAAATCACATGGAGGAAAAGGGGGATGATAAACGTCAAAATATTGCTAAATTCGAAGATTTTTCGTACGAAACAAAATGCAAGAAAACTTGCTTAAAATGCAATATTTTGCGACATTCTGAGATTTCAAGGCCAAATCACATATCGTGATACTACATGAAATAGTATCGAAATATTGATAAAAATGAATATATTTACGTAATGTCAAACTACATGAAAAACGTTAAAAAAAGTCGCTATTTAACCATATATGAGGATTTTAACTTCAAATCATAGAGCGAGGTTTCGTATTATTTAGATCCAAGAAAAGACATATGACAATGTTGTTTCCAATACAAATGATAAAAACCAATGTGTTTTCATTAGAATTAATTAAAATGTTCCTGATTTTCCGTTAATATTACCGATGGAAGATGTACACGAAAACCGCTCTATTCCGGCTGAAATGTCGATATATGCAATAAAAACAGAACTTCTCCCCTTTTCAATATCTTACTCAGTATTTTAACGAGAAACAAATAGTTGATTGAAAATGAAGTATTTAAGGTTAATTTCCAATCAATTATGTGTTTGCATCATTTTTATCGTATATTTAATGAATTAATACCCATAAACTGAAAATTCACAGAAACGTGGAAAAACGGCAAAATATTGCCTAATTCGATGATATTTTGTTTAAATCACATAGAGGGAAAAGGGGGATGATAAACGTCAAAATATTGCTAAATTCGATGATTTTTCGTACGAAACAAAATACAAGAAAACTTGCTTCAAATGCAATATTATGCGACATTCTGAGATTTCAAGGCCAAATCACATCTCGTGATACTACATGAAATAGTATCGAAATATTGGTAAAAACGAATATATTTACGTAAAATAACACTACTTGAAAAACGTGAAAAAAGTCACTATTTTACCATATATGAGGATTTTAACTTCAAATCATAGAGCGAGGTTTCGTATTATTTAGATCCAAGAAAAGACATATGACAATGTTGTTTCCAATACAAATGATAAAAACCAATGTGTTTTCATTAGAATTAACTAAAATGTTCCTGATTTTCCGTTTATATTATCGATGGAAGATGTACACGAAAACCGCTCTATTCCGGCTGAAATTTTGATATATGCAATAAAAACAGAACTTCTCCCCTTTTCAATATCTTACTCAGTATTTTAACGAGAAACAAATAGTTGATTGAAAATGAAGTATTTAAGGTTATTATCAAATCAATTATGTGTTTGCATCATTTTTATCGTACATATAATGAATTAGTACCCATAAACTGAAAATTCACATAAACGTGGAAAAACGGCAAAATATTGCCTATTTCGATGATATTTTGTTTTAATCACATGAAGGAAAAGGAGATAATAAACGTCAAAATATTGCTAAATTCGATGATTTTTCGTACGAAACAAAATACAAGAAAACTTGCTTCAAATGCAATATTATGCGACATTCTGAGATTTCAAGGCCAAATCACATCTCGTGATACTACATGAAATAGTATCGAAATATTGGTGAAAATGAATATATTTACGTAATGTCAAACTACATGAAAAACGTGAAAAAAGTCACTATTTAACCATATTTGAGGATTTTAACTTCAAATCATAGAGCGAGGTTTCGTATTATTTAGATCCAAGAAAAGACATATGACAAGGTTGTATCCAATACAAATGATAAAACCAATCTGTTTTCATTAGAATTAACATTAGAATTAATTAGAATGTTCCTGATTTTCCGTTTATATTACCGATGGAAGATGTAAACGTAAAACCGCTCAAATCCGGCTGAAACGTCGATATATGCAATAAAAACCGAACTTCTCCCCTTTTCAATATCCTACTCAGTATTTTAACGAGAAACAAATAGTTGATCGAAAATGAAGTATTTAAGGTTAATTTCCAATCAATTGTGTGTTTGCATCATTTTTATTGTATAATTAATGAATTAAGACCGAAAGATTGAAAATTCACAAAAACGTGGAAAAACGGCAAAATATTGCCTAATTTGATATTTTGTTTAAATCACATGAAGGAAAAGGAGATGATAAACGTCAAAATATTGCTAAATTCGATGATTTTTCGTACGAAACAAAATGCAAGAAAACTTGCTTAAAATGCAATATTATGCGAAATTCTGAGATTTGAAGGCCAAATCACATATCGTGATACTACATGAAATAGTATCGAAATATTGGTATAATCGAATATATTTACGTAAAATCACACTACTTGAAAAACGTGAAAAAGTCACTATTTTACCATATATGAGGATTTTAACTTCAAATCATAGAGCGAGGTTTCGTATTATTTAGATCCAAGAAAAGACATATGACAATGTTGTTTCCAATACAAATGATAAAAACCAACGTGTTTTCATTAGAATTAACTAAAATGATCCTGATTTTCCGTTTATATTACCGATGGAAGATGTACACGAAAACCGCTCTATTCCGGCTGAAACGTCGATATATGCAATAAAAACAGAACTTCTCCCCTTTTCAATATCCTACTCAGTATTTTAACGAGAAACAAATAGTTGATTGAAAATGAAGTATTTAAGGTTATTATCTAATCAATTATGTGTTTTTTATTATATCATTATTATATCATTTTTATATATCATTAATTATATCATTTTTATCGTATATATAATGAATTAATACCCATAAACTGAAAATTCACAGAAACGTGGAAAAACGGTAAAATATTGCCTAATTCGATGATATTTTGTTTAAATCACATGGAGGAAAAGGGGGATGATAAATGTCAAAATATTGCTAAATTCGAAGATTTTTCGTACGAAACAAAATGCAAGAAAACTTGCTTAAAATGCAATATTTTGCGACATTCTGAGATTTCAAGGCCAAATCCCATATCGTGATACTACATGAAATAGTATCGAAATATTGGTGAAAATGAATATATTTACGTAATGTCAAACTACATGAAAAACGTGAAAAAAGTCTTTATTTAACCATATTTGAGGATTTTAACTTCAAATCATAGAGCGAGGTTTCGTATTATTTAGATCCAAGAAAAGACATATGACAAGGTTGTATCCAATACAAATGATAAAACCAATCTGTTTTCATTAGAATTAACATTAGAATTAATTAGAATGTTCCTGATTTTCCGTTTATATTACAGATGGAAGATGTAAACGTAAAAGCGCTCAAATCCGGCTGAAACGTCGATATATGCAATAAAAACCGAACTTCTCCCCTTCTCAATATCCTACTCAGTATTTTAACGAGAAACAAATAGTTGATCGAAAATGAAGTATTTAAGGTTAATTTCCAATCAATTATGTGTTTGCATCATTTTTATTGTATATTTAATGAATTAATACCGAAAGACTGAAAATTCACAAAAACGTGGAAAAACGGCAAAATATTGCCTAATTCGATGATATTTTGTTTAAATCACATAGAGGGAAAAGGGGGATGATAAACGTCAAAATATTGCTAAATTCGATGATTTTTCGTACGAAACAAAATACAAGAAAACTTGCTTCAAATGCAATATTATGCGACATTCTGAGATTTCAAGGCCAAATCACATCTCGTGATACTACATGAAATAGTATCGAAATATTGGTAAAAACGAATATATTTACGTAAAATAACACTACTTGAAAAACGTGAAAAAAGTCACTATTTTACCATATATGAGGATTTTAACTTCAAATCATAGAGCGAGGTTTCGTATTATTTAGATCCAAGAAAAGACATATGACAATGTTGTTTCCAATACAAATGATAAAAACCAATGTGTTTTCATTAGAATTAACTAAAATGTTCCTGATTTTCCGTTTATATTATCGATGGAAGATGTACACGAAAACCGCTCTATTCCGGCTGAAATTTTGATATATGCAATAAAAACAGAACTTCTCCCCTTTTCAATATCTTACTCAGTATTTTAACGAGAAACAAATAGTTGATTGAAAATGAAGTATTTAAGGTTATTATCAAATCAATTATGTGTTTGCATCATTTTTATCGTACATATAATGAATTAGTACCCATAAACTGAAAATTCACATAAACGTGGAAAAACGGCAAAATATTGCCTATTTCGATGATATTTTGTTTTAATCACATGAAGGAAAAGGAGATAATAAACGTCAAAATATTGCTAAATTCGATGATTTTTCGTACGAAACAAAATACAAGAAAACTTGCTTCAAATGCAATATTATGCGACATTCTGAGATTTCAAGGCCAAATCACATCTCGTGATACTACATGAAATAGTATCGAAATATTGGTGAAAATGAATATATTTACGTAATGTCAAACTACATGAAAAACGTGAAAAAAGTCACTATTTAACCATATTTGAGGATTTTAACTTCAAATCATAGAGCGAGGTTTCGTATTATTTAGATCCAAGAAAAGACATATGACAAGGTTGTATCCAATACAAATGATAAAACCAATCTGTTTTCATTAGAATTAACATTAGAATTAATTAGAATGTTCCTGATTTTCCGTTTATATTACCGATGGAAGATGTAAACGTAAAACCGCTCAAATCCGGCTGAAACGTCGATATATGCAATAAAAACCGAACTTCTCCCCTTTTCAATATCCTACTCAGTATTTTAACGAGAAACAAATAGTTGATCGAAAATGAAGTATTTAAGGTTAATTTCCAATCAATTGTGTGTTTGCATCATTTTTATTGTATAATTAATGAATTAAGACCGAAAGATTGAAAATTCACAAAAACGTGGAAAAACGGCAAAATATTGCCTAATTTGATGATATTTTGTTTAAATCACATGAAGGAAAAGGAGATGATAAACGTCAAAATATTGCTAAATTCGATGATTTTTCGTACGAAACAAAATGCAAGAAAACTTGCTTAAAATGCAATATTATGCGAAATTCTGAGATTTGAAGGCCAAATCACATATCGTGATACTACATGAAATAGTATCGAAATATTGGTATAATCGAATATATTTACGTAAAATCACACTACTTGAAAAACGTGAAAAAGTCACTATTTTACCATATATGAGGATTTTAACTTCAAATCATAGAGCGAGGTTTCGTATTATTTAGATCCAAGAAAAGACATATGACAATGTTGTTTCCAATACAAATGATAAAAACCAACGTGTTTTCATTAGAATTAACTAAAATGATCCTGATTTTCCGTTTATATTACCGATGGAAGATGTACACGAAAACCGCTCTATTCCGGCTGAAACGTCGATATATGCAATAAAAACAGAACTTCTCCCCTTTTCAATATCCTACTCAGTATTTTAACGAGAAACAAATAGTTGATTGAAAATGAAGTATTTAAGGTTATTATCTAATCAATTATGTGTTTTTTATTATATCATTATTATATCATTTTTATATATCATTAATTATATCATTTTTATCGTATATATAATGAATTAATACCCATAAACTGAAAATTCACAGAAACGTGGAAAAACGGTAAAATATTGCCTAATTCGGTGATATTTTGTTTAAATCACATGGAGGAAAAGGGGGATGATAAATGTCAAAATATTGCTAAATTCGAAGATTTTTCGTACGAAACAAAATGCAAGAAAACTTGCTTAAAATGCAATATTTTGCGACATTCTGAGATTTCAAGGCCAAATCCCATATCGTGATACTACATGAAATAGTATCGAAATATTGGTGAAAATGAATATATTTACGTAATGTCAAACTACATGAAAAACGTGAAAAAAGTCTTTATTTAACCATATTTGAGGATTTTAACTTCAAATCATAGAGCGAGGTTTCGTATTATTTAGATCCAAGAAAAGACATACGACAAGGTTGTATCCAATACAAATGATAAAACCAATCTGTTTTCATTAGAATTAACATTAGAATTAATTAGAATGTTCCTGATTTTCCGTTTATATTACAGATGGAAGATGTAAACGTAAAAGCGCTCAAATCCGGCTGAAACGTCGATATATGCAATAAAAACCGAACTTCTCCCCTTCTCAATATCCTACTCAGTATTTTAACGAGAAACAAATAGTTGATCGAAAATGAAGTATTTAAGGTTAATTTCCAATCAATTATGTGTTTGCATCATTTTTATTGTATATTTAATGAATTAATACCGAAAGACTGAAAATTCACAAAAACGTGGAAAAACGGCAAAATATTGCCTAATTCGATGATATTTTGTTTAAATCACATGAAGGAAAAGGAGATGATAAACGTCAAAATATTGCTAAATTCGAAGATTTTTCGTACGAAACAAAATGCAAGAAAACTTGCTTAAAATGCAATATTATGCGACATTCTAAGATTTCAAGGCCAAATCACATATCGTGATACTACATGAAATAGTATCGAAATATTGGTAAAAATGAATATATTTACGTAATGTCAAACTACATGAAAAACGTGAAAAAAGTCGCTATTTAACCATATATGAGGATTTTAACTTCAAATCATAGAGCGAGGTTTCGTATTATTTAGATCCAAGAAAAGACATATGACAATGTTGTTTCCAATACAAATGATAAAAACCAATGTGTTTTCATTAGAATTAATTAAAATGTTCCTGATTTTCCGTTAATATTACCGATGGAAGATGTACACGAAAACCGCTCTATTCCGGCTGAAATGTCGATATATGCAATAAAAACAGAACTTCTCCCCTTTTCAATATCTTACTCAGTATTTTAACGAGAAACAAATAGTTGATTGAAAATGAAGTATTTAAGGTTAATTTCCAATCAATTATGTGTTTGCATCATTTTTATCGTATATATAATGAATTAATACCCATAAACTGAAAATTCACAGAAACGTGGAAAAACGGCAAAATATTGCCTAATTCGGTGATATTTTGTTTAAATCACATAGAGGGAAAAGGGGGATGATAAACGTCAAAATATTGCTAAATTCGATGATTTTTCGTACGAAACAAAATACATGAAAACTTGTTTCAAATGCAATATTATGCGACATTCTGAGATTTCAAGGCCAAATCACATATCGTGATACTACATGAAATAGTATCGAAATATTGGTGAAAATGAATATATTTACGTAATGTCAAACTACATGAAAAACGTGAAAAAAGTCACTATTTAACCATATTTGAGGATTTTAACTTCAAATCATAGAGCGAGGTTTCGTATTATTTAGATCCAAGAAAAGACATATGACAAGGTTGTATCCAATACAAATGATAAAACCAATCTGTTTTCATTAGAATTAACATTAGAATTAATTAGAATGTTCCTGATTTTCCGTTTATATTACCGATGGAAGATGTAAACGTAAAACCGCTCAAATCCGGCTGAAACGTCGATATATGCAATAAAAACCGAACTTCTCCCCTTTTTTATATCCTACTCAGTATTTTAACGAGAAACAAATAGTTTATCAAAAATGAAGTATTTAAGGTTAATTTCCAATCAATTATGTGTTTGCATCATTTTTATTGTATATTTAATGAATTAATACCGAAATACTGAAAATTCACAAAAACGTGGAAAAACGGCAAAATATTGCCTAATTCGATGATATTTTGTTTAAATCACATGAAGGAAAAGGAGATGATAAACGTCAAAATATTGCTAAATTCGATGATTTTTCGTACGAAACAAAATGCAAGAAAACTTGCTTAAAATGCAATATTATGCGAAATTCTGAGATTTGAAGGCCAAATCACATATCGTGATACTACATGAAATAGTATCGAAATATTGGTGAAAATGAATATATTTACGTAATGTCAAACTACATGAAAAACGTGAAAAAAGTCACTATTTAACCATATTTGAGGATTTTAACTTCAAATCATAGAGCGAGGTTTCGTATTATTTAGATCCAAGAAAAGACATATGACAAGGTTGTATCCAATACAAATGATAAAACCAATCTGTTTTCATTAGAATTAACATTAGAATTAATTAGAATGTTCCTGATTTTCCGTTTATATTACCGATGGAAGATGTAAACGTAAAACCGCTCAAATCCGGCTGAAACGTCGATATATGCAATAAAAACCGAACTTCTCCCCTTTTCAATATCCTACTCAGTATTTTAACGAGAAACAAATAGTTGATCGAAAATGAAGTATTTAAGGTTAATTTCCAATCAATTATGTGTTTGCATCATTTTTATCGTATATATAATGAATTAATACCCATAAACTGAAAATTCACAGAAACGTGGAAAAACGGCAAAATATTGCCTAATTCGGTGATATTTTGTTTAAATCACATAGAGGGAAAAGGGGAAAAATAAACGTCAAAATATTGCTAAATTCGATGATTTTTCGTACGAAACAAAATACAAGAAAACTTGCAAAAAATGCAATATTTTGCGACATTCTGAGATTTCAAGGACTTATAATCTAATCAATTATGTGTTTGCATCATTTTTATCGTATATATAATGAATTAATACCCATAAACTGAAAATTCACAAAAACGTGGAAAAACGGCAAAATATTGCCTAATTCGATGATATTTTGTTTTAATAACATGAAGGAAAAGGAGATAATAAACGTCAAAATATTGCTAAATTCGATGATTTTTCGTACGAAACAAAATACAAGAAAACTTGCTTCAAATGCAATATTATGCGACATTCTGAGATTTCAAGGCCAAATCACATATCGTGATACTACATGAAATAGTATCGAAATATTGGTGAAAATGAATATATTTACGTAATGTCAAACTACATGAAAAACGTGAAAAAAGTCACTATTTAACCATATTTGAGGATTTTAACTTCAAATCATAGAGCGAGGTTTCGTATTATTTAGATCCAAGAAAAGACATATGACAAGGTTGTATCCAATACAAATGATAAAACCAATCTGTTTTCATTAGAATTAACATTAGAATTAATTAGAATGTTCCTGATTTTCCGTTTATATTACCGATGGAAGATGTAAACGTAAAACCGCTCAAATCCGGCTGAAACGTCGATATATGCAATAAAAACCGAATTTCTCCCCTTTTTTATATCCTACTCAGTATTTTAACGAGAAACAAATAGTTGATCAAAAATGAAGTATTTAAGGTTAATTTCCAGTCAATTATGTGTTTGCATCATTTTTATTGTATATTTAATGAATTAATACCGAAATACTGAAAATTCACAAAAACGTGGAAAAACGGCAAAATATTGCCTAATTCGATGATATTTTGTTTAAATCACATGAAGGAAAAGGAGATGATAAACGTCAAAATATTGCTAAATTCGATGATTTTTCGTACGAAACAAAATGCAAGAAAACTTGCTTAAAATGCAATATTATGCGAAATTCTGAGATTTGAAGGCCAAATCACATATCGTGATACTACATGAAATAGTATCGAAATATTGGTACAAACGAATATATTTACGTAAAATCACACTACCTGAAAAACGTGAAAAAAATCACTATTTTACCATATATGAGGATTTTAACTTCAAATCATAGAGCGAGGTTTCGTATTATTTAGATCCAAGAAAAGACATATGACAATGTTGTTTCCAATACAAATGATAAAAACCAATGTGTTTTCATTAGAATTAACTAAAATGTTCCTGATTTTCCGTTTATATTACCGATGGAAGATGTACACGTAAAACCGCTCTAATCCGGCTGAAACGTCGATATATGCAATAAAAACAGAACTTTTCCCCTTTTCAATATCTTACTCAGTATTTTAACGAAAAACAAATAGTTGATTGAAAATGAAGTATTTAAGGTTATTATCTAATCAATTATGTGTTTGCATCATTTTTATCGTATATATAATGAATTAATACCCATAAACTGAAAATTCACAAAAACGTGGAAAAACGGCAAAATATTGCCTAATTCGATGATATTTTGTTTTAATAACATGAAGGAAAAGGAGATAATAAACGTCAAAATATTGCAAAATTCGATGATTTTTCGTTCGAAACAAAATACAAGAAAACTTGCTTCAAATGCAATATTATGCGACATTCTGAGATTTCAAGGCCAAATCACATATCGTGATACTACATGAAATAGTATCGAAATATTGGTGAAAATGAATATATTTACGTAATGTCAAACTACATGAAAAACGTGAAAAAAGTCACTATTTAACCATATTTGAGGATTTTAACTTCAAATCGTAGAGCGAGGTTTCGTATTATTTAAATCCAAGAAAAGACATATGACAAGGTTGTATCCAATACAAATGATAAAACCAATCTGTTTTCATTAGAATTAACATTAGAATTAATTAGAATGTTCCTGATTTTCCGTTTATATTACCGATGGAAGATGTAAACGTAAAACCGCTCAAATCCGGCTGAAACGTCGATATATGCAATAAAAACCGAACTTCTCCCCTTTTCAATATCCTACTCAGTATTTTAACGAGAAACAAATAGTTGATCGAAAATGAAGTATTTAAGGTTAATTTCCAATCAATTATGTGTTTGCAAAATTTTTATTGTATATTTAATGAATTAATACCGAAAGACTGAAAATTCACAAAAACGTGGAAAAACGGCAAAATATTGCCTAATTCGATGATATTTTGTTTAAATCACATGAAGGAAAAGATGATAAACGTCAAAATATTGCTAAATTCGATGATTTTTCTTACGAAACAAAATGCAAGAAAACTTGCTTAAAATGCAATATTATGCGAAATTCTGAGATTTGAAGGCCAAATCACATATCGTGATACTACATGAAATAGTATCGAAATATTGGTATAAACGAATATATTTACGTAAAATCACACTACTTGAAAAACGTGAAAAAAGTCACTATTTTACCATATATGAGGATTTTAACTTCAAATCATAGAGCGAGGTTTCGTATTATTTAGATCCAAGAAAAGACATATGACAATGTTGTTTCCAATACAAATGATAAAAACCAATGTGTTTTCATTAGAATTAACTAAAATGTTCCTGATTTTCCGTTTATATTGCCGATGGAAGATGTACACGAAAACCGCTCTATTCCGGCTGAAACGTCGATATATGCAATAAAAAAAGAACTTCTCCCCTTTTCAATATCCTACTCAGTATTTTAACGAGAAACAAATAGTTGATTGAAAATGAAGTATTTAAGGTTATTATCTAATCAATTATGTGTTTGCATCATTTTTATCGTATATATAATGAATTAATACCCATAAACTTAAAATTCACAGAAACGTGGAAAAACGGCAAAATATTGCTTAATTCGATGATATTTTGTTTAAATCACATGAAGGAAAAGGGGGGATGATAAACGTCAAAATATTGCTAAATTCGATGATTTTTCGTACGAAACAAAATGCAAGAAAACTTGCTTAAAATGCAATATTTTGCGACATTCTGAGATTTCAAGGCCAAATCACATATCGTGATACTACATGAAACAGTATCGAAATATTGGTAAAAAATGAATATATTTACGTAATGTCAAACTACATGAAAAACGTGAAAAAAGTCACTATTTAACCATATTTGAGAATTTTAACTTCAAATCATATAGCGAGGTTTCGTATTATTTAGATCCAAGAAAAGACATATGACAAGGTTGTTTCCAATACAAATGATAAAACCAATCTGTTTTCACTAGAATTAACATTAGAATTAATTAGAATGTTCCTGATTTTCCGTTTATATTACCGATGGAAGATGTACATGTAAAACCGCTCTATTCCGGCTGAAACGTCGATATATGCAATAAAAACCGAACTTCTCCCCTTTTCAATATCCTACTCAGTATTTTAACAAGAAACAAATAGTTGATTGAAAATGAAGTATTTAAGGTTAATTTCCAATCAATTATGTGTTTGCATCATTTTTATCGTATATATAATGAATTAATACCCATAAACTGAAAATTCACAGAAACGTGGAAAAACGGCAAAATATTGCCTAATTCGATGATATTTTGTTTAAATCACATGGAGGAAAAGGGGGATGATAAACGTCAAAATATTGCTAAATTCGAAGATTTTTCGTACGAAACAAAATGCAAGAAAACTTGCTTAAAATGCAATATTATGCAACATTCTGAGATTTCAAGGCCAAATCACATATCGTGATACTACATGAAATAGTATCGAAATATTGGTAAAAATGAATATATTTACGTAATATCAAACTACATGAAAAACGTGAAAAAAGTCGCTATTTAACCATATATGAGGATTTTAACTTCAAATCATAGAGCGAGGTTTCGTATTATTTAGATCCAAGAAAAGACATATGACAATGTTGTTTCCAATACAAATGATAAAAACCAATGTGTTTTCATTAGAATTAATTAAAATGTTCCTGATTTTCCGTTAATATTACCGATGGAAGATGTACACGAAAACCGCTCTATTCCGGCTGAAATGTCGATATATGCAATAAAAACAGAACTTTTCCCCTTTTCAATATCTTACTCAGTATTTTAACGAAAAACATATAGTTGATTGAAAATGAAGTATTTAAGGTTATTATCTAATCAATTATGTGTTTGCATCATTTTTATTGTATATATAATGAATTAATACCCGTAAACTGAAAATTCACAAAAACGTGGAAAAACGGCAAAATATTGCCTAATTCGATGATATTTTGTTTTAATAACATGAAGGAAAAGGAGATAATAAACGTCAAAATATTGCAAAATTCGATGATTTTTCGTTCGAAACAAAATACAAGAAAACTTGCTTCAAATGCAATATTATGCGACATTCTGAGATTTCAAGGCCAAATCACATATCGTGATACTACATGAAATAGTATCGAAATATTGGTGAAAATGAATATATTTACGTAATGTCAAACTACATGAAAAACGTGAAAAAAGTCACTATTTAACCATATTTGAGGATTTTAACTTCAAATCGTAGAGCGAGGTTTCGTATTATTTAAATCCAAGAAAAGACATATGACAAGGTTGTATCCAATACAAATGATAAAACCAATCTGTTTTCATTAGAATTAACATTAGAATTAATTAGAATGTTCCTGATTTTCCGTTTATATTACCGATGGAAGATGTAAACGTAAAACCGCTCAAATCCGGCTGAAACGTCGATATATGCAATAAAAACCGAACTTCTCCCCTTTTCAATATCCTACTCAGTATTTTAACGAGAAACAAATAGTTGATCGAAAATGAAGTATTTAAGGTTAATTTCCAATCAATTATGTGTTTGCAAAATTTTTATTGTATATTTAATGAATTAATACCGAAAGACTGAAAATTCACAAAAACGTGGAAAAACGGCAAAATATTGCCTAATTCGATGATATTTTGTTTAAATCACATGAAGGAAAAGATGATAAACGTCAAAATATTGCTAAATTCGATGATTTTTCTTACGAAACAAAATGCAAGAAAACTTGCTTAAAATGCAATATTATGCGAAATTCTGAGATTTGAAGGCCAAATCACATATCATGATACTACATGAAATAGTATCGAAATATTGGTATAAACGAATATATTTACGTAAAATCACACTACTTGAAAAACGTGAAAAAAGTCACTATTTTACCATATATGAGGATTTTAACTTCAAATCATAGAGCGAGGTTTCGTATTATTTAGATCCAAGAAAAGACATATGACAATGTTGTTTCCAATACAAATGATAAAAACCAATGTGTTTTCATTAGAATTAACTAAAATGTTCCTGATTTTCCGTTTATATTGCCGATGGAAGATGTACACGAAAACCGCTCTATTCCGGCTGAAACGTCGATATATGCAATAAAAACAGAACTTCTCCCCTTTTCAATATCCTACTCAGTATTTTAACGAGAAACAAATAGTTGATTGAAAATGAAGTATTTAAGGTTATTATCTAATCAATTATGTGTTTGCATCATTTTTATCGTATATATAATGAATTAATACCCATAAACTGAAAATTCACAGAAACGTGGAAAAACGGCAAAATATTGCTTAATTCGATGATATTTTGTTTAAATCACATGAAGGAAAAGGGGGGATGATAAACGTCAAAATATTGCTAAATTCGATTATTTTTCGTACGAAACAAAATGCAAGAAAACTTGCTTAAAATGCAATATTTTGCGACATTCTGAGATTTCAAGGCCAAATCACATATCGTGATACTACATGAAACAGTATCGAAATATTGGTAAAAAATGAATATATTTACGTAATGTCAAACTACATGAAAAACGTGAAAAAAGTCACTATTTAACCATATTTGAGAATTTTAACTTCAAATCATATAGCGAGGTTTCGTATTATTTAGATCCAAGAAAAGACATATGACAAGGTTGTTTCCAATACAAATGATAAAACCAATCTGTTTTCACTAGAATTAACATTAGAATTAATTAGAATGTTCCTGATTTTCCGTTTATATTACCGATGGAAGATGTACATGTAAAACCGCTCTATTCCGGCTGAAACGTCGATATATGCAATAAAAACCGAACTTCTCCCCTTTTCAATATCCTACTCAGTATTTTAACAAGAAACAAATAGTTGATTGAAAATGAAGTATTTAAGGTTAATTTCCAATCAATTATGTGTTTGCAAAATTTTTATTGTATATTTAATGAATTAATACCGAAAGACTGAAAATTCACAAAAACGTGGAAAAACGGCAAAATATTGCCTAATTCGATGATATTTTGTTTAAATCACATGAAGGAAAAGATGATAAACGTCAAAATATTGCTAAATTCGATGATTTTTCTTACGAAACAAAATGCAAGAAAACTTGCTTAAAATGCAATATTATGCGAAATTCTGAGATTTGAAGGCCAAATCACATATCGTGATACTACATGAAATAGTATCGAAATATTGGTATAAACGAATATATTTACGTAAAATCACACTACTTGAAAAACGTGAAAAAAGTCACTATTTTACCATATATGAGGATTTTAACTTCAAATCATAGAGCGAGGTTTCGTATTATTTAGATCCAAGAAAAGACATATGACAATGTTGTTTCCAATACAAATGATAAAAACCAATGTGTTTTCATTAGAATTAACTAAAATGTTCCTGATTTTCCGTTTATATTGCCGATGGAAGATGTACACGAAAACCGCTCTATTCCGGCTGAAACGTCGATATATGCAATAAAAACAGAACTTCTCCCCTTTTCAATATCCTACTCAGTATTTTAACGAGAAACAAATAGTTGATTGAAAATGAAGTATTTAAGGTTATTATCTAATCAATTATGTGTTTGCATCATTTTTATCGTATATATAATGAATTAATACCCATAAACTTAAAATTCACAGAAACGTGGAAAAACGGCAAAATATTGCTTAATTCGATGATATTTTGTTTAAATCACATGAAGGAAAAGGGGGGATGATAAACGTCAAAATATTGCTAAATTCGATTATTTTTCGTACGAAACAAAATGCAAGAAAACTTGCTTAAAATGCAATATTTTGCGACATTCTGAGATTTCAAGGCCAAATCACATATCGTGATACTACATGAAACAGTATCGAAATATTGGTAAAAAATGAATATATTTACGTAATGTCAAACTACATGAAAAACGTGAAAAAAGTCACTATTTAACCATATTTGAGAATTTTAACTTCAAATCATATAGCGAGGTTTCGTATTATTTAGATCCAAGAAAAGACATATGACAAGGTTGTTTCCAATACAAATGATAAAACCAATCTGTTTTCACTAGAATTAACATTAGAATTAATTAGAATGTTCCTGATTTTCCGTTTATATTACCGATGGAAGATGTACATGTAAAACCGCTCTATTCCGGCTGAAACGTCGATATATGCAATAAAAACCGAACTTCTCCCCTTTTCAATATCCTACTCAGTATTTTAACAAGAAACAAATAGTTGATTGAAAATGAAGTATTTAAGGTTAATTTCCAATCAATTATGTGTTTGCATCATTTTTATCGTATATATAATGAATTAATACCCATAAACTGAAAATTCACAGAAACGTGGAAAAACGGCAAAATATTGCCTAATTCGATGATATTTTGTTTAAATCACATGGAGGAAAAGGGGGATGATAAACGTCAAAACATTGCTAAATTCGAAGATTTTTCGTACGAAACAAAATGCAAGAAAACTTGCTTAAAATGCAATATTATGCGACATTCTGAGATTTCAAGGCCAAATCACATATCGTGATACTACATGAAATAGTATCGAAATATTGGTAAAATTAATATATTTACGTAATATCAAACTACATGAAAAACGTGAAAAAAGTCGCTATTTAACCATATATGAGGATTTTAACTTCAAATCATAGAGCGAGGTTTCGTATTATTTAGATCCAAGAAAAGACATATGACAATGTTGTTTCCAATACAAATGATAAAAACCAATGTGTTTTCATTAGAATTAATTAAAATGTTCCTGATTTTCCGTTAATATTACCGATGGAAGATGTACACGAAAACCGCTCTATTCCGGCTGAAATGTCGATATATGCAATAAAAACAGAACTTTTCCCCTTTTCAATATCTTACTCAGTATTTTAACGAAAAACAAATAGTTGATTGAAAATGAAGTATTTAAGGTTATTATCTAATCAATTATGTGTTTGCATCATTTTTATTGTATATATAATGAATTAATACCCATAAACTGAAAATTCACAAAAACGTGGAAAAACGGCAAAATATTGCCTAATTCGATGATATTTTGTTTTAATAACATGAAAGAAAAGGAGATAATAAACGTCAAAAAATTGCAAAATTCGATGATTTTTCGTTCGAAACAAAATACAAGAAAACTTGCTTCAAATGCAATATTATGCGACATTCTGAGATTTCAAGGCCAAATCACATATCGTGATACTACATGAAATAGTATCGAAATATTGGTGAAAATGAATATAATTACGTAATGTCAAACTACATGAAAAACGTGAAAAAAGTCACTATTTAACCATATTTGAGGATTTTAACTTCAAATCGTAGAGCGAGGTTTCGTATTATTTAAATCCAAGAAAAGACATATGACAAGGTTGTATCCAATACAAATGATAAAACCAATCTGTTTTCATTAGAATTAACATTAGAATTAATTAGAATGTTCCTGATTTTCCGTTTATATTACCGATGGAAGATGTAAACGTAAAACCGCTCAAATCCGGCTGAAACGTCGATATATGCAATAAAAACCGAACTTCTCCCCTTTTCTATATCCTACTCAGTATTTTAACGAGAAACAAATAGTTGATCGAAAATGAAGTATTTAAGGTTAATTTCCATTCAATTATGTGTTTGCAAAATTTTTATTGTATATTTAATGAATTAATACCGAAAGACTGAAAATTCACAAAAACGTGGAAAAACGGCAAAATATTGCCTAATTCGATGATATTTTGTTTAAATCACATGAAGGAAAAGATGATAAACGTCAAAATATTGCTAAATTCGATGATTTTTCTTACGAAACAAAATGCAAGAAAACTTGCTTAAAATGCAATATTATGCGAAATTCTGAGATTTGAAGGCCAAATCACATATCGTGATACTACATGAAATAGTATCGAAATATTGGTATAAACGAATATATTTACGTAAAATCACACTACTTGAAAAACGTGAAAAAAGTCACTATTTTACCATATATGAGGATTTTAACTTCAAATCATAGAGCGAGGTTTCGTATTATTTAGATCCAAGAAAAGACATATGACAATGTTGTTTCCAATACAAATGATAAAAACCAATGTGTTTTCATTAGAATTAACTAAAATGTTCCTGATTTTCCGTTTATATTGCCGATGGAAGATGTACACGAAAACCGCTCTATTCCGGCTGAAACGTCGATATATGCAATAAAAACAGAACTTCTCCCCTTTTCAATATCCTACTCAGTATTTTAACGAGAAACAAATAGTTGATTGAAAATGAAGTATTTAAGGTTATTATCTAATCAATTATGTGTTTGCATCATTTTTATCGTATATATAATGAATTAATACCCATAAACTTAAAATTCACAGAAACGTGGAAAAACGGCAAAATATTGCTTAATTCGATGATATTTTGTTTAAATCACATGAAGGAAAAGGGGGGATGATAAACGTCAAAATATTGCTAAATTCGATGATTTTTCGTACGAAACAAAATGCAAGAAAACTTGCTTAAAATGCAATATTTTGCGACATTCTGAGATTTCAAGGCCAAATCACATATCGTGATACTACATGAAACAGTATCGAAATATTGGTAAAAAATGAATATATTTACGTAATGTCAAACTACATGAAAAACGTGAAAAAAGTCACTATTTAACCATATTTGAGAATTTTAACTTCAAATCATATAGCGAGGTTTCGTATTATTTAGATCCAAGAAAAGACATATGACAAGGTTGTTTCCAATACAAATGATAAAACCAATCTGTTTTCATTAGAATTAACATTAGAATTAATTAGAATGTTCCTGATTTTCCGTTTATATTACCGATGGAAGATGTACATGTAAAACCGCTCTAATCCGGCTGAAACGTCGATATATGCAATAAAAACCGAACTTCTCCCCTTTTCAATATCCTACTCAGTATTTTAACAAGAAACAAATAGTTGATTGAAAATGAAGTATTTAAGGTTAATTTCCAATCAATTATGTGTTTGCATCATTTTTATCGTATATATAATGAATTAATACCCATAAACTGAGAATTCACAGAAACGTGGAAAAACGGCAAAATATTGCCTAATTCGATGATATTTTGTTTAAATCACATGGAGGAAAAGGGGGATGATAAACGTCAAAATATTGCTAAATTCGAAGATTTTTCGTACGAAACAAAATGCAAGAAAACTTGCTTAAAATGCAATATTATGCGACATTCTGAGATTTCAAGGCCAAATCACATATCGTTATACTACATGAAATAGTATCGAAATATTGGTAAAAATGAATATATTTACGTAATATCAAACTACATGAAAAACGTGAAAAAAGTCACTAACTATATTTGAGGATTTTAACTTCAAATCATAGAGCGAGGTTTCGTATTATTTAGATCCAAGAAAAGACATATGACAAGGTTGTATCCAATACAAATGATAAAACCAATCTGTTTTCATTAGAATGAACATTAGAATTAATTAGAATGTTCCTGATTTTCCGTTTATATTACCGATGGAAGATGTAAACGTAAAACCGCTCAAATCCGGCTGAAACGTCGATATATGCAATAAAAACCGAACTTCTCCCCTTTTTTATATCCTACTCAGTATTTTAACGAGAAACAAATAGTTGATCGAAAATGAAGTATTTAAGGTTAATTTCCAATCAATTATGTGTTTGCATCATTTTTATTGTATATTTAATGAATTAATACCGAAATACTGAAAATTCACAAAAACGTGGAAAAACGGCAAAATATTGCCTAATTCGATGATATTTTGTTTAAATCACATGAAGGAAAAGGAGATGATAAACTTCAAAATATTGCTAAATTCGATGATTTTTCGTACGAAACAAAATGCAAGAAAACTTGCTTAAAATGCAATATTATGCGAAATTCTGAGATTTGAAGGCCAAATCACATATCGTGATACTACATGAAATAGTATCGAAATATTGGTACAAACGAATATATTTACGTAAAATCACACTACCTGAAAAACGTGAAAAAAGTCACTATTTTACCATATATGAGGATTTTAACTTCAAATCATAGAGCGAGGTTTCGTATTATTTAGATCCAAGAAAAGACATATGACAATGTTGTTTCCAATACAAATGATAAAAACCAATGTGTTTTCATTAGAATTAACTAAAATGTTCCTGATTTTCCGTTTATATTGCCGATGGAAGATGTACACGAAAACCGCTCTATTCCGGCTGAAACGTCGATATATGCAATAAAAACAGAACTTCTCCCCTTTTCAATATCCTACTCAGTATTTTAACGAGAAACAAATAGTTGATTGAAAATGAAGTATTTAAGGTTATTATCTAATCAATTATGTGTTTGCATCATTTTTATCGTATATATAATGAATTAATACCCATAAACTTAAAATTCACAGAAACGTGGAAAAACGGCAAAATATTGCTTAATTCGATGATATTTTGTTTAAATCACATGAAGGAAAAGGGGGGATGATAAACGTCAAAATATTGCTAAATTCGATGATTTTTCGTACGAAACAAAATGCAAGAAAACTTGCTTAAAATGCAATATTTTGCGACATTCTGAGATGTCAAGGCCAAATCACATATCGTGATACTACATGAAACAGTATCGAAATATTGGTAAAAAATGAATATATTTACGTAATGTCAAACTACATGAAAAACGTGAAAAAAGTCACTATTTAACCATATTTGAGAATTTTAACTTCAAATCATATAGCGAGGTTTCGTATTATTTAGATCCAAGAAAAGACATATGACAAGGTTGTTTCCAATACAAATGACAAAACCAATCTGTTTTCATTAGAATTAACATTAGAATTAATTAGAATGTTCCTGATTTTCCGTTTATATTACCGATGGAAGATGTACATGTAAAACCGCTCTAATCCGGCTGAAACGTCGATATATGCAATAAAAACCGAACTTCTCCCCTTTTCAATATCCTACTCAGTATTTTAACAAGAAACAAATAGTTGATTGAAAATGAAGTATTTAAGGTTAATTTCCAATCAATTATGTGTTTGCATCATTTTTATCGTATATATAATGAATTAATACCCATAAACTGAGAATTCACAGAAACGTGGAAAAACGGCAAAATATTGCCTAATTCGATGATATTTTGTTTAAATCACATGGAGGAAAAGGGGGATGATAAACGTCAAAATATTGCTAAATTCGAAGATTTTTCGTACGAAACAAAATGCAAGAAAACTTGCTTAAAATGCAATATTATGCGACATTCTGAGATTTCAAGGCCAAATCACATATCGTTATACTACATGAAATAGTATCGAAATATTGGTAAAAATGAATATATTTACGTAATATCAAACTACATGAAAAACGTGAAAAAAGTCACTAACTATATTTGAGGATTTTAACTTCAAATCATAGAGCGAGGTTTCGTATTATTTAGATCCAAGAAAAGACATATGACAAGGTTGTATCCAATACAAATGATAAAACCAATCTGTTTTCATTAGAATGAACATTAGAATTAATTAGAATGTTCCTGATTTTCCGTTTATATTACCGATGGAAGATGTAAACGTAAAACCGCTCAAATCCGGCTGAAACGTCGATATATGCAATAAAAACCGAACTTCTCCCCTTTTCTATATCCTACTCAGTATTTTAACGAGAAACAAATAGTTGATCGAAAATGAAGTATTTAAGGTTAATTTCCATTCAATTATGTGTTTGCAAAATTTTTATTGTATATTTAATGAATTAATACCGAAAGACTGAAAATTCACAAAAACGTGGAAAAACGGCAAAATATTGCCTAATTCGATGATATTTTGTTTAAATCACATGAAGGAAAAGATGATAAACGTCAAAATATTGCTAAATTCGATGATTTTTCTTACGAAACAAAATGCAAGAAAACTTGCTTAAAATGCAATATTATGCGAAATTCTGAGATTTGAAGGCCAAATCACATATCGTGATACTACATGAAATAGTATCGAAATATTGGTATAAACGAATATATTTACGTAAAATCACACTACTTGAAAAACGTGAAAAAAGTCACTATTTTACCATATATGAGGATTTTAACTTCAAATCATAGAGCGAGGTTTCGTATTATTTAGATCCAAGAAAAGACATATGACAATGTTGTTTCCAATACAAATGATAAAAACCAATGTGTTTTCATTAGAATTAACTAAAATGTTCCTGATTTTCCGTTTATATTGCCGATGGAAGATGTACACGAAAACCGCTCTATTCCGGCTGAAACGTCGATATATGCAATAAAAACAGAACTTCCCTTTTCAATATCCTACTCAGTATTTTAACGAGAAACAAATAGTTGATTGAAAATGAAGTATTTAAGGTTATTATCTAATCAATTATGTGTTTGCATCATTTTTATCGTATATATAATGAATTAATACCCATAAACTTAAAATTCACAGAAACGTGGAAAAACGGCAAAATATTGCTTAATTCGATGATATTTTGTTTAAATCACATGAAGGAAAAGGGGGGATGATAAACGTCAAAATATTGCTAAATTCGATGATTTTTCGTACGAAACAAAATGCAAGAAAACTTGCTTAAAATGCAATATTTTGCGACATTCTGAGATTTCAAGGCCAAATCACATATCGTGATACTACATGAAACAGTATCGAAATATTGGTAAAAAATGAATATATTTACGTAATGTCAAACTACATGAAAAACGTGAAAAAAGTCACTATTTAACCATATTTGAGAATTTTAACTTCAAATCATATAGCGAGGTTTCGTATTATTTAGATCCAAGAAAAGACATATGACACGGTTGTTTCCAATACAAATGATAAAACCAATCTGTTTTCATTAGAATTAACATTAGAATTAATTAGAATGTTCCTGATTTTCCGTTTATATTACCGATGGAAGATGTACATGTAAAACCGCTCTAATCCGGCTGAAACGTCGATATATGCAATAAAAACCGAACTTCTCCCCTTTTCAATATCCTACTCAGTATTTTAACAAGAAACAAATAGTTGATTGAAAATGAAGTATTTAAGGTTAATTTCCAATCAATTATGTGTTTGCATCATTTTTATCGTATATATAATGAATTAATACCCATAAACTGAGAATTCACAGAAACGTGGAAAAACGGCAAAATATTGCCTAATTCGATGATATTTTGTTTAAATCACATGGAGGAAAAGGGGGATGATAAACGTCAAAATATTGCTAAATTCGAAGATTTTTCGTACGAAACAAAATGCAAGAAAACTTGCTTAAAATGCAATATTATGCGACATTCTGAGATTTCAAGGCCAAATCACATATCGTTATACTACATGAAATAGTATCGAAATATTGGTAAAAATGAATATATTTACGTAATATCAAACTACATGAAAAACGTGAAAAAAGTCGCTATTTAACCATATATGAGGATTTTAACTTCAAATCATAGAGCGAGGTTTCGTATTATTTAGATCCAAGAAAAGACATATGACAAGGTTGTATCCAATACAAATGATAAAACCAATCTGTTTTCATTAGAATGAACATTAGAATTAATTAGAATGTTCCTGATTTTCCGTTTATATTACCGATGGAAGATGTAAACGTAAAACCGCTCAAATCCGGCTGAAACGTCGATATATGCAATAAAAACCGAACTTCTCCCCTTTTTTATATCCTACTCAGTATTTTAACGAGAAACAAATAGTTGATCGAAAATGAAGTATTTAAGGTTAATTTCCAATCAATTATGTGTTTGCATCATTTTTATTGTATATTTAATGAATTAATACCGAAATACTGAAAATTCACAAAAACGTGGAAAAACGGCAAAATATTGCCTAATTCGATGATATTTTGTTTAAATCACATGAAGGAAAAGGAGATGATAAACTTCAAAATATTGCTAAATTCGATGATTTTTCGTACGAAACAAAATGCAAGAAAACTTGCTTAAAATGCAATATTATGCGAAATTCTGAGATTTGAAGGCCAAATCACATATCGTGATACTACATGAAATAGTATCGAAATATTGGTACAAACGAATATATTTACGTAAAATCACACTACCTGAAAAACGTGAAAAAAGTCACTATTTTACCATATATGAGGATTTTAACTTCAAATCATAGAGCGAGGTTTCGTATTATTTAGATCCAAGAAAAGACATATGACAATGTTGTTTCCAATACAAATGATAAAAACCAATGTGTTTTCATTAGAATTAACTAAAATGTTCCTGATTTTCCGTTTATATTGCCGATGGAAGATGTACACGAAAACCGCTCTATTCCGGCTGAAACGTCGATATATGCAATAAAAACAGAACTTCTCCCCTTTTCAATATCCTACTCAGTATTTTAACGAGAAACAAATAGTTGATTGAAAATGAAGTATTTAAGATTATTATCTAATCAATTATGTGTTTGCATCATTTTTATCGTATATATAATGAATTAATACCCATAAACTTAAAATTCACAGAAACGTGGAAAAACGGCAAAATATTGCTTAATTCGATGATATTTTGTTTAAATCACATGAAGGAAAAGGGGGGATGATAAACGTCAAAATATTGCTAAATTCGATGATTTTTCGTACGAAACAAAATGCAAGAAAACTTGCTTAAAATGCAATATTTTGCGACATTCTGAGATGTCAAGGCCAAATCACATATCGTGATACTACATGAAACAGTATCGAAATATTGGTAAAAAATGAATATATTTACGTAATGTCAAACTACATGAAAAACGTGAAAAAAGTCACTATTTAACCATATTTGAGAATTTTAACTTCAAATCATATAGCGAGGTTTCGTATTATTTAGATCCAAGAAAAGACATATGACAAGGTTGTTTCCAATACAAATGATAAAACCAATCTGTTTTCATTAGAATTAACATTAGAATTAATTAGAATGTTCCTGATTTTCCGTTTATATTACCGATGGAAGATGTACATGTAAAACCGCTCTAATCCGGCTGAAACGTCGATATATGCAATAAAAACCGAACTTCTCCCCTTTTCAATATCCTACTCAGTATTTTAACAAGAAACAAATAGTTGATTGAAAATGAAGTATTTAAGGTTAATTTCCAATCAATTATGTGTTTGCATCATTTTTATCGTATATATAATGAATTAATACCCATAAACTGAGAATTCACAGAAACGTGGAAAAACGGCAAAATATTGCCTAATTCGATGATATTTTGTTTAAATCACATGGAGGAAAAGGGGGATGATAAACGTCAAAATATTGCTAAATTCGAAGATTTTTCGTACGAAACAAAATGCAAGAAAACTTGCTTAAAATGCAATATTATGCGACATTCTGAGATTTCAAGGCCAAATCACATATCGTTATACTACATGAAATAGTATCGAAATATTGGTAAAAATGAATATATTTACGTAATATCAAACTACATGAAAAACGTGAAAAAAGTCACTAACTATATTTGAGGATTTTAACTTCAAATCATAGAGCGAGGTTTCGTATTATTTAGATCCAAGAAAAGACATATGACAAGGTTGTATCCAATACAAATGATAAAACCAATCTGTTTTCATTAGAATGAACATTAGAATTAATTAGAATGTTCCTGATTTTCCGTTTATATTACCGATGGAAGATGTAAACGTAAAACCGCTCAAATCCGGCTGAAACGTCGATATATGCAATAAAAACCGAACTTCTCCCCTTTTTTATATCCTACTCAGTATTTTAACGAGAAACAAATAGTTGATCGAAAATGAAGTATTTAAGGTTAATTTCGAATCAATTATGTGTTTGCATCATTTTTATTGTATATTTAATGAATTCATACCGAAATACTGAAAATTCACAAAAACGTGGAAAAACGGCAAAATATTGCCTAATTCGATGATATTTTGTTTAAATCACATGAAGGAAAAGGAGATGATAAACTTCAAAATATTGCTAAATTCGATGATTTTTCGTACGAAACAAAATGCAAGAAAACTTGCTTAAAATGCAATATTATGCGAAATTCTGAGATTTGAAGGCCAAATCACATATCGTGATACTACATGAAATAGTATCGAAATATTGGTACAAACGAATATATTTACGTAAAATCACACTACCTGAAAAACGTGAAAAAAGTCACTATTTTACCATATATGAGGATTTTAACTTCAAATCATAGAGCGAGGTTTCGTATTATTTAGATCCAAGAAAAGACATATGACAATGTTGTTTTTAATACAAATGATAAAAACCAATGTGTTTTCATTAGAATTAACTAAAATGTTCCTGATTTTCCGTTTATATTACCGATGGAAGATGTACACGAAAACCGCTCTATTCCGGCTGAAACGTCGATATATGCAATAAAAACAGAACTTCTCCCCTTTTCAATATCCTACTCAGTATTTTAACGAGAAACAAATAGTTGATTGAAAATGAAGTATTTAAGGTTATTATCTAATCAATTATGTGTTTGCATCATTTTTATCGTATATATAATGAATTAATACCCATAAACTTAAAATTCACAGAAACGTGGAAAAACGGCAAAATATTGCCTAATTCGATGATATTTTGTTTAAATCACATGGAGGAAAAGGGGGATGATAAACGTCAAAATATTGCTAAATTCGAAGATTTTTCGTACGAAACAAAATGCAAGAAAACTTGCTTAAAATGCAATATTTTGCGACATTCTGAGATTTCAAGGCCATATCACATATCGTGATACTACATGAAATAGTATCGAAATATTGGTAAAAATTAATATATTTACGTAATATCAAACTACATGAAAAACGTGAAAAAAGTCGCTATTTAACCATATATGAGGATTTTACCTTCAAATCATAGAGCGAGGTTTCGTATTATTTAGATCCAAGAAAAGACATATGACAATGTTGTTTCCAATACAAATGATAAAAACCAATGTGTTTTCATCAGAATTAATTAAAATGTTCCGGATTTTCCGTTAATATTACCGATGGAAGATGTACACGAAAACCGCTCTATTCCGGCTGAAACGTCGATATATGCAATAAAAACAGAACTTCTCCCCTTTTCAATATCCTACTCAGTATTTTAACGAGAAACAAATAGTTGATTGAAAATGAAGTATTTAAGGTTATTATCTAATCAATTATGTGTTTGCATCATTTTTATCGTATATATAATGAATTAATACCCATAAACTTAAAATTCACAGAAACGTGGAAAAACGGCAAAATATTGCCTAATTCGATGATATTTTGTTTAAATCACATGGAGGAAAAGGGGGATGATAAACGTCAAAATATTGCTAAATTCGAAGATTTTTCGTACGGAACAAAATGCAAGAAAACTTGCTTAAAATGCAATATTATGCGACATTCTGAGATTTCAAGGCCAAATCACATATCGTGATACTACATGAAATAGTATCGAAATATTGGTAAAAATTAATATATTTACGTAATATCAAACTACATGAAAAACGTGAAAAAAGTCGCTATTTAACCATATATGAGGATTTTAACTTCAAATCATAGAGCGAGGTTTCGTATTATTTAGATCCAAGAAAAGACAAATGACAATGTTGTTTCCAATACAAATGATAAAAACCAATGTGTTTTCATTAGAATTAATTAAAATGTTCCGGATTTTCCGTTAATTTTACCGATGGAAGATGTACACGAAAACCGCTCTATTCCGGCTGAAACGTCGATATATGCAATAAAAACAGAACTTCACCCCTTTTCAATATCCTACTCAGTATTTTAACGAGAAACAAATAGTTGATTGAAAATGAAGTATTTAAGGTTATTATCTAATCAATTATGTGTTTGCATCATTTTTATCGTATATATAATGAATTAATACCCATAAACTTAAAATTCACAGAAACGTGGAAAAACGGCAAAATATTGCCTAATTCGATGATATTTTGTTTAAATCACATAAAGGAAAAGGGGGGATGATAAACGTCAAAATATTGCTAAATTCGATGATTTTTCGTATGAAACAAAATGCAAGAAAACTTGCTTAAAATGCAATATTTTGCGACATTCTGAGATTTCAAGGCCAAATCACATATCGTGATACTACATGAAACAGTATCGAAATATTGGTAAAAAATAAATATATTTACGTAATGTCAAACTACATGAAAAACGTGAAAAAGTCACTATTTAACCAAATTTGAGAATTTTAACTTCAAATCATATAGCGAGGTTTCGTATTATTTAGATCCAAGAAAAGACATATGACAAGGTTGTTTCCAATACAAATGATAAAACCAATCTGTTTTCATTAGAATTAACATTAGAATTAATTAGAATGTTCCTGATTTTCCGTTTATATTACCGATGGAAGATGTACATGTAAAACCGCTCTAATCCGGCTGAAACGTCGATATATGCAATAAAAACCGAACTTCTCCCCTTTTCAATATCCTACTCAGTATTTTAACAAGAAACAAATAGTTGATTGAAAATGAAGTATTTAAGGTTAATTTCCAATCAATTATGTGTTTGCTTCATTTTTATCGTATATATAACGAATTAATACCCATAAACTGAAAATTCACAGAAACGTGGAAAAACGGCAAAATATTGCCTAATTCGATGATATTTTGTTTAAATCACATGGACTAAAAGGGGGATGATAAACGTCAAAATATTGCTAAATTCGAAGATTTTTCGTACGAAACAAAATGCAAGAAAACTTGCTTAAAATGCAATATTATGCGACATTCTGAGATTTCAAGGCCAAATCACATATCGTGATACTACATGAAATAGTATCGAAATATTGGTAAAAATGAATGTATTTATGTAATATCAAACTACATGAAAAACGTGAAAAAAGTCGCTATTTAACCATATATGAGAATTTTAATTTCAAATCATAGAGCGAGGTTTCGTATTATTTAGATCCAAGAAAAGACATATGACAATGTTGTTTCCAATACAAATGATAAAAACCAATGTGTTTTCATTAGAATTAATTAAAATGTTCCTGATTTTCCGTTAATATTACCGATGGAAGATGTACACGAAAACCGCTCTATTCCGGCTGAAATGTCGATATATGCAATAAAAACAGAACTTCTCCCCTTTTCAATATCTTACTCAGTATTTTAACGAGAAACAAATAGTTGATTGAAAATGAAGTATTTAAGGTTATTATCTAATCAATTATGTGTTTGCATCATTTTTATCGTATATATAATGAATTAATACCCATAAACTGAAAATTCACAAAAACGTGGAAAAACGGCAAAATATTGCCTAATTCGATGATATTTTGTTTTAATAACATGAAGGAAAAGGAGATAATAAACGTCAAAATATTGCTAAATTCGATGATTTTTCGTACGAAACAAAATACAAGAAAACTTGCTTCAAATGCAATATTATGCGACATTCTGAGATTTCAAGGCCAAATCACATATCGTGATACTACATGAAATAGTATCGAAATATTGGTGAAAATGAATATATTTACGTAATGTCAAACTACATGAAAAACGTGAAAAAAACCACTATTTAACCATATTTGAGGATTTTAACTTCAAATCGTAGAGCGAGGTTTCGTATTATTTAGATCCAAGAAAAGACATATGACAAGGTTGTTTCCAATACAAATGATAAAACCAATCTGTTTTCATTAGAATTAACATTAGAATTAATTAGAATGTTCCTGATTTTCCGTTTATATTACCGATGGAAGATGTACATATAAAACCGCTCTAATCCGGCTGAAACGTCGATATGCAATAAAAACCGAACTTCTCCCCTTTTCAATATCCTACTCAGTATTTTAACAAGAAACAAATAGTTGATTGAAAATGAAGTATTTAAGGTTAATTTCCAATCAATTATGTGTTTGCATCATTTTTATCGTATATATAATGAATTAATACCCATAAACTGAAAATTCACAGAAACGTGGAAAAACGGCAAAATATTGCCTAATTCGATGATATTTTGTTTAAATCACATGGAGGAAAAGGGGGATGATAAACGTCAAAATATTGCTAAATTCGAAGATTTTTCGTACGAAACAAAATACAAGAAAACTTGCTTAAAATGCAATATTATGCGACATTCTGAGATTTCAAGGCCAAATCACATATCGTGATACTACATGAAATAGTATCGAAATATTGGTGAAAATGAATATATTTACGTAATGTCAAACTGCATGAAAAACGTGAAAAAAGTCACTATTTAACCATATTTGAGGATTTTAACTTCAAATCATAGAGCGAGGTTTCGTATTATTTAGATCAAAGAAAAGACATATGACAAGGTTGTATCCAATACATATGATAAAACCAATCTGTTTTCATTAAAATTAACATTAGAATTAATTAGAATGTTCCTGATTTTCCGTTTATATTACCGATGGAAGATGTAAACGTAAAACCGCTCAAATCCGGCTGAAACGTCGATATATGCAATAAAAACCGAACTTCTCCCCTTTTCAGTATCCTACTCAGTATTTTAACAAGAAACAAATAGTTGATTGAAAATGAAGTATTTAAGGTTAATTTCCAATCAATTATGTGTTTGCATCATTTTTATCGTATATATAATGAATTAATACCCATAAACTGAAAATTCACAGAAACGTGGAAAAACGGCAAAATATTGCCTAATTCGATGATATTTTGTTTAAACCACATGGAGGAAAAGGGGGATGATAAACGTCAAAATATTGCTAAATTCGAAGATTTTTCGTACGAAACAAAATGCAAGAAAACTTGCTTCAAATGCAATATTATGCGACATTCTGAGATTTCAAGGCCAAATCACATATCGTGATACTACATGAAATAGTATCGAAATATTGGTGAAAATGAATATATTTACGTAATGTCAAACTACATGAAAAACGTGAAAAAAGTCACTATTTAACCATATTTGAGGATTTTAACTTCAAATCGTAGAGCGAGGTTTCGTATTATTTAGATCCAAGAAAAGACATATGACAATGTTGTTTCCAATACAAATGATAAAAACCAATGTATTTTCATTAGAATTAATTAAAATGTTCCTGATTTTCCGTTAATATTACCGATGGAAGATGTACACGAAAACCGCTCTATTCCGGCTGAAATGTCGATATATGCAATAAAAACAGAACTTCTCCCCTTTTCAATATCTTACTCAGTATTTTAACGAGAAACAAATAGTTGATTGAAAATGAAGTATTTAAGGTTATTATCTAATCAATTATGTGTTTGCATCATTTTTATCGTATATATAATGAATTAATACCCATAAACTGAAAATTCAGAAAAACGTGGAAAAACGGCAAAATATTGCCTAATTCGATGATATTTTGTTTTAATAACATGAAGGAAAAGGAGATAATAAACGTCAAAATATTGCTAAATTCGATGATTTTTCGTACGAAACAAAATACAAGAAAACTTGCTTCAAATGCAATATTATGCGACATTCTGAGATTTCAAAGCCAAATTACATATCGTGATACTACATGAAATAGTATCGAAATATTGGTGAAAATGAATATATTTACGTAATGTCAAACTACATGAAAAACGTGAAAAAAGCCACTATTTAACCATATTTGAGGATTTTAACTTCAAATCGGAGAGCGAGGTTTCGTATTATTTAGATCCAAGAAAAGACATATGACAAGGTTGTATCCAATACAAATGATAAAACCAATCTGTTTTCATTAGAATTAACATTAGAATTAATTAGAATGTTCCTGATTTTCCGTTTATATTACCGATGGAAGATGTAAACGTAAAACCGCTCAAATCAGGCTGAAACGTCGATATATGCAATAAAAACCGAACTTCTCCCCTTTTCAATATCCTACTCAGTATTTTGACGAGAAACAAATAGTTGATCGAAAATGAAGTATTTAAGGTTAATTTCCAATCAATTATGTGTTTGCATCATTTTTATTGTATATTTAATGAATTAATACCGAAATACTGAAAATTCACAAAAACGTGGAAAAACGGCAAAATATTGCCTAATTCGATGATATTTTGTTTAAATCACATGAAGGAAAAGGAGATGATAAACTTCAAAATATTGCTAAATTCGATGATTTTTCGTACGAAACAAAATGCAAGAAAACTTGCTTAAAATGCAATATTATGCGAAATTCTGAGATTTGAAGGCCAAATCACATATCGTGATACTACATGAAATAGTATCGAAATATTGGTACAAACGAATATATTTACGTAAAATCACACTACCTGAAAAACGTGAAAAAAGTCACTATTTTACCATATATGAGGATTTTAACTTCAAATCATAGAGCGAGGTTTCGTATTATTTAGATCCAAGAAAAGACATATGACAATGTTGTTTCCAATACAAATGATAAAAACCAATGTGTTTTCATTAGAATTAACTAAAATGTTCCTGATTTTCCGTTTATATTACCGATGGAAGATGTACACGAAAACCGCTCTATTCCGGCTGAAACGTCGATATATGCAAAAAAAACAGAACTTCTCCCCTTTTCAATATCCTACTCAGTATTTTAACGAGAAACAAATAGTTGATTGAAAATGAAGTATTTAAGGTTATTATCTAATCAATTATGTGTTTGCATCATTTTTATCGTATATATAATGAATTAATACCCATAAACTTAAAATTCACAGAAACGTGGAAAAACGGCAAAATATTGCCTAATTCGATGATATTTTGTTTAAATCACATGGAGGAAAAGGGGGATGATAAACGTCAAAATATTGCTAAATTCGAAGATTTTTCGTACGAAACAAAATGCAAGAAAACTTGCTTAAAATGCAATATTTTGCGACATTCTGAGATTTCAAGGCCAAATCACATATCGTGATACTACATGAAATAGTATCGAAATATTGGTAAAAATTAATATATTTACGTAATATCAAACTACATGAAAAACGTGAAAAAAGTCGCTATTTAACCATATATGAGGATTTTAACTTCAAATCATAGAGCGAGGTTTCGTATTATTTAGATCCAAGAAAAGACATATGACAATGTTGTTTCCAATACAAATGATAAAAACCAATGTGTTTTCATTAGAATTAATTAAAATGTTCCGGATTTTCCGTTAATATTACCGATGGAAGATGTACACGAAAACCGCTCTATTCCGGCTGAAACGTCGATATATGCAATAAAAACAGAACTTCTCCCCTTTTCAATATCCTACTCAGTATTTTAACGAGAAACAAATAGTTGATTGAAAATGAAGTATTTAAGGTTATTATCTAATTAATTATGTGTTTGCATCATTTTTATCGTATATATAATGAATTAATACCCATAAACTTAAAATTCACAGAAACGTGGAAAAACGGCAAAATATTGCCTAATTCGATGATATTTTGTTTAAATCACATGGAGGAAAAGGGCGATGATAAACGTCAAAATATTGCTAAATTCGAAGATTTTTCGTACGGAACAAAATGCAAGAAAACTTGCTTAAAATGCAATATTATGCGACATTCTGAGATTTCAAGGCCAAATCACATATCGTGATACTACATGAAATAGTATCGAAATATTGGTAAAAATTAATATATTTACGTAATATCAAACTACATGAAAAACGTGAAAAAAGTCGCTATTTAACCATATATGAGGATTTTAACTTCAAATCATAGAGCGAGGTTTCGTATTATTTAGATCCAAGAAAAGACAAATGACAATGTTGTTTCCAATACAAATGATAAAAACCAATGTGTTTTCATTAGAATTAATTAAAATGTTCCGGATTTTCCGTTAATATTACCGATGGAAGATGTACACGAAAACCGCTCTATTCCGGCTGAAACGTCGATATATGCAATAAAAACAGAACTTCTCCCCTTTTCAATATCCTACTCAGTATTTTAACGAGAAACAAGTAGTTGATTGAAAATGAAGTATTTAAGGTTATTATCTAATCAATTATGTGTTTGCATCATTTTTATCGTATATATAATGAATTAATACCCATAAACTTAAAATTCACAGAAACGTGGAAAAACGGCAAAATATTGCCTAATTCGATGATATTTTGTTTAAATCACATAAAGGAAAAGGGGGGATGATAAACGTCAAAATATTGCTAAATTCGATGATTTTTCGTATGAAACAAAATGCAAGAAAACTTGCTTAAAATGCAATATTTTGCGACATTCTGAGATTTCAAGGCCAAATCACATATCGTGATACTACATGAAACAGTATCGAAATATTGGTAAAAAATAAATATATTTACGTAATGTCAAACTACATGAAAAACGTGAAAAAGTCACTATTTAACCAAATTTGAGAATTTTAACTTCAAATCATATAGCGAGGTTTCGTATTATTTAGATCCAAGAAAAGACATATGACAAGGTTGTTTCCAATACAAATGATAAAACCAATCTGTTTTCATTAGAATTAACATTAGAATTAATTAGAATGTTCCTGATTTTCCGTTTATATTACCGATGGAAGATGTACATGTAAAACCGCTCTAATCCGGCTGAAACGTCGATATATGCAATAAAAACCGAACTTCTCCCCTTTTCAATATCCTACTCAGTATTTTAACAAGAAACAAATAGTTGATTGAAAATGAAGTATTTAAGGTTAATTTCCAATCAATTATGTGTTTGCTTCATTTTTATCGTATATATAACGAATTAATACCCATAAACTGAAAATTCACAGAAACGTGGAAAAACGGCAAAATATTGCCTAATTCGATGATATTTTGTTTAAATCACATGGACTAAAAGGGGGATGATAAACGTCAAAATATTGCTAAATTCGAAGATTTTTCGTACGAAACAAAATGCAAGAAAACTTGCTTAAAATGCAATATTATGCGACATTCTGAGATTTCAAGGCCAAATCACATATCGTGATACTACATGAAATAGTATCGAAATATTGGTAAAAATGAATGTATTTACGTAATATCAAACTACATGAAAAACGTGAAAAAAGTCGCTATTTAACCATATATGAGAATTTTAATTTCAAATCATAGAGCGAGGTTTCGTATTATTTAGATCCAAGAAAAGACATATGACAATGTTGTTTCCAATACAAATGATAAAAACCAATGTGTTTTCATTAGAATTAATTAAAATGTTCCTGATTTTCCGTTAATATTACCGATGGAAGATGTACACGAAAACCGCTCTATTCCGGCTGAAATGTCGATAAATGCAATAAAAACAGAACTTCTCCCCTTTTCAATATCTTACTCAGTATTTTAACGAGAAACAAATAGTTGATTGAAAATGAAGTATTTAAGGTTATTATCTAATCAATTATGTGTTTGCATCATTTTTATCGTATATATAATGAATTAATACCCATAAACTGAAAATTCAGAAAAACGTGGAAAAACGGCAAAATATTGCCTAATTCGATGATATTTTGTTTTAATAACATGAAGGAAAAGGAGATAATAAACGTCAAAATATTGCTAAATTCGATGATTTTTCGTACGAAACAAAATGCAAGAAAACTTGCTTCAAATGCAATATTATGCGACATTCTGAGATTTCAAGGCCAAATCACATATCGTGATACTACATGAAATAGTATCGAAATATTGGTGAAAATGAATATATTTACGTAATGTCAAACTACATGAAAAACGTGAAAAAAACCACTATTTAACCATATTTGAGGATTTTAACTTCAAATCGTAGAGCGAGGTTTCGTATTATTTAGATCCAAGAAAAGACATATGACAAGGTTGTATCCAATACAAATGATAAAACCAATCTGTTTTCATTAGAATTAACATTAGAATTAATTAGAATGTTCCTGATTTTCCGTTTATATTACCGATGGAAGATGTAAACGTAAAACCGCTCAAATCCGGCTGAAACGTCGATATATGCAATAAAAACCGAACTTCTCCCCTTTTCAATATCCTACTCAGTATTTTAACGAGAAACAAATAGTTGATCGAAAATGAAGTATTTAAGGTTAATTTCCAATCAATTATGTGTTTGCATCATTTTTATTGTATATTTAATGAATTCATACCGAAAGACTGAAAATTCACAAAAACGTGGAAAAACGGCAAAATATTGCCTAATTCGATGATATTTTGTTTAAATCACATGAAGGAAAAGGAGATGATAAACGTCAAAATATTGCTAAATTCGATGATTTTTCGTACGAAACAAAATGCAAGAAAACTTGCTTAAAATGCAATATTATGCGAAATTCTGAGATTTGAAGGCCAAATCACATATCGTGATACTACATGAAATAGTATCGAAATATTGGTATAAACGAATATATTTACGTAAAATCACACTACTTGAAAAAGGTGAAAAAAGTCACTATTTTTACCATATATGAGGATTTTAACTTCAAATCATAGAGCGAGGTTTCGTATTATTTAGATCCAAGAAAAGACATATGACAATGTTGTTTCCAATACAAATGATAAAAACCAATGTGTTTTCAATAGAATTAACTAAAATGTTCCTGATTTTCCGTTTATATTACCGATGGAAGATGTACACGAAAACCGCTCTATTCCGGCTGAAACGTCGATATATGCAATAAAAACAGAACTTCTCCCCTTTTCAATATCCTACTCAGTATTTTAACGAGAAACAAATAGTTGATTGAAAATGAAGTATTTAAGGTTATTATCTAATCAATTATGTGTTTGCATCATTTTTATCGTATATATAATGAATTAATACCCATAAACTTTAAATTCACAGAAACGTGGAAAAACGGCAAAATATTGCCTAATTCGATGATATTTTGTTTAAATCACATAAAGGAAAAGGTGGGATGATAAACGTCAAAATATTGCTAAATTCGATGATTTTTCGTATGAAACAAAATGCAAGAAAACTTGCTTAAAATGCAATATTTTGCGACATTCTGAGATTTCAAGGCCAAATCACATATCGTGATACTACATGAAACAGTATCGAAATATTGGTAAAAAATGAATATATTTACGCAATGTCAAACTACATGAAAAACGTGAAAAAAGTCACTATTTAACCATATTTGAGGATTTTAACTTCAAATCATATAGCGAGGTTTCGTATTATTTAGATCCAAGAAAAGACATATGACAAGGTTGTTTCCAATACAAATGATAAAACCAATCTGTTTTCATTAGAATTAACATTAGAATTAATTAGAATGTTCCTGATTTTCCGTTTATATTACCGATGGAAGATGTACATATAAAACCGCTCTAATCCGGCTGAAACGTCGATATGCAATAAAAACCGAACTTCTCCCCTTTTCAATATCCTACTCAGTATTTTAACAAGAAACAAATAGTTGATTGAAAATGAAGTATTTAAGGTTAATTTCCAATCAATTATGTGTTTGCATCATTTTTATCGTATATATAATGAATTAATACCCATAAACTGAAAATTCACAGAAACGTGGAAAAACGGCAAAATATTGCCTAATTCGATGATATTTTGTTTAAATCACATGGAGGAAAAGGGGGATGATAAACGTCAAAATATTGCTAAATTCGAAGATTTTTCGTACGAAACAAAATACAAGAAAACTTGCTTAAAATGCAATATTATGCGACATTCTGAGATTTCAAGGCCAAATCACATATCGTGATACTACATGAAATAGTATCGAAATATTGGTAAAAATGAATATATTTACGTAATATCAAACTACATGAAAAACGTGAAAAAAGTCGCTATTTAACCATATATGAGGATTTTAACTTCAAATCATAGAGCGAGGTTTCGTATTATTTAGATCCAAGAAAAGACATATGACAATGTTGTTTCCAATACAAATGATAAAAACCAATGTGTTTTCATTAGAATTAATTAAAATGTTCCTGATTTTCCGTTAATATTACCGATGGAAGATGTACACGAAAACCGCTCTATTCCAGCTGAAATGTCGATATATGCAATAAAAACAGAACTTCTCCCCTTTTCAATATCTTACTCAGTATTTTATCGAGAAACAAATAGTTGATTGAAAATGAAGTATTTAATGTTATTATCTAATCAATTATGTGTTTGCATCATTTTTATCGTATATATAATGAATTAATACCCATAAACTGAAAATTCACAGAAACGTGGAAAAACGGCAAAATATTGCCTAATTCGATGATATTTTGTTTTAATAACATGAAGGAAAAGGAGATAATAAACGTCAAAATATTGCTAAATTCGATGATTTTTCGTTCGAAACAATATACAAGAAAACTTGCTTCAAATGCAATATTATGCGACATTCTGAGATTTCAAGGCCAAATCACATATCGTGATACTACATGAAATAGTATCGAAATATTGGTGAAAATGAATATATTTACGTAATGTCAAACTGCATGAAAAACGTGAAAAAAGTCACTATTTAACCATATTTGAGGATTTTAACTTCAAATCATAGAGCGAGGTTTCGTATTATTTAGATCAAAGAAAAGACATATGACAAGGTTGTATCCAATACATATGATAAAACCAATCTGTTTTCCTTAAAATTAACATTAGAATTAATTAGAATGTTCCTGATTTTCCGTTTATATTACCGATGGAAGATGTAAACGTAAAACCGCTCAAATCCGGCTGAAACGTCGATATATGCAATAAAAACCGAACTTCTCCCCTTTTCAGTATCCTACTCAGTATTTTAACAAGAAACAAATAGTTGATTGAAAATGAAGTATTTAAGGTTAATTTCCAATCAATTATGTGTTTGCATCATTTTTATCGTATATATAATGAATTAATACCCATAAACTGAAAATTCACAGAAACGTGGAAAAACGGCAAAATATTGCCTAATTCGATGATATTTTGTTTAAATCACATGGAGGAAAAGGGGGATGATAAACGTCAAAATATTGCTAAATTCGAAGATTTTTCGTACGAAACAAAATACAAGAAAACTTGCTTAAAATGCAATATTATGCGACATTCTGAGATTTCAAGGCCAAATCACATATCGTGATACTACATGAAATAGAATCGAAATATTGGTAAAAATGAATATATTTACGTAATATCAAACTACATGAAAAACGTGAAAAAAGTCGCTATTTAACCATATATGAGGATTTTAACTTCAAGTCATAGAGCGAGGTTTCGTATTATTTAGATCCAAGAAAAGACATATGACAATGTTGTTTCCAATACAAATGATAAAAACCAATGTGTTTTCATTAGAATTAATTAAAATGTTCCTGATTTTCCGTTAATATTACCGATGGAAGATGTACACGAAAACCGCTCTATTCCGGCTGAAATGTCGATATATGCAATAAAAACAGAACTTCTCCCCTTTTCAATATCTTACTCAGTATTTTATCGAGAAACAAATAGTTGATTGAAAATGAAGTATTTAATGTTATTATCTAATCAATTATGTGTTTGCATCATTTTTATCGTATATATAATGAATTAATACCCATAAACTGAAAATTCACAGAAACGTGGAAAAACGGCAAAATATTGCCTAATTCGATGATATTTTGTTTTAATAACATGAAGGAAAAGGAGATAATAAACGTCAAAATATTGCTAAATTCGATGATTTTTCGTTCGAAACAATATACAAGAAAACTTGCTTCAAATGCAATATTATGCGACATTCTGAGATTTCAAGGCCAAATCACATATCGTGATACTACATGAAATAGTATCGAAATATTGGTGAAAATGAATATATTTACGTAATGTCAAACTGCATGAAAAACGTGAAAAAAGTCACTATTTAACCATATTTGAGGATTTTAACTTCAAATCATAGAGCGAGGTTTCGTATTATTTAGATCAAAGAAAAGACATATGACAAGGTTGTATCCAATACATATGATAAAACCAATCTGTTTTCATTAAAATTAACATTAGAATTAATTAGAATGTTCCTGATTTTCCGTTTATATTACCGATGGAAGATGTAAACGTAAAACCGCTCAAATCCGGCTGAAACGTCGATATATGCAATAAAAACCGAACTTCTCCCCTTTTCAGTATCCTACTCAGTATTTTAACAAGAAACAAATAGTTGATTGAAAATGAAGTATTTAAGGTTAATTTCCAATCAATTATGTGTTTGCATCATTTTTATCGTATATATAATGAATTAATACCCATAAACTGAAAATTCACAGAAACGTGGAAAAACGGCAAAATATTGCCTAATTCGATGATATTTTGTTTAAATCACATGGAGGAAAAGGGGGATGATAAACGTTAAAATATTGCTAAATTCGAAGATTTTTCGTACGAAACAAAATGCAAGAAAACTTGCTTCAAATGCAATATTATGCGACATTCTGAGATTTCAAGGCCAAATCACATATCGTGATACTACATGAAATAGTATCGAAATATTGGTGAAAATGAATATATTTACGTAATGTCAAACTACATGAAAAACGTGAAAAAAGTCACTATTTAACCATATTTGAGGATTTTAACTTCAAATCGTAGAGCGAGGTTTCGTATTATTTAGATCCAAGAAAAGACATATGACAATGTTGTTTCCAATACAAATGATAAAAACCAATGTATTTTCATTAGAATTAATTAAAATGTTCCTGATTTTCCGTTAATATTACCGATGGAAGATGTACACGAAAACCGCTCTATTCCGGCTGAAACGTCGATATATGCAATAAAAACAGAACTTCTCCCCTTTTCAATATCTTACTCAGTATTTTAACGAGAAACAAATAGTTGATTGAAAATGAAGTATTTAAGGTTATTATCTAATCAATTTTGTGTTTGCATCATTTTTATCGTATATATAATGAATTAATACCCATAAACTGAAAATTCAGAAAAACGTGGAAAAACGGCAAAATATTGCCTAATTCGATGATATTTTGTTTTAATAACATGAAGGAAAAGGAGATAATAAACGTCAACATATTGCTAAATTCGATGACTTTTCGTTCGAAACAAAATACAAGAAAACTTGCTTCAAATGCAATATTATGCGACATTCTGAGATTTCAAGGCCAAATCACATATCGTGATACAACATGAAATAGTATCGAAATATTGGTGAAAATGAATATATTTACGTAATGTCAAACCACATGAAAACGTGAAAAAAGTCACTATTTAACCATATTTGAGGATTTTGACTTCAAATCGTAGAGCGAGGTTTCGTATTATTTAGATCCAAGAAAAGACATATGACAAGGTTGTATCCAATACAAATGATAAAACCAATCTGTTTTCATTAGAATTAACATTAGAATTAATTAGAATGTTCCTGATTTTCCGTTTATATTACCGATGGAAGATGTAAACGTAAAACCGCTCAAATCCGGCTGAAACGTCGATATATGCAATAAAAACCGAACTTTTCCCCTTTTCAATATCCTACTCAGTATTTTAACGAGAAACAAATAGTTGATCGAAATTGAAGTATTTAAGGTTAATTTCCAATCAATTATGTGTTTGCATCATTTTTATTGTATATTTAATGAATTAATACCGAAAGACTGAAAATTCCCAAAAAGTGGAAAAACGGCAAAATATTGCCTAATTCGATGATATTTTGTTTAAATCACATGAAGGAAAAGGAGATGATAAACGTCAAAATATTGCCTAATTCGATGATATTTTGTTTAAATCACATGAAGGAAAAGGAGATGATAAACGTCAAAATATTGCTAAATTCGATGATTTTTCGTACGAAACAAAATGCAAGAAAACTTGCTTAAAATGCAATATTATGCGAAATTCTGAGATTTGAAGGCCAAATCACATATCGTGATACTACATGAAATAGTATCGAAATATTGGTATAAACGAATATATTTACGTAAAATCACACTACTTGAAAAACGTGAAAAATGTCACTATTTTACCATATATGAGGATTTTAACTTCAAATCATAGAGCGAGGTTTCGTATTATTTAGATCCAAGAAAAGACATATGACAAGGTTGTATCCAATACAAATGATAAAACCAATCTGTTTTCATTAGAACTAACATTAGAATTAATTAGAATTTTCCTGATTTTCCGTTTATATTACCGATGGAAGATGTAAACGTAAAACCGCTCAAATCCGGCTGAAACGTCGATATATGCAATAAAAACCGAACTTCTCCCCTTTTCAATATCCTACTCAGTATTTTAACGAGAAACAAATAGTTGATCGAAAATGAAGTATTTAAGGTTAATTTCCAATCAATTATGTGTTTGCATCATTTTTATTGTATATTTAATGAATTAATACCGAAAGACTGAAAATTCACAGAAACGTGGAAAAACGGCAAAATATTGCCTAATTCGATGACATTTTGTTTAAATCACATGAAGGAAAAGGAGGGATGATAAACGTCAAAATATTGCTAAATTCGATGATTTTTCGTACGAAACAAAATGCAAGAAAACTTGCTTAAAATGCAATATTTTGCGACATTCTGAGATTTCAAGGCCAAATCACATATCGTGATACTACATGAAACAGTATCGAAATATTGGTAAAAAATGAATATATTTACGTAATGTCAAACTACATTAAAAACGTGAAAAAAGTCACTATTTAACCATATTTGAGGATTTTAACTTCAAATCATATAGCGAGGTTTCGTATTATTTAGATCCAAGAAAAGACATATGACAAGGTTGTTTCCAATACAAATGATAAAACCAATCTGTTTTCATTAGAATTTACATTAGAATTAATTAGAATGTTCCTGATTTTCCGTTTATATTACCGATGGAAGATGTACATATAAAACCGCTCTAATCCGGCTGAAACGTCGATATGCAATAAAAACCGAACTTCTCCCCTTTTCAATATCCTACTCAGTATTTTAACAAGAAACAAATAGTTGATTGAAAATGAAGTATTTAAGGTTAATTTCCAATCAATTATGTGTTTGCATCATTTTTATCGTATATATAATGAATTAATACCCATAAACTGAAAATTCACAGAAACGTGGAAAAACGGCAAAATATTGCCTAATTCGATGATATTTTGTTTAAATCACATGGACTAAAAGGGGGATGATAAACGTCAAAATATTGCTAAATTCGAAGATTTTTCGTACGAAACAAAATGCAAGAAAACTTGCTTAAAATGCAATATTATGCGACATTCTGAGATTTCAAGGCCAAATCACATATCGTGATACTACATGAAATAGTATCGAAATATTGGTAAAAATGAATATATTTACGTAATATCAAACTACATGAAAAACGTGAAAAAAGTCGCTATTTAACCATATTTGAGAATTTTAACTTCAAATCATAGAGCGAGGTTTCGTATTATTTAGATCCAAGAAAAGACATATGACAAGGTTGTATCAATACAAATGATAAAACCAATCTGTTTTCATTAGAACTAACATTAGAATTAATTAGAATTTTCCTGATTTTCCGTTTATATTACCGATGGAAGATGTAAACGTAAAACCGCTCAAATCCGGCTGAAACGTCGATATATGCAATAAAAACCGAACTTCTCCCCTTTTCAATATCCTACTCAGTATTTTAACGAGAAACAAATAGTTGATCGAAAATGAAGTATTTAAGGTTAATTTCCAATCAATTATGTGTTTGCATCATTTTTATTGTATATTTAATGAATTAATACCGAAAGACTGAAAATTCACAGAAACGTGGAAAAACGGCAAAATATTGCCTAATTCGATGATATTTTGTTTAAATCACATGAAGGAAAAGGAGATGATAAACGTCAAAATATTGCTAAATTCGATGATTTTTCGTACGAAACAAAATGCAAGAAAACTTGCTTAAAATGCAATATTATGCGAAATTCTGAGATTTGAAGGCCAAATCACATATCGTGATACTACATGAAATAGTATCGAAATATTGGTATAAATGAATATATTTACGTAAAATCACACTACTTGAAAAACGTGAAAAAAGTCACTATTTTACCATATATGAGGATTTTAACTTCAAATCATAGAGCGAGGTTTCGTATTATTTAGATCCAAGAAAAGACATATGACAATGTTGTTTCCAATACAAATGATAAAAACCAATGTGTTTTCATTAGAATTAACTAAAATGTTCCTGATTTTCAGTTTATATTACCGATGGAAGATGTACACGAAAACCGCTCTATTCCGGCTGAAACGTCGATATATGCAATAAAAACAGAACTTCTCCCCTTTTCAATATCCTACTCAGTATTTTAACGAGAAACAAATAGTTGATTGAAAATGAAGTATTTAAGGTTATTATCTAATCAATTATGTGTTTGCATCATTTTTATCGTATATATAATGAATTAATACCCATAAACTTAAAATTCACAGAAACGTGGAAAAACGGCAAAATATTGCCTAATTCGATGATATTTTGTTTAAATCACATGAAGGAAAAGGGGGGATGATAAACGTCAAAATATTACTAAATTCGATGATTTTTCGTACGAAACAAAATGCAAGAAAACTTGCTTAAAATGCAATATTTTGCGACATTCTGAGATTTCAAGGCCAAATCACATATCGTGATACTACATGAAACAGTATCGAAATATTGGTAAAAAATGAATATATTTACGTAATGTCAAACTACATGAAAAACGTGAAAAAAGTCACTATTTAACCATATTTGAGGATTTTAACTTCAAATCATATAGCGAGGTTTCGTATTATTTAGATCCAAGAAAAGACATATGACAAGGTTGTTTTCAATACAAATGATAAAACCAATCTGTTTTCATTAGAATTAACATTAGAATTAATTAGAATGTTCCTGATTTTCCGTTTATATTACCGATGGAAGATGTACATGTAAAACCGCTCTATTCCGGCTGAAACGTCGATATATGCAATAAAAACCGAACTTCTCCCCTTTTGATTGATTGATTGACAAAGATTAAGCCACCCAAAAGGTGGCACGGGCATGAATAGCCCGTAAGTGGTGGCCCTTTTGAGCCATTACCAGTATCAAGAGCTGATACTGGAGATCTGTGGAGGTACGACTGCACCCTGCGTGACGGGAGATGTCTCCCGTGTGGAGAAGGGGGTTCTCCCTTTTCAATATCCTACTCAGTATTTTAACAAGAAACAACTAGTTGATTGAAAATGAAGTATTTAAGGTTAATTTCCAATCAATTATGTGTTTGCATCATTTTTATCGTATATATAATGAATTAATACCCATAAACTGAAAATTCACAGAAACGTGGAAAAACGTCAAAATATTGCCTAATTCGATGATATTTTGTTTAAATCACATGGAGGAAAAGGGGGATGATAAACGTCAAAATATTGCTAAATTCGAAGATTTTTCGTACGAAACAAAATGCAAGAAAACTTGCTTAAAATGCAATATTATGCGACATTCTGAGATTTCAAGGCCAAATCACATATCGTGATACTACATGAAATAGTATCGAAATATTGGTAAAAATGAATATATTTACGTAATATCAAACTACATGAAAAACGTGAAAAAAGTCGCTATTTAACCATATATGAGGATTTTAACTTCAAATCATAGAGCGAGGTTTCGTATTATTTAGATCCAAGAAAAGACATATGAAAATGTTGTTTCCAATACAAATGATAAAAACCAATGTGTTTTCATTAGAATTAATTAAAATGTTCCTGATTTTCCGTTAATATTACCGATGGAAGATGTACACGAAAACCGCTCTATTCCGGCTGAAATGTCGATATATGCAATAAAAACAGAACTTCTCCCCTTTTCAATATCTTACTCAGTATTTTATCGAGAAACAAATAGTTGATTGAAAATGAAGTATTTAAGGTTATTATCTAATCAATTATGTGTTTGCATCATTTTTATCGTATATATAATGAATTAATACCCATAAACTTAAAATTCACAGAAACGTGGAAAAACGGCAAAATATTGCCTAATTCGATGATATTTTGTTTAAATCACATGAAGGAAAAGGGGGGGATGATAAACGTCAAAATATTGCTAAATTCGATGATTTTTCGTACGAAACAAAATGCAAGAAAACTTGCTTAAAATGCAATATTTTGCGACATTCTGAGATTTCAAGGCCAAATCACATATCGTGATACTACATGAAACAGTATCGAAATATTGGTAAAAAATGAATATATTTACGTAATGTCAAACTACATGAAAAACGTGAAAAAGTCACTATTTAACCATATTTGAGGATTTTAACTTCAAATCATATAGCGAGGTTTCGTATTATTTAGATCCAAGAAAAGACATATGACAAGGTTGTTTCCAATACAAATGATAAAACCAATCTGTTTTCATTAGAATTAACATTAGAATTAATTAGAATGTTCCTGATTTTCCGTTTATATTACCGATGGAAGATGTACATGTAAAACCGCTCTATTCCGGCTGAAACGTCGATATATGCAATAAAAACCGAACTTCTCCCCTTTTGATTGATTGATTGACAAAGATTAAGCCACCCAAAAGGTGGCACGGGCATGAATAGCCCGTAAGTGGTGGCCCTTTTGAGCCATTACCAGTATCAAGAGCTGATACTGGAGATCTGTGGAGGTGCGACTGCACCCTGCGTGACGGGAGATGTCTCCCGTGTGGAGAAGGGGGTTCTCCCCTTTTCAATATCCTACTCAGTATTTTAACAAGAAACAACTAGTTGATTGAAAATGAAGTATTTAAGGTTAATTTCCAATCAATTATGTGTTTGCATCATTTTTATCGTATATATAATGAATTAATACCCATAAACTGAAAATTCACAGAAACGTGGAAAAACGGCAAAATATTGCCTAATTCGATGATATTTTGTTTAAATCACATGGAGGAAAAGGGGGATGATAAACGTCAAAATATTGCTAAATTCGAAGATTTTTCGTACGAAACAAAATGCAAGAAAACTTGCTTAAAATGCAATATTATGCGACATTCTGAGATTTCAAGGCCAAATCACATATCGTGATACTACATGAAATAGTATCGAAATATTGGTAAAAATGAATATATTTACGTAATGTCAAACTACATGAAAAACGTGAAAAAAGTCACTATTTAACCATATTTGAGGATTTTAACTTCAAATCATATAGCGAGGTTTCGTATTATTTAGATCCAAGAAAAGACATATGACAAGGTTGTTTTCAATACAAATGATAAAAACCAATGTGTTTTCATTAGAATTAATTAAAATGTTCCTGATTTTCCGTTAATATTACCGATGGAAGATGTACACGAAAACCGCTCTATTCCGGCTGAAATGTCGATATATGCAATAAAAACAGAACTTCTCCCCTTTTCAATATCTTACTCAGTATTTTATAGAGAAACAAATAGTTGATTGAAAATGAAGTATTTAAGGTTATTATCTAATCAATTATGTGTTTGCATCATTTTTATCGTATATATAATGAATTAATACCCATAAACTTAAAATTCACAGAAACGTGGAAAAACGGCAAAATATTGCCTAATTCGATGATATTTTGTTTAAATCACATGAAGGAAAAGGAGATGATAAACGTCAAAATATTGCTAAATTCGATGATTTTTCGTACGAAACAAAATGCAAGAAAACTTGCTTAAAATGCAATATTATGCGAAATTCTGAGATTTGAAGGCCAAATCACATATCGTGATACTACATGAAATAGTATCGAAATATTGGTATAAACGAATATATTTACGTAAAATCACACTACTTGAAAAACGTGAAAAAAGTCACTATTTTACCATATATGAGGATTTTAACTTCAAATCATAGAGCGAGGTTTCGTATTATTTAGATCCAAGAAAAGACATATGACAATGTTGTTTCCAATACAAATGATAAAAACCAATGTGTTTTCATTAGAATTAACTAAAATGTTCCTGATTTTCCGTTAATATTACCGATGGAAGATGTACACGAAAACCGCTCTATTCCGGCTGAAACGTCGATATATGCAATAAAAACAGAACTTCTCCCCTTTTCAATATCCTACTCAGTATTTTAACGAGAAACAAATAGTTGATTGAAAATGAAGTATTTAAGGTTATTATCTAATCAATTATGTGTTTGCATCATTTTTATCGTATATATAATGAATTAATACCCATAAACTTAAAATTCACAAAAACGTGGAAAAACGGCAAAATATTGCCCAATTCGATGATATTTTGTTTAAATCACATGAAGGAAAAGGGGGGATGATAAACGTCAAAATATTGCTAAATTCGATGATTTTTCGTACGAAAAAAAAATGCAAGAAAACTTGCTTAAAATGCAATATTTTGCGACATTCTGAGATTTCAAGGCCAAATCACATATCGTGATACTACATGAAACAGTATCGAAATATTGGTAAAAAATGAATATATTTACGTAATGTCAAACTACATGAAAAACGTGAAAAAATTCACTATTTAACCATATTTGAGGATTTTAACTTCAAATCATATAGCGAGGTTTCGTATTATTTAGATCCAAGAAAAGACATATGACAAGGTTGTTTTCAATACAAATGATAAAACCAATCTGTTTTCATTAGAATTAACATTAGAATTAATTAGAATGTTCCTGATTTTCCGTTTATATTACCGATGGAAGATGTACATGTAAAACCGCTCTATTCCGGCTGAAACGTCGATATATGCAATAAAAACCGAACTTCTCCCCTTTTGATTGATTGATTGACAAAGATTAAGCCACCCAAAAGGTGGCACGGGCATGAATAGCCCGTAAGTGGTGGCCCTTTTGAGCCATTACCAGTATCAAGAGCTGATACTGGAGATCTGTGGAGGTACGACTGCACCCTGCGTGACGGGAGATGTCTCCCGTGTGGAGAAGGGGGTTCTCCCTTTTCAATATCCTACTCAGTATTTTAACAAGAAACAACTAGTTGATTGAAAATGAAGTATTTAAGGTTAATTTCCAATCAATTATGTGTTTGCATCATTTTTATCGTATATATAATGAATTAATACCCATAAACTGAAAATTCGCAGAAACGTGGAAAAACGGCAAAATATTGCCTAATTCGATGATATTTTGTTTAAATCACATGGAGGAAAAGGGGGATGATAAACGTCAAAATATTGCTAAATTCGAAGATTTTTCGTACGAAACAAAATGCAAGAAAACTTGCTTAAAATGCAATATTATGCGACATTCTGAGATTTCAAGGCCAAATCACATATCGTGATACTACATGAAATAGTATCGAAATATTGGTAAAAATGAATATGTTTACGTAATATCAAACTACATGAAAAACGTGAAAAAAATCGCTATTTAACCATATATGAGGATTTTAACTTCAAATCATAGAGCGAGGTTTCGTATTATTTAGATCCAAGAAAAGACATATGAAAATGTTGTTTCCAATACAAATGATAAAAACCAATGTGTTTTCATTAGAATTAATTAAAATGTTCCTGATTTTCCGTTAATATTACCGATGGAAGATGTACACGAAAACCGCTCTATTCCGGCTGAAATGTCGATATATGCAATAAAAACAGAACTTCTCCCCTTTTCAATATCTTACTCAGTATTTTATCGAGAAACAAATAGTTGATTGAAAATGAAGTATTTAAGGTTATTATCTAATCAATTATGTGTTTGCATCATTTTTATCGTATATATAATGAATTAATACCCATAAACTTAAAATTCACAGAAACGTGGAAAAACGGCAAAATATTGCCTAATTCGATGATATTTTGTTTAAATCACATGAAGGAAAAGGGGGGATGATAAACGTCAAAATATTGCTAAATTCGATGATTTTTCGTACGAAACAAAATGCAAGAAAACTTGCTTAAAATGCAATATTTTGCGACATTCTGAGATTTCAAGGCCAAATCACATATCGTGATACTACATGAAACAGTATCGAAATATTGGTAAAAAATGAATATATTTACGTAATGTCAAACTACATGAAAAACGTGAAAAAGTCACTATTTAACCATATTTGAGGATTTTAACTTCAAATCATATAGCGAGGTTTCGTATTATTTAGATCCAAGAAAAGACATATGACAAGGTTGTTTCCAATACAAATGATAAAACCAATCTGTTTTCATTAGAATTAACATTAGAATTAATTAGAATGTTCCTGATATTCCGTTTATATTACCGATGGAAGATGTACATGTAAAACCGCTCTATTCCGGCTGAAACGTCGATATATGCAATAAAAACCGAACTTCTCCCCTTTTGATTGATTGATTGACAAAGATTAAGCCACCCAAAAGGTGGCACGGGCATGAATAGCCCGTAAGTGGTGGCCCTTTTGAGCCATTACCAGTATCAAGAGCTGATTCTGGAGATCTGTGGAGGTGCGACTGCACCCTGCGTGACGGGAGATGTCTCCCGTGTGGAGAAGGGGGTTCTCCCCTTTTCAATATCCTACTCAGTATTTTAACAAGAAACAACTAGTTGATTGAAAATGAAGTATTTAAGGTTAATTTCCAATCAATTATGTGTTTGCATCATTTTTATCGTATATATAATGAATTAATACCCATAAACTGAAAATTCACAGAAACGTGGAAAAACGGCAAAATATTGCCTAATTCGATGATATTTTGTTTAAATCACATGGAGGAAAAGGGGGATGATAAACGTCAAAATATTGCTAAATTCGAAGATTTTTCGTACGAAACAAAATGCAAGAAAACTTGCTTAAAATGCAATATTATGCGACATTCTGTGATTTCAAGGCCAAATCACATATCGTGATACTACATGAAATAGTATCGAAATATTGGTAAAAATGAATATATTTACGTAATATCAAACTACATGAAAAACGTGAAAAAGTCGCTATTTAACCATATATGAGGATTTTAACTTCAAATCATAGAGCGAGGTTTCGTATTATTTAGATCCAAGAAAAGACATATGACAATGTTGTTTCCAATACAAATGATAAAAACCAATGTGTTTTCATTAGAATTAATTAAAATGTTCCTGATTTTCCGTTAATATTACCGATGGATGATGTACACGAAAACCGCTCTATTCCGGCTGAAATGTCGATATATGCAATAAAAACAGAACTTCTCCCCTTTTCAATATCTTACTCAGTATTTTATCGAGAAACAAATAGTTGATTGAACATAAGAAGAAGAACATAAGAACAAAGGTAACTGCAGAAGGCCTATTGGCCCATACGAGGCAGCTCCTATTCTATAACCACCCAATCCCACTCATATACTTGTCCAACCCGTGCTTGAAACAATCGAGGGACCCCACCTCCACAATGTTACGCGGCAATTGGTTCCACAAATCAACAACCCTGTTACTGAACCAGTATTTACCCAAGTCTTTCCTAAATCTAAACTTATCCAATTTATATCCATTGTTTCGTGTTCTGTCCTGTGTTGATACTTTTAATACCCTATTAATATCCCCCCGGTTATGTCCATTCATCCACTTGTAAACCTCTATCATGTCACCCCTAACTCTTCGCCTTTCCAGTGAATGCAACTTAAGCTTTGTTAATCTTTCTTCATATGAAAGATTTCTAATTTGGGGAATTAACTTAGTCATCCTACGCTGGACACGTTCAAGTGAATTTATATCCATTCTATAATATGGCGACCAAAACTGAACTGCATAATCTAAATGGGGCCTAACTAGAGCAAGATATAGCTTGAGAACCACACCAGGTGTCTTGTTACTAACGCTGCGATTAATAAATCCAAGTGTCCGATTTGCCTTATTACGAACATTTATGCATTGATCCTTTTGTTTTAAATTCTTACTAATCATAACTCCCAGATCCCTTTCGCAATCCGACTTCGCAATCACAACCCCATCTAGCTCGTATCTTGTAACTCTATCATCATTACCTAACCTCAGAACTTTACATTTATCAGCATTAAACTGCATCTGCCAATCCTTTGACCATTTCAAAACCCTATCTAGATCAACTTGAAGTGATAGTGAGTCCTCCTCCGAATTAATTTCCCTACCGATTTTCGTATCATCGGCAAATTTGCAAATGTTGCTACTCAAACCTGAATCTAAATCATTTATATATATTATAAACAACAGAGGTCCCAGGACAGAGCCTTGAGGCACTCCACTTACAACATTTTCCCACTCTGACTTGATTCCATTGATACTAACTCTCTGTTTCCTTTGGTATAGCCATGCCCTAATCCAGCTTAATATAGCACCCCCAATACCATGAGACTCTATTTTTTTTAATCAGTCTTTCATGTGGCACTGTATCAAAAGCTTTGCCAAAGTCAAGGCACACAACATCGCAACCCCCACCACCATCAACTGCCTCAACAATGCTAGAACAAAAAGATAACAAATTTGTCAAACATGAACGGCCACCCATAAAACCATGTTGCGACTCAACCACTAATTTATGTTTTTCAAGATGAAGACGAATTTCATTTGCCACCACAGATTCGAGCAACCTTCCCACAATAGACGCCAGGCCAACTGGTCGACAGCCAGACGCAAGTGATCCATCTCCCCTCCTAAAAACTGGTATCACATTAGCAACCTTCCAAAACTCTGGCACCCTGCCCGACTCCACTGATCCATCAAATATGGTTGACAGTGGGTCACAAAGCTCCTCTTTGCATTCCCCAAGCACCCCAGCAAACACCCCATCCGGCCCTGGGGACCTGTTTGGCTCGAGTTTCACTACCTGCTCAAGAACATCCTCCCTGGCAACCGCCAAACTCGTCAACCCGTCCCCGTCCCCACCCACACAGACTTGCTCGGCCGAAGGCACACTGCCAAGTTCCTCCCCAGTAAATACAGATACAAAACATTTATCAAAAATACCACTCATCTCCCCATCACCATCCGTTACCTGACCCGTCTCAGTTTTCAATGGACCCATCCCTTCCCCAGTCCCAGCACGATATAACCGAAAAAACCCCTTAGGACCTGTCCCCGCCCGCCCCGCCACGCGGACTTCATAGTTTCCCTTTGCTTTCCCCATCTCCTTCCTAACATTTCTAACCAGTTGTACGAATTCCTGCTCCAAAGTAACCTCCCCACCCTCAATCCTTTTGTACCAAGCTCTCCCCCCCCCTACAAGGCTCTTCAAACCCTCTGTCATCCACTCTGGGTCACTAGCACACGATCCACTCAACTTGCATGGCACACCACGCTCCTGTGCTCCGCCCAGAATATTCTCAAATAAGTTATACATCGAATCCACATCGAAATCCCCACTTAAGTCACCCACCGCTGGGCCCACGTCTCGCTCCAAGACCGGCCCACACCCCACACCCAAGCTCCTCCAATCAATTTGACCCAAAAAACCTCCTAGGCTACCAAAATCAGCCTTTCGAAAATCTGGCACCCCAACAGAACCCTCCCCCACTGGTCCACTCCATTCCATGCCAAATCTGACCTCTTTGCGATCACTGCTCCCCAGCTCACTCCCTACCTCGACGTCACCAACCTGCGCTTCCCTGTTAGTCAACACTAAATCCAAAATATCACCTTCCCGCGCCGGCTCCCCAACGTGTTGCGCAAGAAAGCAATCGTCAACCAATTCCAGAAAATCCTCTGCTTCACCACTCCCTGCTTTGTTCAACCAGCCCACTCCGCCAAAATTAAAGTCACCCACGACATAAATACTGCTAGATCTAGATGCTCTAGACATTTCATCCCATAGATGCCCCGCCCCCACTCTGTCCAAACTTGGCGGCCCACACATTACTCCTACCATAATATCATCAGCTTCCTCGTCTAATTCAATCCAAACAGCTTCCGTGCGTGGCTCCGTTTTGATTCCCTCTCCGAGACTACACTTCAAACTGTCCCCAACACACATGGCCACTCCACCTCCTCGTCCAATACATCTATCTGTGTGAAACAGTCTAAATCCACACATTGGACATTCAGCCAACAGTTCTCCACTTTCTACATTCACCCACGTTTCGGTAAGTGCAACAATATCAATTTCCTCTGTGCAGACAAGAGCATTCAACTCGCTAATTCCACTTCTCAGACTTCCACTGCTAGCGCAATACACCCTAAGTGAATTGTTACCCCGCGGACCTTCTCTCTCCCTGATCGCCCCGCCAACTCCCCTCTCCCACAAACACACACTTCAATCACCTCCCTCCTCCAAACCAACTCCCATACCTCTACCCACCAACAGTCCAAACCCAAACAAACACCCCCAACCACTCCTTCCAGCGAGCTCGCAACAGCAACAACCCCAGCCCTCGACAGATGCACCCCATCACGAGCACACACCTCACCTCCTCCACAGAAGTGTTCCCAGTTGTCCACGAAAGACACTGCATTTGACCCGCAACATCCCTCCAGCCGGCAACTGACACCAAGCGCCCCCGACATCCACTCACCTCCCACTCCCTTTCTTGGAAGAATGCCACATATGATCGGGATTCCTCCCGAAAATGAAGTATTTAAGGCTATTATCTAATCAATTATGTGTTTGCATCATTTTTATCGTATATATAATGAATTAATACCCATAAACTGAAAATTCACAAAAACGTGGAAAAACGGCAAAATATTGCCTAATTCGATGATATTTTGTTTTAATAACATGAAGGAAAAGGAGATAATAAACGTCAAAATATTGCTAAATTCGATGATTTTTCGTACGAAACATAATACAAGAAAACTTGCTTCAAATGCAATATTATGCGACATTCTGAGATTTCAAGGCCAAATCACATATCGTGATACTGCATGAAATAGTATCGAAATATTGGTGAAAATGAATATATTTACGTAATGTCAAACTACATGAAAAACGTGAAAAAAGTCACTATTTAACCATATTTGAGGATTTTAACTTCAAATCATAGAGCGAGGTTTCGTATTATTTAGATCCAAGAAAAGACATATGACAATGTTGTTTCCAATACAAATGATAAAAACCAATGTGTTTTCATTAGAATTAATTAAAATGTTCCTGATTTTCCGTTAATATTACCGATGGAAGATGTACACGAAAACCGCTCTATTCCGGCTGAAATGTCGATATATGCAATAAAAACAGAACTTCTCCCCTTTTCAATATCTTACTCAGTATTTTATCAAAAAACAAATAGTTGATTGAAAATGAAGTATTTAAGGTTATTATCTAGTCAATTATGTGTTTGCATCATTTTTATCGTATATATAATGAATTAATACCCATAAACTTAAAATTCACAGAAACGTGGAAAAACGGCAAAATATTGCCTAATTCGATGATATTTTGTTTAAATCACATGAAGGAAAAGGGGGGATGATAAACGTCAAAATATTGCTAAATTCGATGATTTTTCGTACGAAACAAAATGCAAGAAAACTTGCTTAAAATGCAATATTTTGCGACATTCTGAGATTTCAAGGCCAAATCACATATCGTGATACTACATGAAACAGTATCGAAATATTGGTAAAAAATGAATATATTTACGTAATGTCAAACTACATGAAAAACGTGAAAAAAGTCACTATTTAACCATATTTGAGGATTTTAACTTCAAATCATAGAGCGAGGTTTCGTATTATTTAGATCCAAGAAAAGACATATGACAAGGTTGTATCCAATACAAGTGATAAAACCAATCTGTTTTCATTAGAACTAACATTAGAATTAATTAGAATTTTCCTGATTTTCCGTTTATATTACCGATGGAAGATGTAAACGTAAAACCGCTCAAATCCGGCTGAAACGTCGATATATGCAATAAAAACCGAACTTCTCCCCTTTTCAATATCCTACTCAGTATTTTAACGAGAAACAAATAGTTGATCGAAAATGAAGTATTTAAGGTTAATTTCCAATCAATTATGTGTTTGCATCATTTTTATTGTATATTTAATGAATTAATACCGAAAGACTGAAAATTCACAAAAACGTGGAAAAACGGCAAAATATTGCCTAATTCGATGATATTTTGTTTAAATCACATGAAGGAAAAGGAGATGATAAACGTCAAAATATTGCTAAATTCGATGATTTTTCGTACGAAACAAAATGCAAGAAAACTTGCTTAAAATGCAATATTATGCGAAATTCTGAGATTTGAAGGCCAAATCACATATCGTGATACTACATGAAATAGTATCGAAATATTGGTATAAACGAATATATTTACGTAAAATCACACTACTTGAAAAACGTGAAAAAAGTCACTATTTTACCATATATGAGGATTTTAACTTCAAATCATAGAGCGAGGTTTCGTATTATTTAGATCCAAGAAAAGACATATGACAATGTTGTTTCCAATACAAATGATAAAAAACAATGTGTTTTCATTAGAATTAACTAAAATGTTCCTGATTTTCCGTTTATATTACTGATGGAAGATGTGCACGAAAACTGCTCTATTCCGGCTGAAACGTCGATATATGCAATAAAAACAGAACTTCTCCCCTTTTCAATATCCTACTCAGTATTTTAACGAGAAACAAATAGTTGATTGAAAATGAAGTATTTAAGGTTATTATCTAATCAATTATGTGTTTGCATCATTTTTATCGTATATATAATGAATTAATACCCATAAACTTAAAATTCACAGAAACGTGGAAAAACGGCAAAATATTGCCTAATTCGATGATATTTTGTTTAAATCACATGAAGGAAAAGGGGGGATGATAAACGTCAAAATATTGCTAAATTCGATGATTTTTCGTACGAAACAAAATGCAAGAAAACTTGCTTAAAATGCAATATTTTGCGACATTCTGAGATTTCAAGGCCAAATCACATATCGTGATACTACATGAAACAGTATCGAAATATTGGTAAAAAATGAATATATTTACGTAATGTCAAACTACATGAAAAACGTGAAAAAAGTCACTATTTAACCATATTTGAGGATTTTAACTTCAAATCATATAGCGAGGTTTCGTATTATTTAGATCCAAGAAAAGACATATGACAAGGTTGTTTTCAATACAAATGATAAAACCAATCTGTTTTCATTAGAATTAACATTAGAATTAATTAGAATGTTCCTGATTTTCCGTTTATATTACCGATGGAAGATGTACATGTAAAACCGCTCTATTCCGGCTGAAACGTCGATATATGCAATAAAAACCGAACTTCTCCCCTTTTGATTGATTGATTGACAAAGATTAAGCCACCCAAAAGGTGGCACGGGCATGAATAGCCCGTAAGTGGTGGCCCTTTTGAGGTATTACCAGTATCAAGAGCTGATACTGGAGATCTGTGGAGGTACGACTGCACCCTGCGTGACGGGAGATGTCTCCCGTGTGGAGAAAGGGGTTCTCCCCTTTTCAATATCCTACTCAGTATTTTAACAAGAAACAACTAGTTGATTGAAAATGAAGTATTTAAGGTTAATTTCCAATCAATTATGTGTTTGCATCATTTTTATCGTATATATAATGAATTAATACCCATAAACTGAAAATTCACAGAAACGTGGAAAAACGGCAAAATATTGCCTAATTCGATGATATTTTGTTTAAATCACATGGAGGAAAAGGGGGATGATAAACGTCAAAATATTGCTAAATTCAAAGATTTTTCGTACGAAACAAAATGCAAGAAAACTTGCTTAAAATGCAATATTATGCGACATTCTGAGATTTCAAGGCCAAATCACATATCGTGATACTACATGAAATAGTATCGAAATATTGGTAAAAATGAATATATTTACGTAATATCAAACTACATGAAAAACGTGAAAAAAGTCGCTATTTAACCATATATGAGGATTTTAACTTCAAATCATAAAGCGAGGTTTCGTATTATTTAGATCCAAGAAAAGACATATGAAAATGTTGTTTCCAATACAAATGATAAAAACCAATGTGTTTTCATTAGAATTAATTAAAATGTTCCTCATTTTCCGTTAATATTACCGATGGAAGATGTACACGAAAACCGCTCTATTCCGGCTGAAATGTCGATATATGCAATAAAAACAGAACTTCTCCCCTTTTCAATATCTTACTCAGTATTTTATCGAGAAACAAATAGTTGATTGAAAATGAAGTATTTAAGGTTATTATCTAATCAATTATGTGTTTGCATCATTTTTATCGTATATATAATGAATTAATACCCATAAACTTAAAATTCACAGAAACGTGGAAAAACGGCAAAATATTGCCTAATTCGATGATATTTTGTTTAAATCACATGAAGGAAAAGGGGGGATGATAAACGTCAAAATATTGCTAAATTCGATGATTTTTCGTACGAAACAAAATGCAAGAAAACTTGCTTAAAATGCAATATTTTGCGACATTCTGAGATTTCAAGGCCAAATCACATATCGTAATACTACATGAAACAGTATCGAAATATTGGTAAAAAATGAATATATTTACGTAATGTCAAACTACATGAAAAACGTGAAAAAAGTCACTATTTAACCATATTTGAGGATTTTAACTTCAAATCATATAGCGAGGTTTCGTATTATTTAGATCCAAGAAAAGACATATGACAAGGTTGTTTCCAATACAAATGATAAAACCAATCTGTTTTCATTAGAATTAACATTAGAATTAATTAGAATGTTCCTGATTTTCCGTTTATATTACCGATGGAAGATGTACATGTAAAACCGCTCTATTCCGGCTGAAACGTCGATATATGCAATAAAAACCGAACTTCTCCCCTTTTGATTGATTGATTGACAAAGATTAAGCCACCCAAAAGGTGGCACGGGCATGAATAGCCCGTAAGTGGTGGCCCTTTTGAGCCATTACCAGTATCAAGAGCTGATACTGGAGATCTGTGGAGGTGCGACTGCACCCTGCGTGACGGGAGATGTCTCCCGTGTGGAGAAGGGGGTTCTCCCTTTTCAATATCCTACTCAGTATTTTAACAAGAAACAACTAGTTGATTGAAAATGAAGTATTTAAGGTTAATTTCCAATCAATTATGTGTTTGCATCATTTTTATCGTATATATAATGAATTTATACCCATAAACTGAAAATTCACAGAAACGTGGAAAAACGGCAAAATATTGCCTAATTCGATGATATTTTGTTTAAATCACAAGGAGGAAAAGGGGGATGATAAACGTCAAAATATTGCTAAATTCGAAGATTTTTCGTACGGAACAAAATGCAAGAAAACTTGCTTAAAATGCAATATTATGCGACATTCTGAGATTTCAAGGCCAAATCACATATCGTGATACTACATGAAATAGTATCGAAATATTGGTAAAAATGAATATATTTACGTAATATCAAACTACATGAAAAACGTGAAAAAAGTCGCTATTTAACCATATATGAGGATTTTAACTTCAAATCATAGAGCGAGGTTTCGTATTATTTAGATCCAAGAAAAGACATATGACAATGTTGTTTCCAATACAAATGATAAAAACCAATGTGTTTTCATTAGAATTAATTAAAATGTTCCTGATTTTCCGTTAATATTACCGATGGAAGATGTACACGAAAACCGCTCTATTCCGGCTGAAATGTCGATATATGCAATAAAAACAGAACTTCTCCCCTTTTCAATATCTTACTCAGTATTTTATCGAGAAACAAATAGTTGATTGAAAATGAAGTATTTAAGGTTATTATCTAATCAATTATGTGTTTGCATCATTTTTATCGTATATATAATGAATTAATACCCATAAACTGAAAATTCACAAAAACGTGGAAAAACGGCAAAATATTGCCTAATTCGATGATATTTTGTTTTAATAACATGAAGGAAAACGAGATAATAAACGTCAAAATATTGCTAAATTCGATGATTTTTCGTACGAAACAAAATACAAGAAAACTTGCTTCAAATGCAATATTATGCGACATTCTGAGATTTCAAGGCCAAATCACATATCGTGATACTACATGAAATAGTATCGAAATATTGGTGAAAATGAATATATTTACGTAATGTCAAACTACATAAAAAACGTGAAAATTCACTATTTAACCATATTTGAGGATTTTAACTTCAAATCATAGAGCGAGGTTTCGTATTATTTAGATCCAAGAAAAGACATATGACAAGGTTGTATCCAATACAAATGATAAAACCAATCTGTTTTCATTAGAATTAACATTAGAATTAATTAGAATGTTCCTGATTTTCCGTTTATATTATTGATGGAAGATGTAAACGTAAAACCGCTCAAATCCGGCTGAAACGTCGATATATGCAATAAAAACCGAACTTCTCCCCTTTTCAATATCCTACTCAGTATTTTAACAAGAAACAAATAGTTGATTGAAAATGAAGTATTTAAGGTTAATTTCCAATCAATTATGTGTTTGCATCATTTTTATCGTATATATAATGAATTAATACCCAAAAACTGAAAATTCACAGAAACGTGGAAAAACGGCAAAATATTGCCTAATTCGATGATATTTTGTTTAAATCACATGGAGGAAAAGGGGGATGATAAACGTCAAAATATTGCTAAATTCGAAGATTTTTCGTACGAAACAAAATGCAAGAAAACTTGCTTAAAATGCAATATTTTGCGACATTCTGAGATTTCAAGGCCAAATCACATATCGTGATACTACATGAAATAGTATCGAAATATTGGTAAAAATGAATATATTTACGTAATATCAAACTACATGAAAAACGTGAAAAAAATCGCTATTTAACCATATATGAGGATTTTAACTTCAAATCATAGAGCGAGGTTTCGTATTATTTAGATCCAAGAAAAGACATATGACAATGTTATTTCCAATACAAATGATAAAAACCAATGTGTTTTCATTAGAATTAATTAAAATGTTCCTGATTTTCCGTTAATATTACCGATGGAAGATGTACACGAAAACCGCTCTATTCCGGCTGAAATGTCGATATATGCAATAAAAACAGAACTTCTCCCCTTTTCAATATCTTACTCAGTATTTTATCGAGAAACAAATAGTTGATTGAAAATGAAGTATTTAAGGTTATTATCTAATCAATTATGTGTTTGCATCATTTTTATCGTATATATAATGAATTAATACCCATAAACTGAAAATTCACAAAAACGTGGAAAAACGGCAAAATATTGCCTAATTCGATGATATTTTGTTTTAATAACATGAAGGAAAACGAGATAATAAACGTCAAAATATTGCTAAATTCGATGATTTTTCGTACGAAACAAAATACAAGAAAACTTGCTTCAAATGCAATATTATGCGACATTCTGAGATTTCAAGGCCAAATCACATATCGTGATACTACATGAAATAGTATCGAAATATTGGTGAAAATGAATATATTTACGTAATGTCAAACTACATAAAAAACGTGAAAAAAGTCACTATTTAACCATATTTGAGGATTTTAACTTCAAATCATAGAGCGAGGTTTCGTATTATTTAGATCCAAGAAAAGACATATGACAAGGTTGTATCCAATACAAATGATAAAACCAATCTGTTTTCATTAGAATTAACATTAGAATTAATTAGAATGTTCCTGATTTTCCGTTTATATTATTGATGGAAGATGTAAACGTAAAACCGCTCAAATCCGGCTGAAACGTCGATATATGCAATAAAAACCGAACTTCTCCCCTTTTCAATATCCTACTCAGTATTTTAACAAGAAACAAATAGTTGATTGAAAATGAAGTATTTAAGGTTAATTTCCAATCAATTATGTGTTTGCATCATTTTTATCGTATATATAATGAATTAATACCCAAAAACTGAAAATTCACAGAAACGTGGAAAAACGGCAAAATATTGCCTAATTCGATGATATTTTGTTTAAATCACATGGAGGAAAAGGGGGATGATAAACGTCAAAATATTGCTAAATTCGAAGATTTTTCGTACGAAACAAAATGCAAGAAAACTTGCTTAAAATGCAATATTTTGCGACATTCTGAGATTTCAAGGCCAAATCACATATCGTGATACTACATGAAATAGTATCGAAATATTGGTAAAAATGAATATATTTACGTAATATCAAACTACATGAAAAACGTGAAAAAAATCGCTATTTAACCATATATGAGGATTTTAACTTCAAATCATAGAGCGAGGTTTCGTATTATTTAGATCCAAGAAAAGACATATGACAATGTTATTTCCAATACAAATGATAAAAACCAATGTGTTTTCATTAGAATTAATTAAAATGTTCCTGATTTTCCGTTAATATTACCGATGGAAGATGTACACGAAAACCGCTCTATTCCGGCTGAAATGTCGATATATGCAATAAAAACAGAACTTCTCCCCTTTTCAATATCTTACTCAGTATTTTATCGAGAAACAAATAGTTGATTGAAAATGAAGTATTTAAGGTTATTATCTAATCAATTATGTGTTTGCATCATTTTTATCGTATATATAATGAATTAATACCCATAAACTGAAAATTCACAAAAACGTGGAAAAACGGCAAAATATTGCCTAATTCGATGATATTTTGTTTTAATAACATGAAGGAAAACGAGATAATAAACGTCAAAATATTGCTAAATTCGATGATTTTTCGTACGAAACAAAATACAAGAAAACTTGCTTCAAATGCAATATTATGCGACATTCTGAGATTTCAAGGCCAAATCACATATCGTGATACTACATGAAATAGTATCGAAATATTGGTGAAAATGAATATATTTACGTAATGTCAAACTACATAAAAAACGTGAAAAAAGTCACTATTTAACCATATTTGAGGATTTTAACTTCAAATCATAGAGCGAGGTTTCGTATTATTTAGATCCAAGAAAAGACATATGACAAGGTTGTATCCAATACAAATGATAAAACCAATCTGTTTTCATTAGAATTAACATTAGAATTAATTAGAATGTTCCTGATTTTCCGTTTATATTATTGATGGAAGATGTAAACGTAAAACCGCTCAAATCCGGCTGAAACGTCGATATATGCAATAAAAACCGAACTTCTCCCCTTTTCAATATCCTACTCAGTATTTTAACAAGAAACAAATAGTTGATTGAAAATGAAGTATTTAAGGTTAATTTCCAATCAATTATGTGTTTGCATCATTTTTATCGTATATATAATGAATTAATACCCAAAAACTGAAAATTCACAGAAACGTGGAAAAACGGCAAAATATTGCCTAATTCGATGATATTTTGTTTAAATCACATGGAGGAAAAGGGGGATGATAAACGTCAAAATATTGCTAAATTCGAAGATTTTTCGTACGAAACAAAATGCAAGAAAACTTGCTTAAAATGCAATATTTTGCGACATTCTGAGATTTCAAGGCCAAATCACATATCGTGATACTACATGAAATAGTATCGAAATATTGGTAAAAATGAATATATTTACGTAATATCAAACTACATGAAAAACGTGAAAAAAATCGCTATTTAACCATATATGAGGATTTTAACTTCAAATCATAGAGCGAGGTTTCGTATTATTTAGATCCAAGAAAAGACATATGACAATGTTGTTTCCAATACAAATGATAAAAACCAATGTGTTTTCATTAGAATTAATTAAAATGTTCCTGATTTTCCGTTAATATTACCGATGGAAGATGTACTCGAAAACCGCTCTATTCCGGCTGAAATGTCGATATATGCAATAAAAACAGAACTTCTCCCCTTTTTAATATCTTACTCAGTATTTTAACGAGAAACAAATAGTTGATTGAAAATGAAGTATTTAAGGTTATTATCTAATCAATTATGTGTTTGCATCATTTTTATCGTATATATAATGAATTAATACCCAAAAACTGAAAATTCACAGAAACGTGGAAAAACGGCAAAATATTGCCTAATTCGATGATATTTTGTTTAAATCACATGGAGGAAAAGGGGGATGATAAACGTCAAAATATTGCTAAATTCGAAGATTTTTCGTACGAAACAAAATGCAAGAAAACTTGCTTAAAATGCAATATTATGCGACATTCTGAGATTTCAAGGCCAAATCACATATCGTGATACTACATGAAATAGTATCGAAATATTGGTGAAAATGAATATATTTACGTAAAGTCAAACTACATGAAAAACGTGAAAAAAGTCTCTATTTAACCATATTTGAGGATTTTAACTTCAAATCATAGAGCGAGGTTTCGTATTATTTAGATCCAAGAAAAGACATATGACAATGTTGTTTCTAATACAAATGATAAAAACCAATGTGTTTTCATTAGAATTAACTAAAATGTTCCTGATTTTCCGTTTATATTACCGATGGAAGATGTACACGAAAACCGCTCTATTCCGGCTGAAACGTCGATATATGCAATAAAAACAGAACTTCTCCCCTTTTCAATATCCTACTCAGCATTTTAACGAGAAACAAATAGTTGATTGAAAATGAAGTATTTAAGGTTATTATCTAATCAATTATGTGTTTGCATCATTTTTATCGTATATATAATGAATTAATACCCATAAACTGAAAATTCACAAAAACGTGGAAAAACGGCAAAATATTGCCTAATTCGATGATATTTTGTTTTAATAACATGAAGGAAAACGAGATAATAAACGTCAAAATATTGCTAAATTCGATGATTTTTCGTACGAAACAAAATACAAGAAAACTTGCTTCAAATGCAATATTATGCGACATTCTGAGATTTCAAGGCCAAATCACATATCGTGATACTACATGAAATAGTATCGAAATATTGGTGAAAATGAATATATTTACGTAATGTCAAACTACATAAAAAACGTGAAAAAAGTCACTATTTAACCATATTTGAGGATTTTAACTTCAAATCATAGAGCGAGGTTTCGTATTATTTAGATCCAAGAAAAGACATATGACAAGGTTGTATCCAATACAAATGATAAAACCAATCTGTTTTCATTAGAATTAACATTAGAATTAATTAGAATGTTCCTGATTTTCCGTTTATATTATTGATGGAAGATGTAAACGTAAAACCGCTCAAATCCGGCTGAAACGTCGATATATGCAATAAAAACCGAACTTCTCCCCTTTTCAATATCCTACTCAGTATTTTAACAAGAAACAAATAGTTGATTGAAAATGAAGTATTTAAGGTTAATTTCCAATCAATTATGTGTTTGCATCATTTTTATCGTATATATAATGAATTAATACCCAAAAACTGAAAATTCACAGAAACGTGGAAAAACGGCAAAATATTGCCTAATTCGATGATATTTTGTTTAAATCACATGGAGGAAAAGGGGGATGATAAACGTCAAAATATTGCTAAATTCGAAGATTTTTCGTACGAAACAAAATGCAAGAAAACTTGCTTAAAATGCAATATTTTGCGACATTCTGAGATTTCAAGGCCAAATCACATATCGTGATACTACATGAAATAGTATCGAAATATTGGTAAAAATGAATATATTTACGTAATATCAAACTACATGAAAAACGTGAAAAAAATCGCTATTTAACCATATATGAGGATTTTAACTTCAAATCATAGAGCGAGGTTTCGTATTATTTAGATCCAAGAAAAGACATATGACAATGTTGTTTCCAATACAAATGATAAAAACCAATGTGTTTTCATTAGAATTAATTAAAATGTTCCTGATTTTCCGTTAATATTACCGATGGAAGATGTACTCGAAAACCGCTCTATTCCGGCTGAAATGTCGATATATGCAATAAAAACAGAACTTCTCCCCTTTTTAATATCTTACTCAGTATTTTAACGAGAAACAAATAGTTGATTGAAAATGAAGTATTTAAGGTTATTATCTAATCAATTATGTGTTTGCATCATTTTTATCGTATATATAATGAATTAATACCCAAAAACTGAAAATTCACAGAAACGTGGAAAAACGGCAAAATATTGCCTAATTCGATGATATTTTGTTTAAATCACATGGAGGAAAAGGGGGATGATAAACGTCAAAATATTGCTAAATTCGAAGATTTTTCGTACGAAACAAAATGCAAGAAAACTTGCTTAAAATGCAATATTATGCGACATTCTGAGATTTCAAGGCCAAATCACATATCGTGATACTACATGAAATAGTATCGAAATATTGGTGAAAATGAATATATTTACGTAAAGTCAAACTACATGAAAAACGTGAAAAAAGTCTCTATTTAACCATATTTGAGGATTTTAACTTCAAATCATAGAGCGAGGTTTCGTATTATTTAGATCCAAGAAAAGACATATGACAATGTTGTTTCTAATACAAATGATAAAAACCAATGTGTTTTCATTAGAATTAACTAAAATGTTCCTGATTTTCCGTTTATATTACCGATGGAAGATGTACACGAAAACCGCTCTATTCCGGCTGAAACGTCGATATATGCAATAAAAACAGAACTTCTCCCCTTTTCAATATCCTACTCAGCATTTTAACGAGAAACAAATAGTTGATTGAAAATGAAGTATTTAAGGTTATTATCTAATCAATTATGTGTTTGCATCATTTTTATCGTATATATAATGAATTAATACCCATAAACCTAAAATTCACAGAAACGTGGAAAAACGGCAAAATATTGCCTAATTCGATGATATTTTGTTTAAATCACATGAAGGAAAAGGGGGATGATAAACGTCAAAATATTGCTAAATTCGATGATTTTTCGTACGAAACAAAATGCAAGAAAACTTGCTTAAAATGCAATATTTTGCGACATTCTGAGATTTCAAGGCCAAATCACATATCGTGATACTACATGAAACAGTATCGAAATATTGGTAAAAAATGAATATATTTACGTAATGTCAAACTACATGAAAAACGTGAAAAAAGTCACTATTTAACCATATTTGAGGATTTTAACTTCAAATCATATAGCGAGGTTTCGTATTATTTAGATCCAAGAAAAGACATATGACAAGGTTGTTTCCAATACAAATGATAAAACCAATCTGTTTTCATTAGAATTAACATTAGAATTAATTAGAATGTTCCTGATTTTCCGTTTATATTACCGATGGAAGATGTACATGTAAAACCGCTCTATTCCGGCTGAAACGTCGATATATGCAATAAAAACCGAACTTCTCCCCTTTTGATTGATTGATTGACAAAGATTAAGCCACCCAAAAGGTGGCACGGGCATGAATAGCCCGTAAGTGGTGGCCCTTTTGAGCCATTACCAGTATCAAGAGCTGATACTGGAGATCTGTGGAGGTGCGACTGCACCCTGCGTGACGGGAGATGTCTCCCGTGTGGAGAAGGGGGTTCTCCCTTTTCAATATCCTACTCAGTATTTTAACAAGAAACAACTAGTTGATTGAAAATGAAGTATTTAAGGTTAATTTCCAATCAATTATGTGTTTGCATCATTTTTATCGTATATATAATGAATTAATACCCATAAACTGAAAATTCACAGAAACGTGGAAAAACGGCAAAATATTGCCTAATTCGATGATATTTTGTTTAAATCACAAGGAGGAAAAGGGGGATGATAAACGTCAAAGTATTGCTAAATTCGAAGATTTTTCGTATGGAACAAAATGCAAGAAAACTTGCTTAAAATGCAATATTATGCGACATTCTGAGATTTCAAGGCCAAATCACATATCGTGATACTACATGAAATAGTATCGAAATATTGGTAAAAATGAATATATTTACGTAATATCAAACTACATGAAAAACGTGAAAAAAGTCGCTATTTAACCATATATGAGGATTTTAACTTCAAATCATAGAGCGAGGTTTCGTATTATTTAGATCCAAGAAAAGACATATGACAATGTTGTTTCCAATACAAATGATAAAAACCAATGTGTTTTCATTAGAATTAATTAAAATGTTCCTGATTTTCCGTTAATATTACCGATGGAAGTTGTACACGAAAACCGCTCTATTCCGGCTGAAATGTCGATATATGCAATAAAAACAGAACTTCTCCCCTTTTCAATATCTTACTCAGTATATTATCGAGAAACAAATAGTTGATTGAAAATGAAGTATTTAAGGTTATTATCTAATCAATTATGTGTTTGCATCATTTTTATCGTATATATAATGAATTAATACCCATAAACTGAAAATTCACAAAAACGTGGAAAAACGGCAAAATATTGCCTAATTCGATGATATTTTGTTTTAATAACATGAAGGAAAACGAGATAATAAACGTCAAAATATTGCTAAATTCGATGATTTTTCGTACGAAACAAAATACAAGAAAACTTGCTTCAAATGCAATATTATGCGACATTCTGAGATTTCAAGGCCAAATCACATATCGTGATACTACATGAAATAGTATCGAAATATTGGTGAAAATGAATATATTTACGTAATGTCAAACTACATAAAAAACGTGAAAAAAGTCACTATATAACCATATTTGAGGATTTTAACTTCAAATCATAGAGCGAGGTTTCGTATTATTTAGATCCAAGAAAAGACATATGACAAGGTTGTATCCAATACAAATGATAAAACCAATCTGTTTTCATTAGAATTAACATTAGAATTAATTAGAATGTTCCTGATTTTCCGTTTATATTATTGATGGAAGATGTAAACGTAAAACCGCTCAAATCCGGCTGAAACGTCGATATATGCAATAAAAACCGAACTTCTCCCCTTTTCAATATCCTACTCAGTATTTTAACAAGAAACAAATAGTTGATTGAAAATGAAGTATTTAAGGTTAATTTCCAATCAATTATGTGTTTGCATCATTTTTATCGTATATATAATGAATTAATACCCAAAAACTGAAAATTCACAGAAACGTGGAAAAACGGCAAAATATTGCCTAATTCGATGATATTTTGTTTAAATCACATGGAGGAAAAGGGGGATGATAAACGTCAAAATATTGCTAAATTCGAAGATTTTTCGTACGAAACAAAATGCAAGAAAACTTGCTTAAAATGCAATATTTTGCGACATTCTGAGATTTCAAGGCCAAATCACATATCGTGATACTACATGAAATAGTATCGAAATATTGGTAAAAATGAATATATTTACGTAATATCAAACTACATGAAAAACGTGAAAAAAATCGCTATTTAACCATATATGAGGATTTTAACTTCAAATCATAGAGCGAGGTTTCGTATTATTTAGATCCAAGAAAAGACATATGACAATGTTGTTTCTAATACAAATGATAAAAACCAATGTGTTTTCATTAGAATTAACTAAAATGTTCCTGATTTTCCGTTTATATTACCGATGGAAGATGTACACGAAAACCGCTCTATTCCGGCTGAAACGTCGATATATGCAATAAAAACCGAACTTCTCCCCTTTTCAATATCCTACTCAGTATTTTAACGAGAAACAAATAGTTGATCGAAAATGAAGTATTTAAGGTTAATTTCCAATCAATTATGTGTTTGCATCATTTTTATTGTATATTTAATGAATTAATACCGAAAGACTGAAAATTCACAAAAACGTGGAAAAACGGCAAAATATTGCCTAATTCGATGATATTTTGTTTAAATCACATGAAGGAAAAGGAGATGATAAACGTCAAAATATTGCTAAATTCGATGATTTTTCGTACGAAACAAAATGCAAGAAAACTTGCTTAAAATGCAATATTATGCGAAATTCTGAGATTTGAAGGCCAAATCACATATCGTGATACTACATGAAATAGTATCGAAATATTGGTATAAACGAATATATTTACGTAAAATCACACTACTTGAAAAACGTGAAAAAAGTCACTATTTTACCATATATGAGGATTTTAACTTCAAATCATAGAGCGAGGTTTCGTATTATTTAGATCCAAGAAAAGACATATGACAATGTTGTTTCCAATACAAATGATAAAAACCAATGTGTTTTCATTAGAATTAACTAAAATGTTCCTGATTTTCCGTTTATATTACCGATGGAAGATGTGCACGAAAACTGCTCTATTCCGGCTGAAACGTCGATATATGCAATAAAAACAGAACTTCTCCCCTTTTCAATATCCTACTCAGTATTTTAACGAGAAACAAATAGTTGATTGAAAATGAAGTATTTAAGGTTATTATCTAATCAATTATGTGTTTGCATCATTTTTATCGTATATATAATGAATTAATACCCATAAACTTAAAATTCACAGAAACGTGGAAAAACGGCAAAATATTGCCTAATTCGATGATATTTTGTTTAAATCACATGAAGGAAAAGGGGGGATGATAAACGTCAAAATATTGCTAAATTCGATGATTTTTCGTACGAAACAAAATGCAAGAAAACTTGCTTAAAATGCAATATTTTGCGACATTCTGAGATTTCAAGGCCAAATCACATATCGTGATACTACATGAAACAGTATCGAAATATTGGTAAAAAATGAATATATTTACGTAATGTCAAACTACATGAAAAACGTGAAAAAAGTCACTATTTAACCATATTTGAGGATTTTAACTTCAAATCATATAGCGAGGTTTCGTATTATTTAGATCCAAGAAAAGACATATGACAAGGTTGTTTTCAATACAAATGATAAAACCAATCTGTTTTCATTAGAATTAACATTAGAATTAATTAGAATGTTCCTGATTTTCCGTTTATATTACCGATGGAAGATGTACATGTAAAACCGCTCTATTCCGGCTGAAACGTCGATATATGCAATAAAAACCGAACTTCTCCCCTTTTGATTGATTGATTGACAAAGATTAAGCCACCCAAAAGGTGGCACGGGCATGAATAGCCCGTAAATGGTGGCCCTTTTGAGGTATTACCAGTATCAAGAGCTGATACTGGAGATCTGTGGAGGTACGACTGCACCCTGCGTGACGGGAGATGTCTCCCGTGTGGAGAAAGGGGTTCTCCCCTTTTCAATATCCTACTCAGTATTTTAACAAGAAACAACTAGTTGATTGAAAATGAAGTATTTAAGGTTAATTTCCAATCAATTATGTGTTTGCATCATTTTTATCGTATATATAATGAATTAATACCCATAAACTGAAAATTCACAGAAACGTGGAAAAACGGCAAAATATTGCCTAATTCGATGATATTTTGTTTAAATCACATGGAGGAAAAGGGGGATGATAAACGTCAAAATATTGCTAAATTCGAAGATTTTTCGTACGAAACAAAATGCAAGAAAACTTGCTTAAAATGCAATATTATGCGACATTCTGAGATTTCAAGGCCAAATCACATATCGTGATACTACATGAAATAGTATCGAAATATTGGTAAAAATGAATATATTTACGTAATATCAAACTACATGAAAAACGTGAAAAAAGTCGCTATTTAACCATATATGAGGATTTTAACTTCAAATCATAAAGCGAGGTTTCGTATTATTTAGATCCAAGAAAAGACATATGAAAATGTTGTTTCCAATACAAATGATAAAAACCAATGTGTTTTCATTAGAATTAATTAAAATGTTCCTCATTTTCCGTTAATATTACCGATGGAAGATGTACACGAAAACCGCTCTATTCCGGCTGAAATGTCGATATATGCAATAAAAACAGAACTTCTCCCCTTTTCAATATCTTACTCAGTATTTTATCGAGAAACAAATAGTTGATTGAAAATGAAGTATTTAAGGTTATTATCTAATCAATTATGTGTTTGCATCATTTTTATCGTATATATAATGAATTAATACCCATAAACTTAAAATTCACAGAAACGTGGAAAAACGGCAAAATATTGCCTAATTCGATGATATTTTGTTTAAATCACATGAAGGAAAAGGGGGGATGATAAACGTCAAAATATTGCTAAATTCGATGATTTTTCGTACGAAACAAAATGCAAGAAAACTTGCTTAAAATGCAATATTTTGCGACATTCTGAGATTTCAAGGCCAAATCACATATCGTAATACTACATGAAACAGTATCGAAATATTGGTAAAAAATGAATATATTTACGTAATGTCAAACTACATGAAAAACGTGAAAAAAGTCACTATTTAACCATATTTGAGGATTTTAACTTCAAATCATATAGCGAGGTTTCGTATTATTTAGATCCAAGAAAAGACATATGACAAGGTTGTTTCCAATACAAATGATAAAACCAATCTGTTTTCATTAGAATTAACATTAGAATTAATTAGAATGTTCCTGATTTTCCGTTTATATTACCGATGGAAGATGTACATGTAAAACCGCTCTATTCCGGCTGAAACGTCGATATATGCAATAAAAACCGAACTTCTCCCCTTTTGATTGATTGATTGACAAAGATTAAGCCACCCAAAAGGTGGCACGGGCATGAATAGCCCGTAAGTGGTGGCCCTTTTGAGCCATTACCAGTATCAAGAGCTGATACTGGAGATCTGTGGAGGTGCGACTGCACCCTGCGTGACGGGAGATGTCTCCCGTGTGGAGAAGGGGGTTCTCCCTTTTCAATATCCTACTCAGTATTTTAACAAGAAACAACTAGTTGATTGAAAATGAAGTATTTAAGGTTAATTTCCAATCAATTATGTGTTTGCATCATTTTTATCGTATATATAATGAATTAATACCCATAAACTGAAAATTCACAGAAACGTGGAAAAACGGCAAAATATTGCCTAATTCGATGATATTTTGTTTAAATCACAAGGAGGAAAAGGGGGATGATAAACGTCAAAATATTGCTAAATTCGAAGATTTTTCGTACGGAACAAAATGCAAGAAAACTTGCTTAAAATGCAATATTATGCGACATTCTGAGATTTCAAGGCCAAATCACATATCGTGATACTACATGAAATAGTATCGAAATATTGGTAAAAATGAATATATTTACGTAATATCAAACTACATGAAAAACGTGAAAAAAGTCGCTATTTAACCATATATGAGGATTTTAACTTCAAATCATAGAGCGAGGTTTCGTATTATTTAGATCCAAGAAAAGACATATGACAATGTTGTTTCCAATACAAATGATAAAAACCAATGTGTTTTCATTAGAATTAATTAAAATGTTCCTGATTTTCCGTTAATATTACCGATGGAAGATGTACACGAAAACCGCTCTATTCCGGCTGAAATGTCGATATATGCAATAAAAACAGAACTTCTCCCCTTTTCAATATCTTACTCAGTATTTTATCGAGAAACAAATAGTTGATTGAAAATGAAGTATTTAAGGTTATTATCTAATCAATTATGTGTTTGCATCATTTTTATCGTATATATAATGAATTAATACCCATAAACTGAAAATTCACAAAAACGTGGAAAAACGGCAAAATATTGCCTAATTCGATGATATTTTGTTTTAATAACATGAAGGAAAACGAGATAATAAACGTCAAAATATTGCTAAATTCGATGATTTTTCGTACGAAACAAAATACAAGAAAACTTGCTTCAAATGCAATATTATGCGACATTCTGAGATTTCAAGGCCAAATCACATATCGTGATACTACATGAAATAGTATCGAAATATTGGTGAAAATGAATATATTTACGTAATGTCAAACTACATAAAAAACGTGAAAAAAGTCACTATTTAACCATATTTGAGGATTTTAACTTCAAATCATAGAGCGAGGTTTCGTATTATTTAGATCCAAGAAAAGACATATGACAAGGTTGTATCCAATACAAATGATAAAACCAATCTGTTTTCATTAGAATTAACATTAGAATTAATTAGAATGTTCCTGATTTTCCGTTTATATTATTGATGGAAGATGTAAACGTAAAACCGCTCAAATCCGGCTGAAACGTCGATATATGCAATAAAAACCGAACTTCTCCCCTTTTCAATATCCTACTCAGTATTTTAACAAGAAACAAATAGTTGATTGAAAATGAAGTATTTAAGGTTAATTTCCAATCAATTATGTGTTTGCATCATTTTTATCGTATATATAATGAATTAATACCCAAAAACTGAAAATTCACAGAAACGTGGAAAAACGGCAAAATATTGCCTAATTCGATGATATTTTGTTTAAATCACATGGAGGAAAAGGGGGATGATAAACGTCAAAATATTGCTAAATTCGAAGATTTTTCGTACGAAACAAAATGCAAGAAAACTTGCTTAAAATGCAATATTTTGCGACATTCTGAGATTTCAAGGCCAAATCACATATCGTGATACTACATGAAATAGTATCGAAATATTGGTAAAAATGAATATATTTACGTAATATCAAACTACATGAAAAACGTGAAAAAAATCGCTATTTAACCATATATGAGGATTTTAACTTCAAATCATAGAGCGAGGTTTCGTATTATTTAGATCCAAGAAAAGACATATGACAATGTTATTTCCAATACAAATGATAAAAACCAATGTGTTTTCATTAGAATTAATTAAAATGTTCCTGATTTTCCGTTAATATTACCGATGGAAGATGTACACGAAAACCGCTCTATTCCGGCTGAAATGTCGATATATGCAATAAAAACAGAACTTCTCCCCTTTTCAATATCTTACTCAGTATTTTATCGAGAAACAAATAGTTGATTGAAAATGAAGTATTTAAGGTTATTATCTAATCAATTATGTGTTTGCATCATTTTTATCGTATATATAATGAATTAATACCCATAAACTGAAAATTCACAAAAACGTGGAAAAACGGCAAAATATTGCCTAATTCGATGATATTTTGTTTTAATAACATGAAGGAAAACGAGATAATAAACGTCAAAATATTGCTAAATTCGATGATTTTTCGTACGAAACAAAATACAAGAAAACTTGCTTCAAATGCAATATTATGCGACATTCTGAGATTTCAAGGCCAAATCACATATCGTGATACTACATGAAATAGTATCGAAATATTGGTGAAAATGAATATATTTACGTAATGTCAAACTACATAAAAAACGTGAAAAAAGTCACTATTTAACCATATTTGAGGATTTTAACTTCAAATCATAGAGCGAGGTTTCGTATTATTTAGATCCAAGAAAAGACATATGACAAGGTTGTATCCAATACAAATGATAAAACCAATCTGTTTTCATTAGAATTAACATTAGAATTAATTAGAATGTTCCTGATTTTCCGTTTATATTATTGATGGAAGATGTAAACGTAAAACCGCTCAAATCCGGCTGAAACGTCGATATATGCAATAAAAACCGAACTTCTCCCCTTTTCAATATCCTACTCAGTATTTTAACAAGAAACAAATAGTTGATTGAAAATGAAGTATTTAAGGTTAATTTCCAATCAATTATGTGTTTGCATCATTTTTATCGTATATATAATGAATTAATACCCAAAAACTGAAAATTCACAGAAACGTGGAAAAACGGCAAAATATTGCCTAATTCGATGATATTTTGTTTAAATCACATGGAGGAAAAGGGGGATGATAAACGTCAAAATATTGCTAAATTCGAAGATTTTTCGTACGAAACAAAATGCAAGAAAACTTGCTTAAAATGCAATATTTTGCGACATTCTGAGATTTCAAGGCCAAATCACATATCGTGATACTACATGAAATAGTATCGAAATATTGGTAAAAATGAATATATTTACGTAATATCAAACTACATGAAAAACGTGAAAAAAATCGCTATTTAACCATATATGAGGATTTTAACTTCAAATCATAGAGCGAGGTTTCGTATTATTTAGATCCAAGAAAAGACATATGACAATGTTGTTTCCAATACAAATGATAAAAACCAATGTGTTTTCATTAGAATTAATTAAAATGTTCCTGATTTTCCGTTAATATTACCGATGGAAGATGTACTCGAAAACCGCTCTATTCCGGCTGAAATGTCGATATATGCAATAAAAACAGAACTTCTCCCCTTTTTAATATCTTACTCAGTATTTTAACGAGAAACAAATAGTTGATTGAAAATGAAGTATTTAAGGTTATTATCTAATCAATTATGTGTTTGCATCATTTTTATCGTATATATAATGAATTAATACCCAAAAACTGAAAATTCACAGAAACGTGGAAAAACGGCAAAATATTGCCTAATTCGATGATATTTTGTTTAAATCACATGGAGGAAAAGGGGGATGATAAACGTCAAAATATTGCTAAATTCGAAGATTTTTCGTACGAAACAAAATGCAAGAAAACTTGCTTAAAATGCAATATTATGCGACATTCTGAGATTTCAAGGCCAAATCACATATCGTGATACTACATGAAATAGTATCGAAATATTGGTGAAAATGAATATATTTACGTAAAGTCAAACTACATGAAAAACGTGAAAAAAGTCTCTATTTAACCATATTTGAGGATTTTAACTTCAAATCATAGAGCGAGGTTTCGTATTATTTAGATCCAAGAAAAGACATATGACAATGTTGTTTCTAATACAAATGATAAAAACCAATGTGTTTTCATTAGAATTAACTAAAATGTTCCTGATTTTCCGTTTATATTACCGATGGAAGATGTACACGAAAACCGCTCTATTCCGGCTGAAACGTCGATATATGCAATAAAAACAGAACTTCTCCCCTTTTCAATATCCTACTCAGCATTTTAACGAGAAACAAATAGTTGATTGAAAATGAAGTATTTAAGGTTATTATCTAATCAATTATGTGTTTGCATCATTTTTATCGTATATATAAAGAATTAATACCCATAAACCTAAAATTCACAGAAACGTGGAAAAACGGCAAAATATTGCCTAATTCGATGATATTTTGTTTAAATCACATGAAGGAAAAGGGGGATGATAAACGTCAAAATATTGCTAAATTCGATGATTTTTCGTACGAAACAAAATGCAAGAAAACTTGCTTAAAATGCAATATTTTGCGACATTCTGAGATTTCAAGGCCAAATCACATATCGTGATACTACATGAAACAGTATCGAAATATTGGTAAAAAATGAATATATTTACGTAATGTCAAACTACATGAAAAACGTGAAAAAAGTCACTATTTAACCATATTTGAGGATTTTAACTTCAAATCATATAGCGAGGTTTCGTATTATTTAGATCCAAGAAAAGACATATGACAAGGTTGTTTCCAATACAAATGATAAAACCAATCTGTTTTCATTAGAATTAACATTAGAATTAATTAGAATGTTCCTGATTTTCCGTTTATATTACCGATGGAAGATGTACATGTAAAACCGCTCTATTCCGGCTGAAACGTCGATATATGCAATAAAAACCGAACTTCTCCCCTTTTGATTGATTGATTGACAAAGATTAAGCCACCCAAAAGGTGGCACGGGCATGAATAGCCCGTAAGTGGTGGCCCTTTTGAGCCATTACCAGTATCAAGAGCTGATACTGGAGATCTGTGGAGGTGCGACTGCACCCTGCGTGACGGGAGATGTCTCCCGTGTGGAGAAGGGGGTTCTCCCTTTTCAATATCCTACTCAGTATTTTAACAAGAAACAACTAGTTGATTGAAAATGAAGTATTTAAGGTTAATTTCCAATCAATTATGTGTTTGCATCATTTTTATCGTATATATAATGAATTAATACCCATAAACTGAAAATTCACAGAAACGTGGAAAAACGGCAAAATATTGCCTAATTCGATGATATTTTGTTTAAATCACAAGGAGGAAAAGGGGGATGATAAACGTCAAAATATTGCTAAATTCGAAGATTTTTCGTACGGAACAAAATGCAAGAAAACTTGCTTAAAATGCAATATTATGCGACATTCTGAGATTTCAAGGCCAAATCACATATCGTGATACTACATGAAATAGTATCGAAATATTGGTAAAAATGAATATATTTACGTAATATCAAACTACATGAAAAACGTGAAAAAAGTCGCTATTTAACCATATATGAGGATTTTAACTTCAAATCATAGAGCGAGGTTTCGTATTATTTAGATCCAAGAAAAGACATATGACAATGTTGTTTCCAATACAAATGATAAAAACCAATGTGTTTTCATTAGAATTAATTAAAATGTTCCTGATTTTCCGTTAATATTACCGATGGAAGTTGTACACGAAAACCGCTCTATTCCGGCTGAAATGTCGATATATGCAATAAAAACAGAACTTCTCCCCTTTTCAATATCTTACTCAGTATATTATCGAGAAACAAATAGTTGATTGAAAATGAAGTATTTAAGGTTATTATCTAATCAATTATGTGTTTGCATCATTTTTATCGTATATATAATGAATTAATACCCATAAACTGAAAATTCACAAAAACGTGGAAAAACGGCAAAATATTGCCTAATTCGATGATATTTTGTTTTAATAACATGAAGGAAAACGAGATAATAAACGTCAAAATATTGCTAAATTCGATGATTTTTCGTACGAAACAAAATACAAGAAAACTTGCTTCAAATGCAATATTATGCGACATTCTGAGATTTCAAGGCCAAATCACATATCGTGATACTACATGAAATAGTATCGAAATATTGGTGAAAATGAATATATTTACGTAATGTCAAACTACATAAAAAACGTGAAAAAAGTCACTATATAACCATATTTGAGGATTTTAACTTCAAATCATAGAGCGAGGTTTCGTATTATTTAGATCCAAGAAAAGACATATGACAAGGTTGTATCCAATACAAATGATAAAACCAATCTGTTTTCATTAGAATTAACATTAGAATTAATTAGAATGTTCCTGATTTTCCGTTTATATTATTGGTGGAAGATGTAAACGTAAAACCGCTCAAATCCGGCTGAAACGTCGATATATGCAATAAAAACCGAACTTCTCCCCTTTTCAATATCCTACTCAGTATTTTAACAAGAAACAAATAGTTGATTGAAAATGAAGTATTTAAGGTTAATTTCCAATCAATTATGTGTTTGCATCATTTTTATCGTATATATAATGAATTAATACCCAAAAACTGAAAATTCACAGAAACGTGGAAAAACGGCAAAATATTGCCTAATTCGATGATATTTTGTTTAAATCACATGGAGGAAAAGGGGGATGATAAACGTCAAAATATTGCTAAATTCGAAGATTTTTCGTACGAAACAAAATGCAAGAAAACTTGCTTAAAATGCAATATTTTGCGACATTCTGAGATTTCAAGGCCAAATCACATATCGTGATACTACATGAAATAGTATCGAAATATTGGTAAAAATGAATATATTTACGTAATATCAAACTACATGAAAAACGTGAAAAAAATCGCTATTTAACCATATATGAGGATTTTAACTTCAAATCATAGAGCGAGGTTTCGTATTATTTAGATCCAAGAAAAGACATATGACAATGTTGTTTCTAATACAAATGATAAAAACCAATGTGTTTTCATTAGAATTAACTAAAATGTTCCTGATTTTCCGTTTATATTACCGATGGAAGATGTACACGAAAACCGCTCTATTCCGGCTGAAACGTCGATATATGCAATAAAAACAGAACTTCTCCCCTTTTCAATATCCTACTCAGTATTTTAACGAGAAACAAATAGTTGATTGAAAATGAAGTATTTAAGGTTATTATCTAATCAATTATGTGTTTGCATCATTTTTATCGTATATATAAAGAATTAATACCCATAAACCTAAAATTCACAGAAACGTGGAAAAACGGCAAAATATTGCCTAATTCGATGATATTTTGTTTAAATCACATGAAGGAAAAGGGGGATGATCAACGTCAAAATATTGCTAAATTCGATGATTTTTCGTACGAAACAAAATGCAAGAAAACTTGCTTAAAATGCAATATTATGCGACATTCTGAGATTTGAAGCCAAATCACATATCGTGATACTACATGAAATAGTATCGAAATATTGGTGAAAATGAATATATTTACGTAATGTCAAACTACATGAAAAACGTGAAAAAAGTCACTATTTAACCATATTTGAGGATTTTAACTTCAAATCATAGAGCGAGGTTTCGTATTATTTAGATCCAAGAAAAGACATATGACAAGGTTGTATCCAATACAAATGATAAAACCAATCTGTTTTCATTAGAATTAACATTAGAATTAATTAGAATGTTCCTGATTTTCCGTTTATATTACCGATGGAAGATGTAAACGTAAAACCGCTCAAATCCGGCTGAAACGTCGATATTTGCAATAAAAACCGAACTTCTCCCCTTTTCAATATCCTACTCAGTATTTTAACGAGAAACAAATAGTTGATTGAAAATGAAGTATTTAAGGTTAATTTCCAATCAATTATGTGTTTGCATCATTTTTATCGTATATATAATGAATTAATACCCATAAACTGAAAATTCACAGAAACGTGGAAAAATGGCAAAATATTGCCTAATTCGATGATATATTGTTTAAATCACATAGAGGAAAAGGAGGATGATAAACGTCAAAATATTGCTAAATTCGAAGATTTTTCGTACGAAACAAAATGCAAGAAAACTTGCTTAAAATGCAATATTATGCGACATTCTGAGATTTCAAGGCCAAATCACATATCGTGATACTACATGAAATAGTATCGAAATATTGGTAAAAATGAATATATTTACGTAATGTCAAACTACTTGAAAAACATGAAAAAAGTCACTATTTAACCATATATAAGGATTTTAACTTCAAATCATAGCGCGAGGTTTCGTATTATTTAGATCCAAGAAAAGACATATGACAATGTTGTTTCCAATACAAATGATAAAAACCAATGTGTTTTCATTAGAATTAATTAAAATGTTCCTGATTTTCCGTTTATATTACCGATGGAAGATGTACACGAAAACCGCTCTATTCCGGCTGAAATTTCGATATATGCAATAAAAACCGAACTTCTCCCCTTTTCAATATCCTACTCAGTATTTTAACGAGAAACAAATATTTGATTGAAAATGAAGTATTTAGGGATAATTTCCAATCAATTATGTGTTTGCATCATTTTTATTGTATATTTAATGAATTATTACCGAAAGACTTAAAATTCACAAAAACGTGGAAAAACGGCAAAATATTGCCTAATTCGATGATATTTTGTTTAAATCACATGAAGGAAAAGGAGATGATAAACGTCAAAATATTGCTAAATTCGATGATTTTTCGTACGAAACAAAATGCAAGAAAACTTGCTTAAAATGCAATATTATTCGACATTCTGAGATTTCAAGGCCAAATCACATATTGTGATACTACATGAAATAGTATCGAAATATTGGTATATATGAATATTTTTACGTAGTATCAAACTACATAACTACCGTTAAAAATTCACTATTATTCAATATATGAGGATTTTAACTTCAAATCATAGAGCGAGGTTTCGAATTATTTAGATCCAAGAAAAGACATATGACAATGTTGTTTCCAATACAAATGAAAAAAACCAATGTGTTTTCATTAGAATTAAACTAAAATGTTCCTGATTTTCCGTTTATATTACCGATGGAAGATGTACACGTAAAACTGCTCTAATCCGGCTGAAACGTCGATATATGCAATAAAAACCGAACTTCTCTCCTTTTCAATATCCTACTCAGTATTTTAACGAGAAACAAATAGTTGAGTGAAAATGAAGTATTTAAGGTTAATTTCTAACTAATTATGTGTTTGCATCATTTTTATTGTATATTTAATGAATTAATACCCATAGACTGAAAATTCACAAAAACGTGGAAAAACCGCAAAATATTGCCTAATTCGATGATATTTTGTTTTAATCACATAGAGGAAAAGGGGATAATAAACGTCAAAATATTGCTAAATTCGATGATTTTTCGTAAGAAACAAAATGCAAGAAAACTTTCTTAAAATGCAATATTATGCGACATTCTGAGATTTGAAGGCCAAATCACATATCGTGATACTACATGAAATAGTATCGAAATATTGGTAAAAACGAATATATTTACGTAATGTCAAACTACGTGAAAAACGTGAAAAAAGTCACTATTTAACCATATTTGAGGATTTTAACTTCAAATCATAGAGCGAGGTTCCGTATTATTTAGATACAAGAAAAGACATATGACAATGTTGTTTCCAATACAAATGATAAAAACCAATGTGTTTTCATTAGAATTAACTAAAATGTTCCTGATTTTCCGTTTATATTACCGATGGAAGATGTACAAGAAAACCGCTCTATTCCAGCTGAAACGTCGATATATGCAATAAAAACAGAACTTCTCCCCTTTTCAATATCTTACTCAGTATTTTAACGAGAAACAAATAGTTGATTGAAAATGAAGTATTTAAGGTTATTATCTAATCAATTATGTGTTTGCATCATTTTTATCGTATATATAATGAATTAATACCCATAAACTGAAAATTCACAATAACGTGGAAAAACGGCAAAATATTGCCTAAATCGATGATATTTTGTTTTAATAACATGAAGGAAAAGGAGATAATAAACGTCAAAATATTGCTAAATTCGATGATTTTTCGTACGAAACAAAATACAAAAAAACTTGCTTAAAATGCAATATTATGCGACATTCTGAGATTTCAAGGCCAAATCACATATCGTGATACTACATGAAATAGTATCGAAATATTGGTAAAAATGAATATATTTACGTAATGTCAAACTACATGAAAAACGTGAAAAAAGTCACTATTTAACCATATTTGAGGATTTTAACTTCAAATCATAGAGCGAGGTTTCGTATTATTTAGTTCCAAGAAAAGACATATGACAAGGTTGTTTCCAATACAAATGATAAAACCAATCTGTTTTCATTAGAATTAACATAAGAATTAATTAGAATGATCCTGATTTTCCGTTTATATTACCGATGGAAGATGTAAACGTAAAACCGCTCTAATCCGGCTGAAACGTCGTTATATGCAATAAAAACAGAACTTCTCCCCTTTTCAATATCCTCCTCAGTATTTTAACGAGAAACAAATAGTTGATTGAAAATGAAGTATTTAAGGATAATTTCCAATCAATTATGTGCTTGCATCATTTTTATCGTATATTTAATGAATTAATACCCAAAGACTGAAAATTCACAAAAACGTGGAAAAACGGCAAAATATTGCCTAATTCGATGATATTTTGTTTAAATCACATGAAGGAAAAGGAGATGATAAACGTCAAAGTATTGATAATTCGATGATTTTTCGTACGAAACAAAATGCAAGAAAACTTGCTTAAAATGCAATATTATGCGAAATTCTGAGATATGAAGGCCAAATCACATATCGTGATACTACATGAAATAGTATCGAAATATTGGTAAAAACGAATATATTTACGTAAAATCACACTAAATGAAAAACGTGAAAAAGTCACTATTTTACCATATATGAAAATTTTAACTTCAAATCATAGAGCGAGGTTTCGTATTATTTAGATCCAAGAAAAGACATATGACAATGTTGTTTCCAATACAAATGATAAAAACCAATGTGTTTTCATTAGAATTAACTAAAATGTTCCTGATTTTCCGTTTATATTACCGATGGAAGATGTACACGAAAACCGCTCTATTCCGGCTGAAACGTCGATATATGCAATAAAAACAGAACTTCTCCCCTTTTCAATATCCTATTCAGTATTTTAACGAAAAACAAATAGTTGATTGAAAATGAAGTATTTAAGGTTATTATCTAATCAATTATGTGTTTGCATCATTTTTATCGTATATATAATGAATTAATACCCATAAACTGAAAATTCACAGAAACGTGGAAAAACGGCAAAATATTGCCTAATTCGATGATATTTTGTTTTAATCACATGAAGGAAAAGGAGATAATAAACGTCAAAATATTGCTAAATTCGATGATTTTTTTGTACGAAACAAAATGCAAGAAAACTTGCTTAAAATGCAATATTATGCAACATTCTGAGATTTGAAGGCCAAATCACATATCGTGATACTACATAAAATAGTATCGAAATATTGGTAAAAATGAATATATTTACGTAATATCAAACTACATGAGAAACGTGAAAACAGTCACTATTTAACCATATTTGAGGATTTTAACTTCAAATCATAGACCGAGGTTTCGTATTATTTAGATCCAAGAAAAGACATATGACAAGGTTGTTTCCAATACAAATGATAAAACCAATCTGTTTTCATTAGAATTAACTTTAGAATTAATTAGAATGTTCCTGATTTTCCGTATATATTACCGATGGAAGATGTACACGTAAAACCGCTCTAATCCGGCTGAAACGTCGATATATGCAATAAAAACTGAACTTCTCCCCTTTTCAATATCCTACTCAGTAGTTTAACGAGAAACAAATAGTTGATTGAAAATGAAGTATTTAAGGTTAATTTCCAATCAATTATGTGTTTGCATCATTTTGATCGTATATTTAATGAATTAATACCCAAAGACTGAAAATTCACAAAAACGTGGAAAAACGGCAAAATATTGCCTAATTCGATGATATTTTGTTTTAATAACATGGAGGAAAAGGAGATAATAAACGTCAAAATATTGCTAAATTCGATGATTTTTCGTACGAAACAAAATACAAGAAAACTTGCTTCAAATGCAATATTATGCGACATTCTGAGATTTCAAGGCCAAATCACATATCGTGATACTACATGAAATAGTATCGAAATATTGGTGAAAATGAATATATTTACGTAATGTCAAACTACATGAAAAACGTGAAAAAAGTCACTATTTAACCATATTTGAGGATTTTAACTTCAAATCATAGAGCGAGGTTTCGTATTATTTAGATCCAAGAAAAGACATATGATAAGGTTGTATCGAATACAAATGATAAAACCAATCTGTTTTCATTAGAATTAACATTAGAATTAATTAGAATGTTCCTGATTTTCCGTTTATATTACCGATGGAAGATGTAAACGTAAAACCGCTCAAATCCGGCTGAAACGTCGATATATGCAATAAAAACCGAACTTCTCCCCTTTTCAATATCCTACTCAGTATTTTAACGAGAAACAAATAGTTGATTGAAAATGAAGTATTTAAGGTTAATTTCCAATCAATTATGTGTTTGCATCATTTTTATTGTATATTTAATGATTTAATACCGAAAGACAGAAAATTCACAAAAACGTGGAAAAACGGCAAAATATTGCATAATTCGATGATATTTTGTTTAAATCACATGAAGGAAAAGGAGATGATAAACGTCAAAATATTGCTAAATTCGATGATTTTTCGTACGAAACAAAATGCAAGAAAACTTGCTTAAAATGCAATATTATGCGAAATTCTGAGATTTGAAGGCCAAATCACATATCGTGATACTACATGAAATAGTATCGAAATATTGGTATAAACGAATATAATTACTTAAAATCACACTACTTGAAAAACGTGAAAAAGTCACTATTTTACCATATATGAGGATTTTAACTTCAAATCATAGAGCGAGGTTTCGTATTATTTAGATCCAAGAAAAGACATATGACAATGTTGTTTCCAATACAAATGATAAAAACCAATGTGTTTTCATTAGAATTAACTAAAATGTTCCTGATTTTCCGTTTATATTACCGATGGAAGATGTACACGAAAATCGCTCTATTCCGGCTGAAACGTCGATATATGCAATAAAAACAGAACTTCTCCCCTTTTCAATATCCTACTCAGTATTTTAACGAGAAACAAATAGTTGATTGAAAATGATGTATTTAAGGTTATTATCTAATCAATTATGTGTTTGCATTATTTTTATCGTATATATAATGAATTAATACCCATAAACTTAAAATTCACAGAAACGTGGAAAAACGGCAAAATATTGCCTAATTCGATGATATTTTGTTTAAATCACATAGAGGAAAAGGGGGGATGATAAACGTCAAAATATTGCTAAATTCGATGATTTTTCGTACGAAACAAAATGCAAGAAAACTTGCTTAAAATGCAATATTATGCGACATTCTGAGACTTGAAGGCCAAATCCCATATCGTGATACTACATGAAATAGTATCGAAATATTGGTAAAAATGAATATATTTACGTAATGTCAAACTACTTGAAAAACATGAAAAAGTCACTATTTAACCATATATAAGGATTTTAACTTCAAATCATAGAGCGAGGTTTCGTATTATTTAGATCCAAGAAAAGACATATGACAATGTTGTTTCCAATACAAATGATAAAAACCAATGTGTTTTCATTAGAATTAATTAAAATGTTCCTGATTTTCCGTTAATATTACCGATGGAAGATGTACACGAAAACCGCTCTATTCCGGCTGAAATGTCGATATATGCAATAAAAACAGAACTTCTCCCCTTTTCAATATCTTACTCAGTATTTTAACGAGAAACAAATAGTTGATTGAAAATGAAGTATTTAAGGTTATTTTCTAATCAATTATGTGTTTGCATCATTTTTATCGTATATATAATGAATTAATACCCATAAACTGAAAATTCACAAAAACGTGGAAAAACGTCAAAATATTGTCTAATTCGATGATATTTTGTTTTAATAACATGAAGGAAAAGGAGATAATAAACGTCAAAATATTGCTAAATTCGATGATTTTTCGTTCGAAACAAAATACAAGAAAACTTGCTTAAAATGCAATATTTTGCGACATTCTGAGATTTCAAGGCCAAATCACATATCGTGATACTACATGAAATAGTATCGAAATATTGGTACAAATGAATATATTTACGTAATGTCAAACTACATGAAAAACGTGAAAAAAGTCACTATTTAACCATATTTGAGGATTTTAACTTCAAATCATAGAGCGAGGTTTCGTATTATTTAGATCCAAGAAAAGACATATGACAAGGTTGTTTCCAATACAAATAAGGGGGATGATAAACGTCAAAATATTGCTAAATTCGATGATTTTTCGTACGAAACAAAATACAAGAAAACTTGCTAAAAATGCAATATTTTGCGACATTCTGAGATTTCAAGGCCAAATCCAATATCGTGATACTACATGAAATAGTATCGAAATATTGGTAAAAATGAATATATTTACGTAATGTCAAACTACATGAAAAACGTGAAAAAAGTCACTATTAAACCATATTTAATGATTTTAACTTCAAATCATAGAGCGAGGTTTCGTATTATTTAGATCCAAGAAAAGTCATGACAAGGTTGTTTCCAATACAAATGATAAAACCAATCTGTTTTCATTAGAATTACCATTAGAATTAATTACAATGTTCCTGATTTTCCGTTTATATTACCGATGGAAGATGTACACGTAAAACCGCTCTAATCTGGCTGAAACGTCGATATATGCAAAAAAAAACGAACTTTTCCCCTTTTCAATATCCTACTCAGTATTTTAACGAGAAACAAATAGTTGATTGAAAATGAAGTATTTAAGGTTAATTTCCAATCAATTATGTGTTTGCATCATTTTTATCGTATATTTAATGAATTAATACCCATAACTGAAAATTCACAGAAACGTGGAAAAACGGCAAAATATTGCCTAATTCGATGATATTTTGTTTAAATCACATAGAGGAAAAAAGGGATGATAAACGTCAAAATATTGCTAAATTCGATGATTTTTCGTACGAAACAAAATACAAGAAAACTTGCTAAAGATGCAATATTTTGCGACATTCTGAGATTTCAAGGCCAAATCCCATATCGTGATACTACATGAAATAGTATCGAAATATTGGAAAAATGAATATATTTACGTAATATCAAACTACATGAAAAACGTGAAAAAAGTCACTATTTAACCATATTTGAGGATTTTAACTTCAAATCATAGAGCGAGGTTTCGTATTATTTAGATCCAAGAAAAGTCATGACAAGGTTGTTTCCAATACAAATTATAAAAACCAATGTGTTTTCATTAGAATTAACTAAAATGTTCCTGATTTTCCGTTTATATTACCGATGGAAGATGTACACGAAAACCGCTCTATTCCGGCTGAAATTTTGATATATGCAATAATAACAGAACTTCTCCCCTTTTCAATATCTTACTCAGTATTTTAACGAGAAACAAATAGTTGATTGAAAATGAAGTATATAAGGTTATTTTCTAATCAGTTATATGTTTGCATCATTTTTATCGTATATATAATGAATTAATACCCATAAACTGAAAATTCACAATAACGTGGAAAAACGGCAAAATATTGTCTAATTCGATGATATTTTGTTTTAATAACGTGAAGGAAAAGGAGATAATAAACGTCAAAATATTGCTAAATTCGATGATTTTTCGTACGAAACAAAATACAAGAAAACTTGCTTAAAATGCAATATTTTGCGACATTCTGAGATTTGAAGGCCAAATCACATATCGTGATACAACATGAAATAGTATCGAAATATTGGTAAAAAACGAATATATTTACGTAAAATAACACTACTTGAAAAACGTGAAAAAAGTCACTATTTTACCATATATGAGGATTTTAACTTCAAATCATAGAGCGAGGTTTCGTATTATTTAGATCCAAGAAAAGACATATGACAATGTTGTTTCCAATACAAATGATAAAAACCAATGTGTTTTCATTAGAATTAACTAAAATGTTCCTGATTTTCCGTTTATATTACCGATGGAAGATGTACACGAAAACCGCTCTATTCCGGCTGAAATTTTGATATATGCAATAAAAACAGAACTTCTCCCCTTTTGAATATCTTACTCAGTATTTTAACGAGAAACAAATAGTTGATTGAAAATGAAGTATTTAAGGTTATTATCAAATCAATTATGTGTTTGCATCATTTTTATCGTACATATAATGAATTAATACCCATAAACTGAAAATTCACAAAAACGTGGAAAAACGGCAAAATATTGCCTAATTCGATGATATTTTGTTTTAATCACATGAAGGAAAAGGAGATAATAAACGTCAAAATATTGCTAAATTCGATGATTTTTCGTACGAAACAAAATGCAAGAAAACTTGCTTTAAATGCAATATTATGCAACATTTTGAGATTTGAAGGCAAATCACATATCATGATACTACATAAAATAGTATCAAAATATTGGTAAAAATGAATATATTTACGTAATATCAAACTATATGAGAAACGTGAAAACAGTCACTATTTAACCATATTTGAGGATTTTAACTTCAAATCATAGAGCGAGGTTTCGTATTATATAGATCCAAGAAAAGACATATGACTAGGTTGTTTCCAATACAAATGATAAAACCAATCTGTTTTCATTAGAATTAACTTTAGAATTAATTAGAATGTTCCTGATTTTCCGTTTATATTACCGATGGAAGATGTACACGTAAAACCGCTCTAATCCGGCTGAAACGTCGATATCTGCAATAAAAACAGAACTTCTCCCCTTTTCAATATCTTACTCAGTATTTTAACGAGAAACAAATAGTTGATTGAAAATGAAGTATTTAAGGTTATTATCTAATCAATTATGTGTTTGCATCATTTTTATCGTATATATAATGAATTACTGAAAATTCACAATAACGTGAAAAAACGGCAAAATATTGCCTAAATCGATGATATTTTGTTTTAATCACATGAAGGAAAAGGAGATAATAAACGTCAAAATATTGCTAAATTCGATGATTTTTCGTAAGAAACAAAATGCAAGAAAACTTTCTTAAAATGCAATATTATGTGACATTCTGAGATTTGAAGGCCAAATCACATATCGTGATACTACATGAAATAGTATCGAAATATTGGTAAAAACGAATATATTTACGTAATGTCAAACTACTTGAAAAACGTGAAAAAAGTCACTATTTAACCATATTTGAGGATTTTAACTTCATATCATAGAGCGAGGTTCCGTATTATTTAGATCTAAGAAAAGACATATGACAATGTTGTTTCCAATACAAATGATAAAACCCAATGTGTTTTCATTAGAATTAACTAAAATGTTCCTGATTTTCCGTTTATATTACCGATGGAAGATGTACACGAAAACCGCTCTATTCCGGCTGAAATTTTGATATATGAAATAAAAACAGAACTTCTCCCCTTTTCAATATCTTACTCAGTATTTTAACGAGAAACAAATAGTTGATTGAAAATGAAGTATTTAAGGTTATTATCAAATCAATTATGTGTTTGCATCATTTTTATCGTACATATAATGAATTAATACCCATAAACTGAAAATTCACAAAAACGTGGAAAAACGGCAAAATATTGCCTAATTCGATGATATTTTGTTTTAATCACATGAAGGAAAAGGAGATAATAAACGTCAAAATATTGCTAAATTCGATGATTTTTCGTACGAAACAAAATGCAAGAAAACTTGCTTAAAATGCAATATTATGCAACATTTTGAGATTTGAAGGCAAATCACATATCGTGATACTACATAAAATAGTATCGAAATATTGGTAAAAATGAATATATTTACGTAATATCAAACTATATGAGAAACGTGAAAACAGTCACTATTTAACCATATTTGAGGATTTTAACTTCAAATCATAGAGCGAGGTTTCGTATTATTTAGATCCAAGAAAAGACATATGACAAGGTTGTTTCCAATACAAATGATAAAACCAATCTGTTTTCATTAGAATTAACTTTAGAATTAATTAGAATGTTCCTGATTTTCCGTTTATATTACCGATGGAAGATGTACACGTAAAACCGCTCTAATCCGGCTGAAACGTCGATATCTGCAATAAAAACAGAACTTCTCCCCTTTTCAATATCTTACTCAGTATTTTAACGAGAAACAAATAGTTGATTGAAAATGAAGTATTTAAGGTTATTATCTAATCAATTATGTGTTTGCATCATTTTTATCGTATATATAATGAATTAATACCCATAAACTGAAAATTCACAATAACGTGGAAAAACGGCAAAATATTGCCTAAATCGATGATATTTTGTTTTAATCACATGAAGGAAAAGGAGATAATAAACGTCAAAATATTGCTAAATTCGATGATTTTTCGTACGAAACAAAATGCAAGAAAACTTGCTTAAAATGCAATATTATGCAACATTTTGAGATTTGAAGGCAAATCACATATCGTGATACTACATAAAATAGTATCGAAATATTGGTAAAAATGAATATATTTACGTAATATCAAACTATATGAGAAACGTGAAAACAGTCACTATTTAACCATATTTGAGGATTTTAACTTCAAATCATAGAGCGAGGTTTCGTATTATTTAGATCCAATAAAAGACATATGACAAGGTTGTTTCCAATACAAATGATAAAACCAATCTGTTTTCATTAGAATTAACTTTAGAATTAATTAGAATGTTCCTGATTTTCCGTTTATATTACCGATGGAAGATGTACACGTAAAACCGCTCTAATCCGGCTGAAACGTCGATATCTGCAATAAAAACAGAACTTCTCCCCTTTTCAATATCTTACTCAGTATTTTAACGAGAAACAAATAGTTGATTGAAAATGAAGTATTTAAGGTTATTATCTAATCAATTATGTGTTTGCATCATTTTTATCGTATATATAATGAATTAATACCCATAAACTGAAAATTCACAATAACGTGGAAAAACGGCAAAATATTGCCTAAATCGATGATATTTTGTTTTAATCACATGAAGGAAAAGGATATAATAAACGTCAAAATATTGCTAAATTCGATGATTTTTCGTAAGAAACAAAATGCAAGAAAACTTTCTTAAAATGCAATATTATGTGACATTCTGAGATTTGAAGGCCAAATCACATATCGTGATACTACATGAAATAGTATCGAAATATTGGTAAAAACGAATATATTTACGTAATGTCAAACTTCTTGAAAAACGTGAAAAAAGTCACTATTTAACCATATTTGAGGATTTTAACTTCAAATCATAGAGCGAGGTTCCGTATTATTTAGATCCAAGAAAAGACATATGACAATGTTGTTTCCAATACAAATGATAAAACCCAATGTGTTTTCATTAGAATTAACTAAAATGTTCCTGATTTTCCGTTTATATTACCGATGGAAGATGTACACGAAAACCGCTCTATTGCAGCTGAAACGTCGATATATGCAATAAAAACAGAACTTCTCCCCTTTTCAATATCTTACTCAGTATTTTAACGAGAAACAAATAGTTGATTGAAAATGAAGTATTTAAGGTTATTATCAAATCAATTATGTGTTTGCATCATTTTTATCGTACATATAATGAATTAATACCCATAAACTGAAAATTCACAAAAACGTGGAAAAACGGCAAAATATTGCCTAATTCGATGATATTTTGTTTTAATCACATGAAGGAAAAGGAGATAATAAACGTCAAAATATTGCTAAATTCGATGATTTTTCGTACGAAACAAAATGCAAGAAAACTTGCTTAAAATGCAATATTATGCAACATTTTGAGATTTGAAGGCAAATCACATATCGTGATACTACATAAAATAGTATCGAAATATTGGTAAAAATGAATATATTTACGTAATATCAAACTATATGAGAAACGTGAAAACAGTCACTATTTAACCATATTTGAGGATTTTAACTTCAAATCATAGAGCGAGGTTTCGTATTATTTAGATCCAAGAAAAGACATATGACAAGGTTGTTTCCAATACAAATGATAAAACCAATCTGTTTTCATTAGAATTAACATAAGAATTAATTAGAATGTTCCTGATTTTCCGTTTATATTACCGATGGAAGATGTAAACGTAAAACCGCTCTAATCCGGCTGAAACGTCGATATATGCAATAAAAACCGAACTTCTCCCCTTTTCAATATCCGACTCAGTATTTTAACGAGAAACAAATAGTTGATTGAAAATGAAGTATTTAAGGATAATTTCCAATCAATTATGTGTTTGCATCATTTTTATCGTATATTTAATGAATTAATACCCAAAGACTGAAAATTCACAAAAACGTGGAAAAACGGCAAAATATTGCCTAATTCGATGATATTTTGTTTAAATCACATGAAGGAAAAGGAGATGATAAACGTCAAAGTATTGCTAAATTCGATGATTTTTCGTACGACACAAAATGCAAGAAAACTTGCTTAAAATGCAATATTATGCGAAATTCTGAGATTTGAAGGCCAAATCACATATCGTGATACTACATGAAATAGTATCGAAATATTGGTAAAAACGAATATATTTACGTAAAATCACACTAAATGAAAAACGTGAAAAAAGTCACTATTTTACCATATATGAAAATTTTAACTTCAAATCATAGAGCGAGGTTTCGTATTATTTAGATCCAAGAAAAGACATATGACAATGTTGTTTCCAATACAAATGATAAAAACCAATGTGTTTTCATTAGAATTAACTAAAATGTTCCTGATTTTCCGTTTATATTACCGATGGAAGATGTACACGAAAACCGCTCTATTCCGGCTGAAATTTTGATATATGCAATAAAAACAGAACTTCTCCCCTTTTCAATATCTAACTCAGTATTTTAACGAGAAACAAATAGTTGATTGAAAATGAAGTATTTAAGGTTATTATCAAATCAATTATGTGTTTGCATCATTTTTATCGTACATATAATGAATTAATACCCATAAACTGAAAATTCACAAAAACGTGGAAAAACGGCAAAATATTGCCTAATTCGATGATATTTTCTTTTAATCACATGAAGGAAAAGGAGATAATAAACGTCAAAATATTGCGAAATTCGATGATTTTTCGTACGAAACAAAATGCAAGAAAACTTGCTTTAAATGCAATATTTTGCGACATTCTGAGATTTGAAGGCCAAATAACATATCGTGATACTACATGAAATAGTATCGAAATATTGGTAAAAATGAATATATTTACGTAATGTCAAACTACTTGAAAAACGTGAAAAAAGTCACTATATAACCATATATAAGGATTTTAACTTCAAATCATAGAGCGAGGTTTCGTATTATTTAGATCCAAGAAAAGACATATGGCAATGTTGTTTCCAATACAAATGATAAAAACCAATGTGTTTTCATTAGAATTAATTAAAATGTTCCTGATTTTCCGTTTATATTACCGATGGAAGATGTACACGAAAACCGCTCTATTCCGGCTGAAATTTTGATATATGCAATAAAAACAGAACTTCTCCCCTTTTCAATATCTTACTCAGTATTTTAACGAGAAACAAATAGTTGATTGAAAATGAAGTATTTAAGGTTATTATCAAATCAATTATGTGTTTGCATCATTTTTATCGTACATATAATGAATTAATACCCATAAACTGAAAATTCACAAAAACGTGGAAAAACGGCAAAATATTGCCTAATTCGATGATATTTTGTTTTAATCACATGAAGGAAAAGGAGATAATAAACGTCAAAATATTGCTAAATTCGATGATTTTTCGTACGAAACAAAATACAAGAAAACTTGCTTAAAATGCAATATTATGCAACATTTTGAGATTTGAAGGCAAATCACATATCGTGATACTACATAAAATAGTATCGAAATATTGGTAAAAATGAATATATTTACGTAATATCAAACTATATGAGAAACGTGAAAACAGTCACTATTTAACCATATTTGAGGATTTTAACTTCAAATCATAGAGCGAGGTTTCGTATTATTTAGATCCAAGAAAAGACATATGACAAGGTTGTTTCCAATACAAATGATAAAACCAATCTGTTTTCATTAGAATTAACTTTAGAATTAATTAGAATGTTCCAGATTTTCCGTTTATATTACCGATGGAAGATGTACACGTAAAACCGCTCTAATCCGGCTGAAACGTCGATATCTGCAATAAAAACAGAACTTCTCCCCTTTTCAATATCTTACTCAGTATTTTAACGAGAAACAAATAGTTGATTGAAAATGAAGTATTTAAGGTTATTATCTAATCAATTATGTGTTTGCATCATTTTTATCGTATATATAATGAATTACTGAAAATTCACAATAACGTGGAAAAACGGCAAAATATTGCCTAAATCGATGATATTTTGTTTAAATCACATGAAGGAAAAGGAGATAATAAACGTCAAAATATTGCTAAATTCGATGATTTTTCGTAAGAAACAAAATGCAAGAAAACTTTCTTAAAATGCAATATTATGTGACATTCTGAGATTTGAAGGCCAAATCACATATCGTGATACTACATGAAATAGTATCGAAATATTGGTAAAAACGAATATATTTACGTAATGTCAAACTACTTGAAAAACGTGAAAAAAGTCACTATTTAACCATATTTGAGGATTTTAACTTCAAATCATAGAGCGAGGTTCCGTATTATTTAGATCCAAGAAAAGACATATGACAATGTTGTTTCCAATACAAATGATAAAACCCAATGTGTTTTCATTAGAATTAACTAAAATGTTCCTGATTTTCCGTTTATATTACCAATGGAAGATGTACACGAAAACCGCTCTATTGCAGCTGAAACGTCGATATATGCAATAAAAACAGAACTTCTCCCCTTTTCAATATCTTACTCAGTATTTTAACGAGAAACAAATAGTTGATTGAAAATGAAGTATTTAAGGTTAATTTCCAATCAATTATGTGTTTGCATCATTTTTATCGTATATATAATGAATTAATACCCATAAATTGAAAATTCACAATAACGTGGAAAAACGGCAAAATATTGCCTAAATCGATGATATTTTGTTTTAATCACATGAAGGAAAAGGAGATAATAAACGTCAAAATATTGCTAAATTCGATGATTTTTCGTACGAAACAAAATACAAGAAAACTTGCTTAAAATGCAATATTATGCGACATTCTGAGATTTCAAGGCCAAATCACATATCGTGATACTACATGAAATAGTATCGAAATATTGGTAAAAATGAATCTATTTACGTAATGTCAAACTACATGAAAAACGTGAAAAAAGTCACTATTTAACCATATTTGAGGATTTTAACTTAAAATCATATAGCGAGGTTTCGTATTATATAGTTCCAAGAAAAGACATATGACAAAGTTGTTTCCAATACAAATGATAAAACCAATCTGTTTTCATTAGAATTAACATAAGAATTAATTAGAATGTTCCTGATTTTCCGTTTATATTACCGATGGAAGATGTAAACGTAAAACCGCTCTAATCCGGCTGAAACGTCGATATATGCAATAAAAACCGAACTTCTCCCCTTTTCAATATCCTACTCAGTATTTAAACGAGAAACAAATAGTTGATTGAAAATGAAGTATTTAAGGATAATTTCCAATCAATTATGTGTTTGCATCATTTTTATCGTATATTTAATGAATTAATACCCAAAGACTGAAAATTCACAAAAACGTGGAAAAACGGCAAAATATTGCCTAATTCGATGATATTTTGTTTAAATCACATGAAGGAAAAGGAGATGATAAACGTCAAAGTATTGCTAAATTCGATGATTTTTCGTACGAAACAAAATGCAAGAAAACTTGCTTAAAATGCAATATTATGCGAAATTCTGAGATTTGAAGGCCAAATCACATATCGTGATACTACATGAAATAGTATCGAAATATTGGTAAAAACGAATATATTTACGTAAAATCACACTAAATGAAAAACGTGAAAAAAGTCACTATTTTACCATATATGAAAATTTTAACTTCAAATCATAGAGCAAGGTTTCGTATTATTTAGATCCAAGAAAAGACATATGACAATGTTGTTTCCAATACAAATGATAAAAACCAATGTGTTTTCATTAGAATTAACTAAAATGTTCCTGATTTTCCGTTTATATTACCGATGGAAGATGTACACGAAAACCGCTCTATTCCGGCTGAAACGTCGATATATGCAATAAAAGAAGAACTTCTCCCCTTTTCAATATCTTACTCAGTATTTTAACGAGAAACAAATAGTTGATTGAAAATGAAGTATTTAAGGTTATTGTCCAATCAATTATGTGTTAGCATCATTTTTATCGTATATATAATGAATTAATACCCATAAACTGAAAATTCACAGAAACGTGGAAAAACGGCAAAATATTGCCTAATTCGATGATATTTTGTTTAAATCACATAGAGGAAAAGGGGGGATGATGAACGTCAAAATATTTCTAAATTCGATGATTTTTCGTACGAAACAAAATGCAAGAAAACTTGCTTAAAATGCAATATTATGCGACATTCTGAGATTTGAAGGCCAAATCACATATCGTGATACTACATGAAATAGTATCGAAATATTGGTAAAAATGAATATATTTACGTAATGTCAAACTACATGAAAAACGTGAAAAAAGTCACTATTTAACCATATTTGAGGATTTTAACTTCAAATCATAGAGCGAGGTTTCGTATTATTTAGATCCAAGAAAAACATATGACAAGGTTGTTTCCAATACAAATGATAAAACCAATCTGTTTTCATTAAAATTTACATAAGAATTAATTAGAATGTTCCTGATTTTCCGTTTATATTACCGATGGAAGATGTAAACGTAAAACCGCTCTAATCCGGCTGAAACGTCGATATATGCAATAAAAACCGAACTTCTCCCCTTTTCAATATCCCACTCAGTATTTTAACGAGAAACAAATAGTTGATTGAAAATGAAGTATTTAAGGATAATTTCCAATCAATTATGTGTTTGCATCATTTTTATCGTATATTTAATGAATTAATAGCCAAAGACTGAAATTTCACAAAAACGTGGAAAAACGGCAAAATATTGCCTAATTCGATGATATTTTGTTTAAATCACATGAAGGAAAAGGAGATGATAAACGTCAAAGTATTGCTAAATTCGATGATTTTTCGTACGAAACAAAATGCAAGAAAACTTGCATAAAATGCAATATTATGCGAAATTCTGAGATTTGAAGGCCAAATCACATATCGTGATACTACATAAAATAGTATCGAAATATTGGTAAAAACGAATATATTTACGTAAAATCACACTAAATGAAAAACGTGAAAAAAGTCACTATTTTACCATATATGAAAATTTTAACTTCAAATCATAGAGCGAGGTTTCGTATTATTTAGATCCAAGAAAAGACATATGACAATGTTGTTTCCAATACAAATGATAAAAACCAATGTGTTTTCATTAGAATTAACTAAAATGTTCCTGATTTTCCGTTTATATTACCGATGGAAGATGTACACGAAAACCGCTCTATTCCGGCTGGAACGTCGATATATGCAATAAAAACAGAACTTCTCCCCTTTTCAGTATCCTACTCAGTATTTTAACGAAAAACAAAGAGTTGATTGAAAATGAAGTATTTAAGGTTATTATCTAATCAATTATGTGTTTGCATCATTTTTATCGTATATATAATGAATTAATACCCATAAACTGAAAATTCACAGAAACGTGGAAAAACGGCAAAATATTGCCTAATTCGATGATATTTTGTTTTAATCACATGAAGGAAAAGGAGATAATAAACGTCAAAATATTGCTAAATTCGATGATTTTTTGTACGAAACAAAATGCAAGAAAACTTGCTTAAAATGCAATATTATGCAACATTCTGAGATTTGAAGGCCAAATCACATATCGTGATACTACATAAAATAGTATCGAAATATTGGTAAAAATTAATATATTTACGTAATATCAAACTACATGAGAAACGTGAAAACAGTCACTATTTAACCATATTTGAGGATTTTAACTTCAAATCATAGACCGAGGTTTCGTATTATTTAGATCCAAGAAAAGACATATGACAAGGTTGTATCCAATACAAATGATAAAACCAATCTGTTTTCATTAGAAATAACTTTAGAATTAATTAGAATGTTCCTGATTTTCCGTTTATATTACCGATGGAAGATGTACACGTAAAACCGCTCTAATCCGGCTGAAACGTCGATATATGCAATAAAAACCGAACTTCTCCCCTTTTCAATATCCTACTCAGTATTTTAACGAGAAACAAATAGTTGATTGAAAATGAAGTATTTAAGGTTATTGTCTAATCAATTATGTGTTAGCATCATTTTTATCGTATATATAATGAATTAATACCCATAAACTGAAAATTCACAAAAACGAGGAAAAACGGCAAAATATTGCCTAATTCGATGATATTTTGTTTTAATCACATAGAGGAAAAGGGGATGATAAACGTCAAAATATTGCTAAATTCGATGATTTTTCGTAAGAAACAAAATGCAAGAAAACTTGCTTAAAATGCAATATTATGCGACATTCTGAGATTTGAAGGCCAAATCACATATCGTGATACTACATTAAATAGTATCGAAATATTGGTATAAACAAATATATTTACGTAAAATCACACTACATGAAAAACGTGAAAAAGTCACTAATTTACCATATATGAGGATTTTAACTTCAAATCATAGAGCTAGGTATCGTATTATTTAGATACAAGAAAAGACATATGACAATGTTGTTTCTAATACAAATGATAAAAACCAATGTGTTTTCATTAGAATTAACTAAAATGTTCCTGATTTTCCGTTTATATTACCGATGTAAGGTGTACACGAAAACCGCTCTATTCCGGCTGAAACGTCGATATATGCAATAAAAACAGAACTTCTTTTCTTTTCAATATCCTACTCAGTATTTTAACGAGAAACAAATAGTTGATTGAAAATGAAGTATTTAAGGTTATTATCTAATCAATTATGTGGTTGCATCATTTTTATCGTATATATAATGAATTAATACCCATAAACTGAAAATTCACAAAAACGTGGAAAAACGGCAAAATATTGCCTAATTCGATGATATTTTGTTTAAATCACATAGAGGAAAAGGGGGATGATGAACGTCAAAATATTTCTAAATTCGATGATTTTTCGTACGAAACAAAATGCAAGAAAACTTGCTTAAAATGCAATATTATGCGACATTCTGAGATTTGAAGGCCAAATCACATATCGTGATACTACATGAAATAGTATCGAAATATTGGTAAAAATGAATATATTTACGTAATGTCAAACTACATGAAAAACGTGATAAAAGTCACTATTTAAAAATATTTGAGGATTTTAACTTCAAATCATAGAGCGAGGTTTCGTATTATTTAGATCCAAGAAAAGACATATGACAAGGTTGTTTCCAATACAAATGATAAAACCAATCTGTTTTCATTAAAATTTACATAAGAATTAATTAGAATGTTCCTGATTTTCCGTTTATATTACCGAAGGAAGATGTAAACGTAAAACCGCTCTAATCCGGCTGAAACGTCGATATATGCAATAAAAACCGAACTTCTCCCCTTTTCAATATCCTACTCAGTATTTTAACGAGAAACAAATAGTTGATTGAAAATGAAGTATTTAAGGATAATTTCCAATCAATTATGTGTTTGCATCATTTTTATCGTATATTTAATGAATTAATAGCCAAAGACTGAAATTTCACAAAAACGTGGAAAAACGGCAAAATATTGCCTAATTCGATGATATTTTGTTTAAATCACATGAAGGAAAAGGAGATGATAAACGTCAAAGTATTGCTAAATTCGATGATTTTTCGTACGAAACAAAATGCAAGAAAACTTGCTTAAAATGCAATATTATGCGAAATTCTGAGATTTGAAGGCCAAATCACATATCTTGATACTACATAAAATAGTATCGAAATATTGGTAAAAACGAATATATTTACGTAAAATCACACTAAATGAAAAACGTGAAAAAAGTCACTATTTTACCATATATGAAAATTTTAACTTCAAATCATAGAGCGAGGTTTCGTATTATTTAGATCGAAGAAAAGACATATGACAATGTTGTTTCCAATACAAATGATAAAAACCATTGTGTTTTCATTAGAATTAATTAAAATGTTCCTGATTTTCCGTTTATATTACCGATGGAAGAAGTACACGAAAACCGCTCTATTTCGGCTGAAATTTCGATATATTCAATAAAAACAGAACTTCTCCCCTTTTCAATATCTTACTCAGTATTTTAACGAGAAACAAATAGTTGATTGAAAATGAAGTATATAAGGTTATTTTCTAATCAGTTATATGTTTGCATCATTTTTATCGTATATATAATGAATTAATACCCATAAACTGAAAATTCACAATAACGTGGAAAAACGGCAAAATATTGTCTAATTCGATGATATTTTGTTTTAATAACGTGAAGGAAAAGGAGATAATAAACGTCAAAATATTGCTAAATTCGATGATTTTTCGTACGAAACAAAATACAAGAAAACTTGCTTAAAATGCAATATTTTGCGACATTCTGAGATTTCAAGGCCAAATCACATATCGTGATACTACATGAAACAGTATCGAAATATTGGTACAAAATGAATATATTTACGTAATGTCAAACTACATGAAAAACGTGAAAATTCACTATTTAACCATATTTGAGGATTTTAACTTCAAATCATATAGCGAGGTTTCGTATTATTTAGATCCAAGAAAAGACATATGAAAAGGTTGTTTCCAATACAAATGATAAAACCAATCTGTTTTCATTAGAATTAACATTAGAATTAATTAGAATGTTCCTGATTTTCCGTTTATATTACCGATGGAAGATGTACACGTAAAACCGCTCTAATCTGGCTGAAACGTCGATATATGCAAAAAAAAACGAACTTTTCCCCTTTTCAATATCCTACTCAGTATTTTAACGAGAAACAAATAGTTGATTGAAAATGAAGTATTTAAGGTTAATTTCCAATCAATTATGTGTTTGCATCATTTTTATCGTATATTTAATGAATTAATACCCATAAACTGAAAATTCACAGAAACGTGGAAAAACGGCAAAATATTGCCTAATTCGATGATATTTTGTTTAAATCACATGAAGGAAAAGATGATAAACGTCAAAATATTGCTAAATTCGATGATTTTTCGTACGAAACAAAATGCAAGAAAACTTACTTAAAATGGAATATTATGCGAAATTCTGAGATTTGAAGGCCAAATCACATATCGTGATACAACATGAAATAGTATCGAAATATTGGTAAAAATGAATATATTTACGTAATGTCAAACTACTTGAAAAACGTGAAAAAAGTCACAATTTAACCATATATAAGGATTTTAACTTCAAATCATAGAGCGAGGTTTCGTATTATTTAGATCCAAGAAAAGACATATGGCAATGTTGTTTCCAATACAAATGATAAAAACCAATGTGTTTTCATTAGAATTAATTAAAATGTTCCTGATTTTCCGTTTATATTACCGATGGAAGATGTACACGAAAACCGCTCTATTCCGGCTGAAATTTTGATATATGCAATAAAAACAGAACTTCTCCCCTTTTCAATATCTTACTCAGTATTTTAACGAGAAACAAATAGTTGATTGAAAATGAAGTGTTTAAGGTTATTATCAAATCAATTATGTGTTTGCATCATTTTTATCGTACATATAATGAATTAATACCCCTAAACTGAAAATTCACAAAAACGTGGAAAAACGGCAAAATATTGCCTAATTCGATGATATTTTGTTTTAATCACATGAAGGAAAAGGAGATAATAAACGTCAAAATATTGCTAAATTCGATGATTTTTCGTACGAAACAAAATGCAAGAAAACTTGCTTAAAATGCAATATTATGCAACTTTTGAGATTTGAAGGCAAATCACATATCGTGATACTACATAAAATAGTATCGAAATATTGGTAAAAATGAATATATTTACGTAATATCAATCTATATGAGAAACGTGAAAACAGTCACTATTTAACCATATTTGAGGATTTTAACTTCAAATCATAGAGCGAGGTTTCGTATTATTTAGATCCAAGAAAAGACATATGACAAGGTTGTTTCCAATACAAATGATAAAACCAATCTGTTTTCATTAGAATTAACTTTAGAATTAATTAGAATGTTCCAGATTTTCCGTTTATATTACCGATGGAAGATGTACACGTAAAACCGCTCTAATCCGGCTGAAACGTCGATATCTGCAATAAAAACAGAACTTCTCCCCTTTTCAATATCTTACTCAGTATTTTAACGAGAAACAAATAGTTGATTGAAAATGAAGTATTTAAGGTTATTATCTAATCAATTATGTGTTTGCATCATTTTTATCGTATATATAATGAATTACTGAAAATTCACAATAACGTGGAAAAACGGCAAAATATTGCCTAAATCGATGATATTTTGTTTTAATCACATGAAGGAAAAGGAGATAATAAACGTCAAAATATTGCTAAATTCGATGATTTTTCGTAAGAAACAAAACGCAAGAAAACTTTCTTAAAATGCAATATTATGTGACATTCTGAGATTTGAAGGCCAAATCACATATCGTGATACTACATGAAATAGTATCGAAATATTGGTAAAAACGAATATATTTACGTAATGTCAAACTACTTGAAAAACGTGAAAAAAGTCACTATTTAACCATATTTGAGGATTTTAACTTCAAATCATAGAGCGAGGTTCCGTATTATTTAGATCCAAGAAAAGACATATGACAATGTTGTTTCCAATACAAATGATAAAACCCAATGTGTTTTCATTAGAATTAACTAAAATGTTCCTGATTTTCCGTTTATATTACCGATGGAAGATGTACACGAAAACCGCTCTATTGCAGCTGAAACGTCGATATATGCAATAAAAACAGAACTTCTCCCCTTTTCAATATCTTACTCAGTATTTTAACGAGAAACAAATAGTTGATTGAAAATGAAGTATTTAAGGTTATTATCTAATCAATTATGTGTTTGCATCATTTTTATCGTATATATAATGAATTAATACCCATAAACTGAAAATTCACAATAACGTGGAAAAACGGCAAAATATTGCCTAAATCGATGATATTTTGTTTTAATCACATGAAGGAAAAGGAGATAATAAACGTCAAAATATTGCTAAATTCGATGATTTTTCGTACGAAACAAAATACAAGAAAACTTGCTTAAAATGCAATATTATGCGACATTCTGAGATTTCAAGGCCAAATCACATATCGTGATACTACATGAAATAGTATCGAAATATTGGTAAAAATGAATCTATTTACGTAATGTCAAACTACATGAAAAACGTGAAAAAAGTCACTATTTAACCATATTTGAGGATTTTAACTTAAAATCATATAGCGAGGTTTCGTATTATATAGTTCCAAGAAAAGACATATGACAAAGTTGTTTCCAATACAAATGATAAAACCAATCTGTTTTCATTAGAATTAACATAAGAATTAATTAGAATGTTCCTGATTTTCCGTTTATATTACCGATGGAAGATGTAAACGTAAAACCGCTCTAATCCGGCTGAAACGTCGATATATGCAATAAAAACCGAACTTCTCCCCTTTTCAATATCCTACTCAGTATTTTAACGAGAAACAAATAGTTGATTGAAAATGAAGTATTTAAGGATAATTTCCAATCAATTATGTGTTTGCATCATTTTTATCGTATATTTAATGAATTAATACCCAAAGACTGAAAATTCACAAAAACGTGGAAAAACGGCAAAATATTGCCTAATTCGATGATATTTTGTTTAAATCACATGAAGGAAAAGGAGATGATAAACGTCAAAGTATTGCTAAATTCGATGATTTTTCGTACGAAACAAAATGCAAGAAAACTTGCTTAAAATGCAATATTATGCGAAATTCTGAGATTTGAAGGCCAAATCACATATCGTGATACTACATGAAATAGTATCGAAATATTGGTAAAAACGAATATATTTACGTAAAATCACACTAAATGAAAAACGTGAAAAAAGTCACTATTTTACCATATATGAAAATTTTAACTTCAAATCATAGAGCAAGGTTTCGTATTATTTAGATCCAAGAAAAGACATATGACAATGTTGTTTCCAATACAAATGATAAAAACCAATGTGTTTTCATTAGAATTAACTAAAATGTTCCTGATTTTCCGTTTATATTACCGATGGAAGATGTACACGAAAACCGCTCTATTCCGGCTGAAACGTCGATATATGCAATAAAAGAAGAACTTCTCCCCTTTTCAATATCTTACTCAGTATTTTAACGAGAAACAAATAGTTGATTGAAAATGAAGTATTTAAGGTTATTATCTAATCAATTATGTGTTAGCATCATTTTTATCGTATATATATAATGAATTATTACCCATAAACTGAAAATTCACAAAAACGAGGAAAAACGGCAAAATATTGCCTAATTCGATGATATTTTGTTTTAATCACATAGAGGAAAAGGGGATGATAAACGTCAAAATATTGCTAAATTCGATGATTTTTCGTAAGAAACAAAATGCAAGAAAACTTGCTTAAAATGCAATATTATGCGACATTCTGAGATTTGAAGGCCAAATCACATATCGTGATACTACATGAAATAGTATCGAAATATTGGTATAAACAAATATATTTACGTAAAATCCCACTACATGAAAAACGTGAAAAAGTCACTAATTTACCATATATGAGGATTTTAACTTCAAATCATAGAGCGAGGTTTCGTATTATTTAGATACAAGAAAAGACATATGACAATGTTGTTTCTAATACAAATGATAAAAACCAATGTGTTTTCATTAGAATTAACTAAAATGTTCCTGATTTTCCGTTTATATTACCGATGTAAGATGTACACATAAACCGCTCTATTCCGGCTGAAACGTCGATATATGCAATAAAAACAGAACTTCTTTTCTTTTCAATATCCTACTCAGTATTTTAACGAGAAACAAATAGTTGATTGAAAATGAAGTATTTAAGGTTATTATCTAATCAATTATGTGGTTGCATCATTTTTATCGTATATATAATGAATTAATACCCATAAACTGAAAATTCACAGAAACGTGGAAAAACGGCAAAATATTGCCTAATTCGATGATATTTTGTTTAAATCACATAGAGGAAAAGGGGGGATGATGAACGTCAAAATATTTCTAAATTCGATGATTTTTCGTACGAAACAAAATGCAAGAAAACTTGCTTAAAATGCAATATTATGCGACATTCTGAGATTTGAAGGCCAAATCACATATCGTGATACTACATGAAATAGTATCGAAATATTGGTAAAAATGACTATATTTACGTAATGTCAAACTACATGAAAAACGTGAAAAAAGTCACTATTTAACCATATTTGAGGATTTTAACTTCAAATCATAGAGCGAGGTTTCGTATTATTTAGATCCAAGAAAAACATATGACAAGGTTGTTTCCAATACAAATGATAAAACCAATCTGTTTTCATTAAAATTTACATAAGAATTAATTAGAATGTTCCTGATTTTCCGTTTATATTACCGATGGAAGATGTAAACGTAAAACCGCTCTAATCCGGCTGAAACGTCGATATATGCAATAAAAACCGAACTTCTCCCCTTTTCAATATCCTACTCAGTATTTTAACGAGAAACAAATAGTTGATTGAAAATGAAGTATTTAAGGATAATTTCCAATCAATTATGTGTTTGCATCATTTTTATCGTATATTTAATGAATTAATAGCCAAAGACTGAAATTTCACAAAAACGTGGAAAAACGGCAAAATATTGCCTAATTCGATGATATTTTGTTTAAATCACATGAAGGAAAAGGAGATGATAAACGTCAAAGTATTGCTAAATTCGATGATTTTTCGTACGAAACAAAATGCAAGAAAACTTGCATAAAATGCAATATTATGCGAAATTCTGAGATTTGAAGGCCAAATCACATATCGTGATACTACATAAAATAGTATCGAAATATTGGTAAAAACGAATATATTTACGTAAAATCACACTAAATGAAAAACGTGAAAAAAGTCACTATTTTACCATATATGAAAATTTTAACTTCAAATCATAGAGCGAGGTTTCGTATTATTTAGATCCAAGAAAAGACATATGACAATGTTGTTTCCAATACAAATGATAAAAACCAATGTGTTTTCATTAGAATTAACTAAAATGTTCCTGATTTTCCGTTTATATTACCGATGGAAGATGTACACGAAAACCGCTCTATTCCGGCTGGAACGTCGATATATGCAATAAAAGCAGAACTTCTCCCCTTTTCAATATCCTACTCAGTATTTTAACGAAAAACAAAGAGTTGATTGAAAATGAAGTATTTAAGGTTATTATCTAATCAATTATGTGTTTGCATCATTTTTATCGTATATATAATGAATTAATACCCATAAACTGAAAATTCACAGAAACGTGGAAAAACGGCAAAATATTGCCTAATTCGATGATATTTTGTTTTAATCACATGAAGGAAAAGGAGATAATAAACGTCAAAATATTGCTAAATTCGATGATTTTTTGTACGAAACAAAATGCAAGAAAACTTGCTTAAAATGCAATATTATGCAACATTCTGAGATTTGAAGGCCAAATCACATATCGTGATACTACATAAAATAGTATCGAAATATTGGTAAAAATTAATATATTTACGTAATATCAAACTACATGAGAAACGTGAAAACAGTCACTATTTAACCATATTTGAGGATTTTAACTTCAAATCATAGACCGAGGTTTCGTATTATTTAGATCCAAGAAAAGACATATGACAAGGTTGTATCCAATACAAATGATAAAACCAATCTGTTTTCATTAGAAATAACTTTAGAATTAATTAGAATGTTCCTGATTTTCCGTTTATATTACCGATGGAAGATGTACACGTAAAACCGCTCTAATCCGGCTGAAACGTCGATATATGCAATAAAAACCGAACTTCTCCCCTTTTCAATATCCTACTCAGTATTTTAACGAGAAACAAATAGTTGATTGAAAATGAAGTATTTAAGGTTATTGTCTAATCAATTATGTGTTAGCATCATTTTTATCGTATATATAATGAATTAATACCCATAAACTGAAAATTCACAAAAACGAGGAAAAACGGCAAAATATTGCCTAATTCGATGATATTTTGTTTTAATCACATAGAGGAAAAGGGGATGATAAACGTCAAAATATTGCTAAATTCGATGATTTTTCGTAAGAAACAAAATGCAAGAAAACTTGCTTAAAATGCAATATTATGCGACATTCTGAGATTTGAAGGCCAAATCACATATCGTGATACTACATTAAATAGTATCGAAATATTGGTGTAAACAAATATATTTACGTAAAATCACACTACATGAAAAACGTGAAAAAGTCACTAATTTACCATATATGAGGATTTTAACTTCAAATCATAGAGCTAGGTATCGTATTATTTAGATACAAGAAAAGACATATGACAATGTTGTTTCTAATACAAATGATAAAAACCAATGTGTTTTCATTAGAATTAACTAAAATGTTCCTGATTTTCCGTTTATATTACCGATGTAAGGTGTACACGAAAACCGCTCTATTCCGGCTGAAACGTCGATATATGCAATAAAAACAGAACTTCTTTTCTTTTCAATATCCTACTCAGTATTTTAACGAGAAACAAATAGTTGATTGAAAATGAAGTATTTAAGGTTATTATCTAATCAATTATGTGGTTGCATCATTTTTATCGTATATATAATGAATTAATACCCATAAACTGAAAATTCACAGAAACGTGGAAAAACGGCAAAATATTGCCTAATTCGATGATATTTTGTTTAAATCACATAGAGGAAAAGGGGGATGATGAACGTCAAAATATTTCTAAATTCGATGATTTTTCGTACGAAACAAAATGCAAGAAAACTTGCTTAAAATGCAATATTATGCGACATTCTGAGATTTGAAGGCCAAATCACATATCGTGATACTACATGAAATAGTATCGAAATATTGGTAAAAATGAATATATTTACGTAATGTCAAACTACATGAAAAACGTGATAAAAGTCACTATTTAAAAATATTTGAGGATTTTAACTTCAAATCATAGAGCGAGGTTTCGTATTATTTAGATCCAAGAAATGACATATGACAAGGTTGTTTCCAATACAAATGATAAAACCAATCTGTTTTCATTAAAATTTACATAAGAATTAATTAGAATGTTCCTGATTTTCCGTTTATATTACCGAAGGTAGATGTAAACGTAAAACCGCTCTAATCCGGCTGAAACGTCGATATATGCAATAAAAACCGAACTTCTCCCCTTTTCAATATCCTACTCAGTATTTTAACGAGAAACAAATAGTTGATTGAAAATGAAGTATTTAAGGATAATTTCCAATCAATTATGTGTTTGCATCATTTTTATCGTATATTTAATGAATTAATAGCCAAAGACTGAAATTTCACAAAAACGTGGAAAAACGGCAAAATATTGCCTAATTCGATGATATTTTGTTTAAATCACATGAAGGAAAAGGAGATGATAAACGTCAAAGTATTGCTAAATTCGATGATTTTTCGTACGAAACAAAATGCAAGAAAACTTGCTTAAAATGCAATATTATGCGAAATTCTGAGATTTGAAGGCCAAATCACATATCTTGATACTACATAAAATAGTATCGAAATATTGGTAAAAACGAATATATTTACGTAAAATCACACTAAATGAAAAACGTGAAAAAAGTCACTATTTTACCATATATGAAAATTTTAACTTCAAATCATAGAGCGAGGTTTCGTATTATTTAGATCGAAGAAAAGACATATGACAATGTTGTTTCCAATACAAATGATAAAAACCATTGTGTTTTCATTAGAATTAATTAAAATGTTCCTGATTTTCCGTTTATATTACCGATGGAAGAAGTACACGAAAACCGCTCTATTTCGGCTGAAATTTCGATATATTCAATAAAAACAGAACTTCTCCCCTTTTCAATATCTTACTCAGTATTTTAACGAGAAACAAATAGTTGATTGAAAATGAAGTATATAAGGTTATTTTCTAATCAGTTATATGTTTGCATCATTTTTATCGTATATATAATGAATTAATACCCATAAACTGAAAATTCACAATAACGTGGAAAAACGGCAAAATATTGTCTAATTCGATGATATTTTGTTTTAATAACGTGAAGGAAAAGGAGATAATAAACGTCAAAATATTGCTAAATTCGATGATTTTTCGTACGAAACAAAATACAAGAAAACTTGCTTAAAATGCAATATTTTGCGACATTCTGAGATTTCAAGGCCAAATCACATATCGTGATACTACATGAAACAGTATCGAAATATTGGTACAAAATGAATATATTTACGTAATGTCAAACTACATGAAAAACGTGAAAATTCACTATTTAACCATATATGAGGATTTTAACTTCAAATCATATAGCGAGGTTTCGTATTATTTAGATCCAAGAAAAGACATATGAAAAGGTTGTTTCCAATACAAATGATAAAACCAATCTGTTTTCATTAGAATTAACATTAGAATTAATTAGAATGTTCCTGATTTTCCGTTTATATTACCGATGGAAGATGTACACGTAAAACCGCTCTAATCTGGCTGAAACGTCGATATATGCAAAAAAAAACGAACTTTTCCCCTTTTCAATATCCTACTCAGTATTTTAACGAGAAACAAATAGTTGATTGAAAATGAAGTATTTAAGGTTAATTTCCAATCAATTATGTGTTTGCATCATTTTTATCGTATATTTAATGAATTAATACCCATAAACTGAAAATTCACAGAAACGTGGAAAAACGGCAAAATATTGCCTAATTCGATGATATTTTGTTTAAATCACATGAAGGAAAAGATGATAAACGTCAAAATATTGCTAAATTCGATGATTTTTCGTACGAAACAAAATGCAAGAAAACTTACTTAAAATGGAATATTATGCGAAATTCTGAGATTTGAAGGCCAAATCACATATCGTGATACAACATGAAATAGTATCGAAATATTGGTAAAAATGAATATATTTACGTAATGTCAAACTACTTGAAAAACGTGAAAAAAGTCACAATTTAACCATATATAAGGATTTTAACTTCAAATCATAGAGCGAGGTTTCGTATTATTTAGATCCAAGAAAAGACATATGGCAATGTTGTTTCCAATACAAATGATAAAAACCAATGTGTTTTCATTAGAATTAATTAAAATGTTCCTGATTTTCCGTTTATATTACCGATGGAAGATGTACACGAAAACCGCTCTATTCCGGCTGAAATTTTGATATATGCAATAAAAACAGAACTTCTCCCCTTTTCAATATCTTACTCAGTATTTTAACGAGAAACAAATAGTTGATTGAAAATGAAGTGTTTAAGGTTATTATCAAATCAATTATGTGTTTGCTTCATTTTTATCGTACATATAATGAATTAATACCCCTAAACTGAAAATTCACAAAAACGTGGAAAAACGGCAAAATATTGCCTAATTCGATGATATTTTGTTTTAATCACATGAAGGAAAAGGAGATAATAAACGTCAAAATATTGCTAAATTCGATGATTTTTCGTACGAAACAAAATGCAAGAAAACTTGCTTAAAATGCAATATTATGCAACATTTTGAGATTTGAAGGCAAATCACATATCATGATACTACATAAAATAGTATCGAAATATTGGTAAAAATGAATATATTTACGTAATATCAAACTATATGAGAAACGTGAAAACAGTCACTATTTAACCATATTTGAGGATTTTAACTTCAAATCATAGAGCGAGGTTTCGTATTATTTAGATCCAAGAAAAGACATATGACTAGGTTGTTTCCAATACAAATGATAAAACCAATCTGTTTTCATTAGAATTAACTTTAGAATTAATTAGAATGTTCCTGATTTTCCGTTTATATTACCGATGGAAGATGTACACGTAAAACCGCTCTAATCCGGCTGAAACGTCGATATCTGCAATAAAAACAGAACTTCTCCCCTTTTCAATATCTTACTCAGTATTTTAACGAGAAACAAATAGTTGATTGAAAATGAAGTATTTAAGGTTATTATCTAATCAATTATGTGTTTGCATCATTTTTATCGTATATATAATGAATTACTGAAAATTCACAATAACGTGGAAAAACGGCAAAATATTGCCTAAATCGATGATATTTTGTTTTAATCACATGAAGGAAAAGGAGATAATAAACGTCAAAATATTGCTAAATTCGATGATTTTTCGTAAGAAACAAAATGCAAGAAAACTTTCTTAAAATGCAATATTATGTGACATTCTGAGATTTGAAGGCCAAATCACATATCGTGATACTACATGAAATAGTATCGAAATATTGGTAAAAACGAATATATTTACGTAATGTCAAACTACTTGAAAAACGTGAAAAAAGTCACTATTTAACCATATTTGAGGATTTTAACTTCAAATCATAGAGCGAGGTTCCGTATTATTTAGATCCAAGAAAAGACATATGACAATGTTGTTTCCAATACAAATGATAAAACCCAATGTGTTTTCATTAGAATTAACTAAAATGTTCCTGATTTTCCGTTTATATTACCGATGGAAGATGTACACGAAAACCGCTCTATTGCAGCTGAAACGTCGATATATGCAATAAAAACAGAACTTCTCCCCTTTTCAATATCTTACACAGTATTTTAACGAGAAACAAATAGTTGATTGAAAATGAAGTATTTAAGGTTATTATCTAATCAATTATGTGTTTGCATCATTTTTATCGTATATATAATGAATTAATACCCATAAACTGAAAATTCACAATAACGTGGAAAAACGGCAAAATATTGCCTAAATCGATGATATTTTGTTTTAATCACATGAAGGAAAAGGAGATAATAAACGTCAAAATATTGCTAAATTCGATGATTTTTCGTACGAAACAAAATACAAGAAAACTTGCTTAAAATGCAATATTATGCGACATTCTGAGATTTCAAGGCCAAATCACATATCGTGATACTACATGAAATAGTATCGAAATATTGGTAAAAATGAATCTATTTACGTAATGTCAAACTACATGAAAAACGTGAAAAAAGTCACTATTTAACCATATTTGAGGATTTTAACTTAAAATCATATAGCGAGGTTTCGTATTATATAGTTCCAAGAAAAGACATATGACAAGGTTGTTTCCAATACAAATGATAAAACCAATCTGTTTTCATTAGAATTAACATAAGAATTAATTAGAATGTTCCTGATTTTCTGTTTATATTACCGATGGAAGATGTAAACGTAAAACCGCTCTAATCCGGCTGAAACGTCGATATATGCAATAAAAACCGAACTTCTCCCCTTTTCAATATCCTACTCAGTATTTTAACGAGAAACAAATAGTTGATTGAAAATGAAGTATTTAAGGATAATTTCCAATCAATTATGTGTTTGCATCATTTTTATCGTATATTTAATGAATTAATACCCAAAGACTGAAAATTCACAAAAACGTGGAAAAACGGCAAAATATTGCCTAATTCGATGATATTTTGTTTAAATCACATGAAGGAAAAGGAGATGATAAACGTCAAAGTATTGCTAAATTCGATGATTTTTCGTACGAAACAAAATGCAAGAAAACTTGCTTAAAATGCAATATTATGCGAAATTCTGAGATTTGAAGGCCAAATCACATATCGTGATACTACATAAAATAGTATCGAAATATTGGTAAAAACGAATATATTTACGTAAAATCACACTAAATGAAAAACGTGAAAAAAGTCACTATTTTACCATATATGAAAATTTTAACTTCAAATCATAGAGCGAGGTTTCGTATTATTTAGATCCAAGAAAAGACATATGACAATGTTGTTTCCAATACAAATGATAAAAACCAATGTGTTTTCATTAGAATTAACTAAAATGTTCCTGATTTTCCGTTTATATTACCGATGGAAGATGTACACGAAAACCGCTCTATTCCGGCTGGAACGTCGATATATGCAATAAAAACAGAACTTCTCCCCTTTTCAATATCCTACTCAGTATTTTAACGAAAAACAAATAGTTGATTGAAAATGAAGTATTTAAGGTTATTATCTAATCAATTATGTGTTTGCATCATTTTTATCGTATATATAATGAATTAATACCCATAAACTGAAAATTCACAGAAACGTGGAAAAACGGCAAAATATTGCCTAATTCGATGATATTTTGTTTTAATCACATGAAGGAAAAGGAGATAATAAACGTCAAAATATTGCTAAATTCGATGATTTTTTGTACGAAACAAAATGCAAGAAAACTTGCTTAAAATGCAATATTATGCAACATTCTGAGATTTGAAGGCCAAATCACATATCGTGATACTACATAAAATAGTATCGAAATATTGGTAAAAATTAATATATTTACGTAATATCAAACTACATGAGAAACGTGAAAACAGTCACTATTTAACCATATTTGAGGATTTTAACTTCAAATCATAGACCGAGGTTTCGTATTATTTAGATCCAAGAAAAGACATATGACAAGGTTGTATCCAATACAAATGATAAAACCAATCTGTTTTCATTAGAAATAACTTTAGAATTAATTAGAATGTTCCTGATTTTCCGTTTATATTACCGATGGAAGATGTACACGTAAAACCGCTCTAATCCGGCTGAAACGTCGATATATGCAATAAAAACCGAACTTCTCCCCTTTTCAATATCCTACTCAGTATTTTAACGAGAAACAAATAGTTGATTGAAAATGAAGTATTTAAGGTTATTGTCTAATCAATTATGTGTTAGCATAATTTTTATCGTATATATAATGAATTAATACCCATAAACTGAAAATTCACAAAAACGAGGAAAAACGGCAAAATATTGCCTAATTCGATGATATTTTGTTTTAATCACATAGAGGAAAAGGGGATGATAAACGTCAAAATATTGCTAAATTCGATGATTTTTCGTAAGAAACAAAATGCAAGAAAACTTGCTTAAAATGCAATATTTTGCGACATTCTGAGATTTGAAGGCCAAATCACATATCGTGATACTACATGAAATAGTATCGAAATATTGGTATAAACAAATATATTTACGTAAAATCACACTACATGAAAAACGTGAAAAAATCACTAATTTACCATATATGAGGATTTTAACTTCAAATCATAGAGCTAGGTTTCGTATTATTTAGATACAAGAAAAGACATATGACAATGTTGTTTCTAATACAAATGATAAAAACCAATGTGTTTTCATTAGAATTAACTAAAATGTTCCTGATTTTCCGTTTATATTACCGATGGAAGATGGACACGAAACCCGCTCTATTCCGGCTGAAACGTCGAAATATGCAAAAAAACAGAACTTCTCCCCTTTTCAATATCCTACTCAGTATTTTAACGAAAAACAAATAGTTGATTGAAAATGAAGTATTTAAGGTTATTATCTAATCAATTATGTGTTTGCATCATTTTTATCGTATATATAATGAATTAATACCCATAAACTGAAAATTCACAGAAACGTGGAAAAACGGCTAAATATTGCATAATTCGATGATATTTTGTTTTAATCACATGAAGGAAAAGGAGATAATAAACGTCAAAATATTGCTAAATTCGATGATTTTTCGTACGAAACAAAATGCAAGAAAACTTGCTTAAAATGCAATATTATGCAACATTCTGAGATTTGAAGGCCAAATCACATATCGTGATACTACATAAAATAGTATCGAAATATTGGTAAAAATGAATATATTTACGTAATATCAAACTACATTATAAACGTGAAAACAGTCACTATTTAACCATATTTGAGGATTTTAACTTCAAATCATAGAGCGAGGTTTCGTATTATTTAGATCCAAGAAACGACATATGACAATGTTTTTTCCAATACAAATGATAAAAACCAATGTGTTTTCATTATAATTAACTAAAATGTTCCTGATATTCCGTTTGAAAAGGGGATGATAAACGTCAAAATATTACTAAATTCGATGATTTTTCGTACGAAACAAAATGCAAGAAAACTTGCTTAAAATGCAATATTATGCGACATTCTGAGATTTGAAGGCCAAATCACAAATCGTGATACTACATGAAAAAGTATCGAAATATTGGTATAAACAAATATATTTACGTAAAATCACACTACATGAAAAACGTGAAAAAAGTCACTAATTTACCATATATGAGGATTTTAACTTCAAATCATAGAGCGATGTTTCGTATTATTTAGATCCATGAAAAGACATATGACAATGTTGTTTCCAATACAAATGAAAAAAAACAATCTGTTTTCATTAGAATTAACTAAAATGTTCCTGATTTTCCGTTTATATTACCGATGTGAGATGTACACGTAAAACAGCTCTAATCCGGCTGAAACGTCGATATATGCAATAAAAACCGAACTTCTCCCCTTTTCAATATCCTACTCAGTATTTTAACGAGAAACAAATAGTTGAGTGAAAATGAAGTATTTAAGGTTAATTTCTAACTAATTATGTGTTTGCATCATTTTTATCGTATATTTAATGAATTAATACCCATAGACTGAATATTTACAAAAACGTGGAAAAACCGCAAAATATTGCCTAATTCGATGATATTTTGTTTTATTCACATAGAGGAAAAGGGGATAATAAACGTCAAAATATTGCTAAATTCGATGATTTTTCGTAAGAAACAAAATGCCAGAAAACTTGCTTAAAATGCAATATTATGCGACATTCTGAGATTTGAAGGCCAAATCACATATCGTGATACTGCATGAAATAGTATCGAAATATTGGTAAAAACGAATATATTTACGTAATGTCAAACTACGTGAAAAACGTGAAAAAAGCCACTATTTAACCATATTTGAGGATTTTAACTTCAAGTCATAGAGCGAGGTTCCGTATTATTTAGATCAAAGAAAAGACATATGACAATGTTGTTTCCAATACAAATGATAAAAACCAATGTGTTTTCATTAGAATTAACTAAAATGTTCCTGATTTTCCGTTTATATTACCGATGGAAGATATACACGAAAACCGCTCTATTCCAGCTGAAACGTCGATATATGCAATAAAAACAGAACTTCTCCCCTTTTCAATATCTTACTCAGTATTTTAACGAGAAACAAATAGTTGATTGAAATTGAAGTATTTAAGGTTATTATCTAATCAATTATGTGTTTGCATCATTTTTATCGTATATATAATGAATACCCATAAACTGAAAATTCACAAAAACGTGGAAAAACGGCAAAATATTGCCTAATTCGATGATATTTTGTGTAAATCACATAGAGGAAAAAGGGGATAATGAACGTCAAAATATTGCTAAATTTGATGATTTTTCGTAAGAAACAAAATGGAATAAAACTTGCTTAAAATGCAATATTAAGCGACATTCTGAGATTTCAAGGCCAAATCACATATCGTGATACTACATGAAATAGTATCGAAATATTGGTTAAAATGAATATATTTACGTAATGTCAAACAACATGAAAAACGTGAAAAAAGTCACTATTTAACCATATTTGAGGATTTTAACTTCAAATCATAGAGCGAGGTTTCGTATTATTTAGATCCAAGAAAAGACATATGACAAGGTTGTTTCCAATACAAATGATAAAACCAATCTGTTTTCATTAGAATTAACATAAGAATTAATTAGAATGTTCCTGATTTCCGTTTATATTACCGATGGAAGATGTAAACGTAAAACCGCTCTAATCCGGCTGAAACGTCGATATATGCAATAAAAACCGAACTTCTCCCCTTTTCAATATCCTGCTCAGTATTTTAACGAGAAACAAATAGTTGATTGAAAATGAAGTATTTAAGGATAATTTCCAATCATTTATGTGTTTGCATCATTTTTATCGTATATTTAATGAATTAATACCCAAAGACTGAAAATTCACAAAAAAGTGGAAAAACGGCAAAATATTGCCTAATTCGATGATATATTGTTTAAATCACATGAAGGAAAAGGAGATGATAAACGTCAAAGTATTGCTAAATTCGATGATTTTTCGTACGAAACAAAATGCAAGAAAACTTGCTTAAAATGCAATATTATGCAAAATTCTGAGATTTGAAGGCCAAATCACATATCGTGATACTACATGAAATAGTATCGAAATAGTGGTAAAAACGAATATGTTTACGTAAAATCACACTACTTGAAAAACGTGAAAAAAGTCACTATTTTACCATATATGAGGATTTTAACTTCAAATCATAGAGCGAGGTTTCGTATTATTTAGATCCAAGAAAAGACATATGACAATGTTGTTTCCAATACAAATGATAAAAACCAATGTGTTTTCATTAGAATTAATTAAAATGTTCCTGATTTTCCGTTTGTATAACCGATGTAAGATGTACACGAAAACCGCTCTATTCCGGCTGAAATTTCGATATATTCAATAAAAACAGAACTTCTCCCCTTTTCAATATCTTACTCAGTATTTTAACGAGAAACAAATAGTTGATTGAAAATGAAGTATTTAAGGTTATTATCTAATCAATTATGTGTTTGCATCATTTTTATCGTATATATAATGAATTAATACCCAAAGACTGAAAATTCACAAAAACGTGGAAAAACGGTAAAATATTTCCTAATTCGATGATATTTTGTTTAAATCACATGAAGGAAAAGGCGATGATAAACGTCAAAATATTGCTAAATTCGATGATTTTTCGTACGAAACAAAATGCAAGAAAACTTGCTTAAAATGCAATATTATGCGACATTCTGAGATTTCAAGGCCAAATCACATATCGTGATACTACATGAAATAGTATCGAAATATTGGTATAAACAAATATATTTACGTAAAATCACACTACATGAAAAACGTGAAAAAAGTCACTAATTTACCATATATGAGGATTTTAACTTCAAATCATAGAGCGAGGTTTCGTATTATTTAGATCCAAGAAAAGACATGACAATGTTGTTTCCAATACAAATGATAAAAACCAATGTGTTTTCATTAGAATTAACTAAAATGTTCCTGATTTTCCGTTTATATTACCGATGGAAGATGTACACGAAAACCACTCTATTCCGGCTGAAACATCGATATATGCAATAAAAACAGAACTTCTCCCCTTTTCAATATCCTACTCAGTATTTTAACGAGAAACAAATAGTTGAGTGAAAATGAAGTATTTAAGGTTAATTTCTAACTAATTATGTGTTTGCATCATTTTTATCGTATATTTAATGAATTAATACCCATAGACTGAATATTCACAAAAACGTGGAAAAACCGCAAAATATTGCCTAATTCGATGATATTTTGTTTTATTCACATAGAGGAAAAGGGGATAATAAACGTCAAAATATTGCTAAATTCGATGATTTTTCGTAAGAAACAAAATGCCAGAAAACTTGCTTAAAATGCAATATTATGCGACATTCTGAGATTTGAAGGCCAAATCACATATCGTGATACTGCATGAAATAGTATCGAAATATTGGTAAAAACGAATATATTTACGTAATGTCAAACTACGTGAAAAACGTGAAAAAAGCCACTATTTAACCATATTTGAGGATTTTAACTTCAAGTCATAGAGCGAGGTTCCGTATTATTTAGATCAAAGAAAAGACATATGACAATGTTGTTTCCAATACAAATGATAAAAACCAATGTGTTTTCATTAGAATTAACTAAAATGTTCCTGATTTTCCGTTTATATTACCGATGGAAGATATACACGAAAACCGCTCTATTCCAGCTGAAACGTCGATATATGCAATAAAAACAGAACTTCTCCCCTTTTCAATATCTTACTCAGTATTTTAACGAGAAACAAATAGTTGATTGAAATTGAAGTATTTAAGGTTATTATCTAATCAATTATGTGTTTGCATCATTTTTATCGTATATATAATGAATACCCATAAACTGAAAATTCACAAAAACGTGGAAAAACGGCAAAATATTGCCTAATTCGATGATATTTTGTTTAAATCACATAGAGGAAAAAGGGGATAATGAACGTCAAAATATTGCTAAATTTGATGATTTTTCGTAAGAAACAAAATGGAATAAAACTTGCTTAAAATGCAATATTAAGCGACATTCTGAGATTTCAAGGCCAAATCACATATCGTGATACTACATGAAATAGTATCGAAATATTGGTTAAAATGAATATATTTACGTAATGTCAAACAACATGAAAAACGTGAAAAAAGTCACTATTTAACCATATTTGAGGATTTTAACTTCAAATCATAGAGCGAGGTTTCGTATTATTTAGATCCAAGAAAAGACATATGACAAGGTTGTTTCCAATACAAATGATAAAACCAATCTGTTTTCATTAGAATTAACATAAGAATTAATTAGAATGTTCCTGATTTCCGTTTATATTAACGATGGAAGATGTAAACGTAAAACCGCTCTAATCCGGCTGAAACGTCGATATATGCAATAAAAACCGAACTTCTCCCCTTTTCAATATCCTGCTCAGTATTTTAACGAGAAACAAATAGTTGATTGAAAATGAAGTATTTAAGGATAATTTCCAATCATTTATGTGTTTGCATCATTTTTATCGTATATTTAATGAATTAATACCCAAAGACTGAAAATTCACAAAAAAGTGGAAAAACGGCAAAATATTGCCTAATTCGATGATATATTGTTTAAATCACATGAAGGAAAAGGAGATGATAAACGTCAAAGTATTGCTAAATTCGATGATTTTTCGTACGAAACAAAATGCAAGAAAACTTGCTTAAAATGCAATATTATGCGACATTCTGAGATTTCAAGGCCAAATCACATATCGTGATACTACATGAAATAGTATCGAAATATTGGTATAAACAAATATATTTACGTAAAATCACACTACATGAAAAACGTGAAAAAAGTCACTAATTTACCATATATGAGGATTTTAACTTCAAATCATAGAGCGAGGTTTCGTATTATTTAGATCCAAGAAAAGACATGACAATGTTGTTTCCAATACAAATGATAAAAACCAATGTGTTTTCATTAGAATTAACTAAAATGTTCCTGATTTTCCGTTTATATTACCGATGGAAGATGTACACGAAAACCACTCTATTCCGGCTGAAACATCGATATATGCAATAAAAACAGAACTTCTCCCCTTTTCAATATCCTACTCAGTATTTTAACGAGAAACAAATAGCTGATTGGAAATTAAGTATTTAAGGTTATTATCTAATCAATTATGTGGTTGCATCATTTTTATCGTATATATAATGAATTAATACCCATAAACTGAAAATTCACAAAAACGTGGAAAAACGGCAAAATATTGCCTAATTCGATAATATTTTGTTTAAATCACATAGAGGAAAAAGGGGATAATGAACGTCAAAATATTGCTAAATTCGATGATTTTTCGTACGAAACAAAATGCAAGAAAACTTGCTTAAAATGCAATATTATGCGAAATTCTGAGATATGAAGGCCAAATCACATATCGTGATACTACATGAAATAGTATCGAAATATTGGTAAAAACGAATATATTTACGTAAAATCACACTAATTGAAAAACGTGAAAAAAGTCAATATTTTACCATATATGAGGATTTTAACTTCAAATCATTGAGCGAGGTTTCGTATTATTTAGATCCAAGAAAAGACATATGACAATGTTGTTTCCAATACAAATGATAAAAACCAATGTGTTTTCATTAGAATTAATTAAAATGTTCCTGATTTTCCGTTTATATTACCGATGGAAGATGTACACGAAAACTGCTCTATTCCGGCTGAAATTTCGATATATTCAATAAAAACAGAACTTCTCCCCTTTTCAATATCTTACTCAGTATTTTAACGAGAAACAAATAGTTGATTGAAAATGAAGTATTTAAGGTTATTATCTAATCAATTTTGTGTTTGCATCATTTTTATCGTATATATAATGAATTAATACCCAAAGACTGAAAATTCACAAAAACGTGGAAAAACGGCAAAATATTTCCTAATTCGATGATATTTTGTTGAAATCACATGAAGGAAAAGGCGATGATAAACGTCAAAATATTGCTAAATTCGATGATTTTTCGTAAGAAACAATATGCAATAAAACTTGCTTAAAATGCAATATTATGCGACATTCTGAGATTTCAAGGCCAAATCACATATCGTGATACTACATGAAATAGTATCGAAATATTGGTTAAAATGAATATATTTACGTAATGTCAAACAGCATGAAAAACGTGAAAAAAGTCACTATTTAACCATATTTGAGGATTTTAACTTCAAATCATAGAGCGAGGTTTCGTATTATTTAGATCCAAGAAAAGACATATGGCAAGGTTGTTTCCAATACAAATGATAAAACCAATCTGTTTTCATTAGAATTAACATAAGAATTAATTAGAATGTTCCTGATTTTCCGTTTATATTACCGATGGAAGATGTAAACGTAAAACCGCTCTAATCCGGCTGAAACGTCGATATATGCAATAAAAACCGAACTTCTCCCCTTTTCAATATCCTACTCAGTATTTTAACGAGAAACAAATTGTTGATTGAAAATGAAGTATTTAAGGATAATTTCCAATCATTTATGTGTTTGCATCATTTTTATCGTATATATAATGAATTAATACCCAAAGACTGAAAATTCACAAAAACGTGGAAAAACGGCAAAATATTTCCTAATTCGATGATATTTTGTTTAAATCACATGAAGGAAAAGGCGATGATAAACGTCAAAATATTGCTAAATTCGATGATTTTTCGTACGAAACAAAATGCAAGAAAACTTGCTTAAAATGCAATATTATGCAAAATTCTGAGATTTGAAGGCCAAATCACATATCGTGATACTACATGAAATAGTATCGAAATATTGGTAAAAATGAATATATTTACGTAATATCAAACTACATGAGAAACGTGAAAACATTCACTATTTAACCATATTGGAGGATTTTAACTTCAAATCATAGAGCGAGGTTTCGTGTTATTTAGATCCAAGAAAAGACATATGACAATGTTTTTTCCAATACAAATGATAAAAACCATTGTGTTTTCATTAGAATTAACTAAAATGTTCCTGATATTCCGTTTGAAAAGGGGATGATAAACGTCAAAATATTGCTAAATTCGATGATTTTTCGTACGAAACAAAATGCAAGAAAACTTGCTTAAAATGCAATATTATGCGACATTCAGAGATTTGACGGCCAAATCACATATCGTGATACTGCATGAAATAGTATCGAAATATTGGTATATATGAATATATTTACGTAGTATCAAACTACATAATTACTGTGAAAAAGTCACTATTATACAATATTTGAGGATTTTAACTTCAAATCATAGAGCGAGGTTTCGAATTATGTAGATCCAAGAAAAGACATATGACAATGTTGTTTCCAATACAAATGATAAAAACCAATGTGTTTTCATTAGAATTAACTAAAATGTTCCTGATTTTCCGTTTATATTACCGATGGAAGATGTACACGTAAAACCGCTCTAATCCGGCTGAAACGTCGATATATGCAATAAAAACCGAACTTCTCCCCTTTTCAATATCCTACTCAGTATTTTAACGAGAAACAAATAGTTGATTGAAAATGAAGTATTTAAGGTTATTATCTAATCAATTATGTGTTTGCATCATTTTTATCGTATATATAATGAATTAATACCCATAAACTGAAAATTCACAAAAACGTGGAAAAACAGCAAAATATTGCCTAAATCGATATTTTGTTTTAATCACATGAAGGAAAAGGAGATAATAAACGTCAAAATATTGCTAAATTCGATGATTTTTCGTACGAAACAAAATACAAGAAAACTTGCTTAAAATGCAATATTATGCGACATTCTGAGATTTCAAGGCCAAATCACATTTCGTGATACTACATGAAATAGTATCGAAATATTGGTAAAAATGAATATATTTACGTAATGTCAAACTACATGAAAAACGTGAAAAAGTCACTATTTAACCAAATTTGAGGATTTTAACTTCAAATCATAGAGCGAGGTTTCGTATTATTTAGATCCAAGAAAAGACATATGACAAGGTTGTTTCCAATACAAATGATAAAACCAATCTGTTTTCATTAGAATTAACATTAGAATTAATTAGAATGTTCCTTATTTTCCGTTTATATTACCGATGGAAGATGTACACGTAAAACCGCTCTAATCCGGCTGAAACGTCGATATATGCAATAAAAAACGAACTTCTTTCATTTTCAATATCCTACTCAGTATTTTAACGAGAAACAAATAGTTGATTGAAAATGAAGTATTTAAGGATAATTTCCAATCAATTATGTGTTTGCATCATTTTTATCGTATATATAATGAATTAATACCCATAAACTGAAAATTCACAAAAACGTGGAAAAACAGCAAAATATTGCCTAAATCGATATTTTGTTTTAATCACATGAAGGAAAAGGAGATAATAAACGTCAAAATATTGCTAAGTTCGATGATTTTTCGTACGAAACAAAATACAAGAAAACTTGCTTAAATTGCAATATTATGCGACATTCTGAGATTTCAAGGCAAAATCACATATCGTGATACTACATGAAATAGTATCGAAATATTGGTAAAAAATGAATATATTTACGTAATGTCAAACCACATGAAAAACGTGAAAAAAGTCACTATTTAACCATATTTGAGGATTTTAACTTCAAATCATAGAGCGAGGTCTCGTATTATTTAGATCCAAGAAACGACATATGACAAGGTTGTTTCCAATACAAATGATAAAACCAATCTGTTTTCATTAGAATTAACATTAGAATTAATTAGAATGTTCCTGATTTTCCGTTTACATTACCGATGGAAGATGTACACGTAAAACTGCTCTAATCCGGCTGAAACGTCGATATATGCAATAAAAACCGAATTTCTCCCCTTTTCAATATCCTACTCAGTATTTTAACGAGAAACAAATAGTTGATTGAAAATGAAAAATTTAAGGTTAATTTCCAATCAATTATGTGTTTGCATCATTTTTATCGTATATTTAATGAATTAATACCCAAAGACTGAAAATTCACAAAAACGTGTAAAAACGGCAAAATATTTCCTAATTCGATGATATTTTGTTTAAATCACATGAAGGAAAAGGCGATGATAAACGTCAAAATATATCTAAATTCGATGATTTTTCGTACGAAACAAAATGCAAGAAAACTTGCTTAAAATAAAATATTATGCGAAATTCTGAGATTTGAAGGCCGAATCACATATCGTTATACTACATGAAATAGTATCGAAATATTGGTATAAACAAATATATTTACGTAAAATCACACTACATGAAAAACGTGAAAAAAGTAACTAATTTACCATATATGAGGATTTTAACTTCAAATCATAGAGCGAGGTTTCGTATTATTTAGATCCAAGAAAAGACATATGACAATGTTGTTTCCAATACAAATGATAAAAACCAATGTGTTTTCATTAGAATTAACTAAAATGTTCTTGGTTTTCCGTTTATATTACCGATGGAAGATGTACACGAAAACCGCTCTATTTCGGCTGAAACGTCGATATATGCAATAAAACAGAACTTCTCCCCTTTTCAATATCCTACTCAGTATTTTAACGAGAAACAAATAGTTGATTGAAAATGAAGTATTTAAGGTTATTATCTAATCAATTATGTGGTTGCATCATTTTTATCGTATATATAATGAATTAATACCCATAAACTGAAAATTCACAGAAACGTGGAAAAACGGCAAAATATTGCCTAATTCGAGTATATTTTGTTTAAATCACATAGAGGAAAAGGGGGATGATGAACGTCAAAATATTGCTAAATTTGATTATTTTTCGTACGAAACAAAATGCAAGAAAACTTGCTTAAAATGCAATATTATGCGACATTCTGAGATTTCAAGGCCAAATCACATATCGTGATACTAAATGAAATACTATCGAAATATTGGTAAAAATGAATATATTTACGTAATATCAAACTACATGAGAAACGTGAAAACAGTCACTATTTAACCATATTGGAGGATTTTAACTTCAAATCATAGAGCGAGGTTTCGTATTATTTAGATCCAAGAAAAGACATATGACAATGTTTTTTCCAATACAAATGATAAAAACCAATGTGTTTTCATTAGAATTAACTAAAATGTTCCTGATATTCCGTTTGAATAGGGGATGATAAACGTCAAAATATTGCTAAATTCGATGATTTTTCGTACGAAACAAAATGCAAGAAAACTTGCTTAAAATGCAATATTATGCGACATTCTGAGATTTGACGGCCAAATCACATTTCGTGATACTACATGAAATAGTATCGAAATATTGGTATATATGAATATATTTACGTAGTATCAAACTACATAATTACCGTGAAAAAGTCACTATTATACAATATTTGAGGATTTTAACTTCAAATCATAGAGCGAGGTTTCGAATTATTTAGATCCAAGAAAAGACATATGACAATGTTGTTTCCAATACAAATGATAAAAACCAATGTGTTTTCATTAGAATTAACTAAAATGTTCCTGATTTTCCGTTTATATTACCGATGGAAGATGTACACGTAAAACCGCTCTAATCCGGCTGAAACGTTGATATATGCAATAAAAATCGAACATCTCCCCTTTTCAATATTCTACTCAGTATTTTAACGAGAAACAAATAGTTGATTGAAAATGAAGTATTTAAGGTTATTATCTAATCAATTATGTGTTTGCATCATTTTTATCGTATATATAATGAATTAATACCCATAAACTGAAAATTCACAAAAACGTGGAAAAACGGCAAAATATTGCCTAAATCGATATTTTGTTTTAATCACATGAAGGAAAAGGAGATAATAAACGTCAAAATATTGCTAAATTCGATGATTTTTCGTACGAAACAAAATACAAGAAAACTTGCTTAAAATGCAATATTATGCGACATTCTGAGATTTCAAGGCCAAATCACATATCGTGATACTACATGAAATAGTATCGAAATATTGGTACAAATGAATATATTTACGTAATGTCAAAGTACATGAAAAACGTGAAAAAAGTCACTATTTAACCATATTTGAGGATTTTAACTTCAAATCATAGAGCGAGGTTTCGTATTATTTAGATCCAAGAAAAGACATATGACAAGGTTGTTTCCAATACAAATGATAAAACCAATCTGTTTTCATTAGAATTAACATTAGAATTAATTAGAATGTTCCTGATTTTCCGTTTATATTACCGATGGAAGATGTACACGTAAAACCGCTCTAATCCGGCTGAAACGTCGATATATGCAATAAAAACCGAACTTCTCCCATTTTCAATATCCTACTCAGTATTTTAACGAGAAACAAATAGTTGATTGAAAATGAAGTATTTAAGGTTAATTTCCAATCAATTATGTGTTTGCATCATTTTTATCGTATATATAATGAATTAATACCCATAAACTGAAAATTCACAAAAACGTGGAAAAACAGCAAAATATTGCCTAAATCGATATTTTGTTTTAATCACATGAAGGAAAAGGAGATAATAAACGTCAAAATATTGCTAAATTCGATGATTTTTCGTACGAAACAAAATACAAGAAAACTTGCTTAAATTGCAATATTATGCGACATTCTGAGATTTCAAGGCAAAATCACATATCGTGATACTACATGAAATAGTATCGAAATATTGGTAAAAATGAATATATTTACGTAATGTCAAACTACATGAAAAACGTGAAAAAAGTCACTATTTAACCATATTTGAGGATTTTAACTTCAAATCATAGAGCGAGGTTTCGTATTATTTAGATCCAAGAAAAGACATATGACAAGGTTGTTTCCAATACAAATGATAAAACCAATCTGTTTTCATTAGAATTAACATTAGAATTATTTAGAATGTTCCTGATTTTCCGTTTATATTACCGATGGAAGATGTACACGTAAAACCGCTCTAATCCGGCTGAAACGTCGATATATGCAATAAAAACCAAACTTCTCCCCCTTTTCAATATCCTACTCAGTATTTTAACGAGAAACAAATAGTTGATTGAAAATGAAAAATTTAAGGTTAATTTCCAATCAATTATGTGTTTGCATCATTTTTATCGTATATTTAATGAATTAATACCAAAAGACTGAAAATTCACAAAAACGTGGAAAAACGGCAAAATATTTCCTAATTCGATGATATTTTGTTTAAATCACATGAAGGAAAAGGCGATGATAAACGTCAAAATATATCTAAATTCGAAGATTTTTCGTACGAAACAAAATGCAAGAAAACTTGCTTAAAATAAAATATTATGCGAAATTCTGAGATTTGAAGGCCAAATCACATATCGTGATACTAAATGAAATAGTATCGAAATATTGGTATAAACAAATATATTTACGTAAAATCACACTATATGAAAAACGTGAAAAAAGTCACTAATTTACCATATATGAGGATTTTAACTTTAAATCATAGAGCGAGGTTTCGTATAATTTAGATCCAAAAAAAGACATAAGACAATGTTGTTTCCAATACAAATGATAAAAACCAATGTGTTTTCATTAGAATTAACTAAAATGTTCTTGATTTTCCGTTTATATTACCGATGGAAGATATACACGAAAACCGCTCTATTCCGGCTGAAACGTCGATATATGCAATAAAACAGAACTTCTCCCCTTTTCAATATCCTACTCAGTATTTTACCGAGAAACAAATAGTTGATTGAAAATGAAGTATTTAAGGTTATTATCTAATCAATTATGTGGTTGCATCATTTTTATCGTATATATAATGAATTAATACCCATAAACTGAAAATTCACAGAAACGTGGAAAAACGGCAAAATATTGCCTAATTCGAGTATATTTTGTTTAAATCACATAGAGGAAAAGGGGGATGAGGAACGTCAAAATATTGCTAAATTTGATTATTTTTCGTACGAAACAAAATGCAAGAAAACTTGCTTAAAATGCAATATTATGCGACATTCTGAGATTTCAAGGCCAAATCACATATCGTGATACTAAATGAAATACTATCGAAATATTGGTAAAAATGAATATATTTACGTAATATCAAACTACATGAGAAACGAGAAAACAGTCACTATTTAACCATATTTGAGGATTTTAACTTCAAATCATAGAGCGAGGTTTCGTATTATTTAGATCCAAGAAAAGACATATGACAATGTTTTTTCCAATACAAATGAATAAAACCAATGTGTTTTCATCATTATTAACTAAAATGTTCCTGATATTCCTTTTGAAAAGGGGATGATAAACGTCAAAATATTGCTAAATTCGAAGATTTTTCGTACGAAACAAAATGCAAGAAAACTTGCTTAAAATGCAATATTATGCGACATTCTGAGATTTGAAGGCCAAATCACATATCGTGATACAACATGAAATAGTATCGAAATATTTGTATATTAATATATTTACGTAGTATCAAACAACATAATTACCGTGAAAAAGTCACTATTATACAATATTTGAGGATTTTAACTTCAAATCATAAACCGAGGTTTCGAATTATTTAGATCCAAGAAAAGACATATGACAATGTTGTTTCTAATACAAATGATAAAAACCAATGTGTTTTCATTAGAATTAACTAAAATGTTCCTGATTTTCCGTTTATATTACCGATGGAAGATGTACACGAAAACCACTCTATTCCGGCTAAAACATCGATATATGCAATAAAAACAGAACTTCTCCCCTTTTCAATATCCTACTCAGTATTTTAACGAGAAACAAATAGTTGATTGAAAATGAAGTATTTAAGGTTATTATCTAATCAATTATGTGGTTGCATCATTTTTATCGTATATATAATGAATTAATACCCATAAACTGAAAATTCACAAAAACGTGGAAAAACGGCAAAATATTGCCTAATTCGATGATATTTTGTTTAAATCACATAGAGGAAAAAGGGGATGATGAACGTCGAAATATTGCTAAATTTGATGATTTTTCGTAAGAAACAATATGCAATAAAACTTGCTTAAAATGCAATATTATGCGACATTCTGAGATTTCAAGGCCAAATCACATATCGTGATACTACATGAAATAGTATCGAAATATTGGTTAAAATGAATATATTTACGTAATGTCAAACAACATGAAAAACGTGAAAAAAGTCACTATTTAACCATATTTGAGGATTTTAACTTCAAATCATAGAGCGAGGTTTCGTATTATTTAGATCCAAGAAAAGACATATGACAAGGTTGTTTCCAATACAAATGATAAAACCAATCTGTTTTCATTAGAATTAACATAAGAATTAATTAGAATGTTCCTGATTTTCCGTTTATATTACCGATGGAAGATGTAAACGTAAAACCGCTCTAATCCGGCTGAAACGTCGATATATACAATAAAATCCGGACTTCTCCCCTTTTCAATATCCTACTCAGTATTTTAACGAGAAACAAATAGTTGATTGAAAATGAAGTATTTAAGGATAATTTCCAATCATTTATGTGTTTGCATCATTTTTATCGTATATTTAATGAATTAATACCCAAAGACTGAAAATTCACAAAAACGTGGAAAAACGGCAAAATATTGCCTAATTCGATGATATTTTGTTTAAATCACATGAAGGAAAAGGAGATGATAAACGTCAAAGTATTGCTAAATTCGATGATTTTTCGTACGAAACAAAATGCAAGAAAACTTGCTTAAAATGCAATATTATGCGACATTCTGAGATTTGAAGACCAAATCACATATCGTGATACTACATGAAATAGTATCGAAATATTGGTAAAAATGAATATATTTACGTAATGTCAAACTACATGAAAAACGTGAAAAAAGTCACTATTTAACCATATATGAGGATTTTAACTTCAAATCATAGAGCGAGGTTTCGTATTATTTAGATCCAAGGAAAGACATATGACAAGGTTGTTTCCAATACAAATGATAAAACCAATCTGTTTTCATTAGAATTAACATTAGAATTAATTAGAATGTTCCTGATTTTCCGTTTATATTACCGATGGAAGATGTACACGTAAAACCGCTCTAATCCGGCTGAAACGTCGATATATGCAATAAAAACCGAACTTCTCCCCTTTTCAATATCCTACTCAGTATTTTAACGAGAAACAAATAGTTGATTGAAAATGAAAAATTTAAGGTTAATTTCCAATCAATCATGTGTTTGCATCATTTTTATCGTATATTTAATGAATTAATACCCATAAACTGAAAATTCACAAAAACATGGAAAAACGGCAAAATATTGCCTAAATCGATGATATTTTGTTTTAATCACATGAAGGAAAAGGAGATGATAAACGTCAAAATATTTCTAAATTCGATGATTTTTCGTACGAAACAAAATACAAGAAAACTTGCTTAAAATGCAATATTATGCGACATTCTGAGATTTCAAGGCCAAATCACATATCGTGATACTACATGAAATCGTATCGAAATATTGGTAAAAATGAATATATTTACGTAATGTCAAACTACATGAAAAACGTGAAAAAAGTCACTATTTAACCATATTTGAGGATTTTAACTTCAAATCATAGAGCGAGGTTTCGTATTATTTTGATCCAAGAAAAGACATATGACAAGGTTGTTTCCAACACAAATGATAAAACCAATCTGTTTTCATTAGAATTAACATTAGAATTAATTAGAATGTTCCTTATTTTCCGTTTATATTACCGATGGAAGATGTACACGTAAAACCGCTCTAATCCGGCTGAAACGTCGATATATGCAATAAAAACAGAACTTCTCCCCTTTTCAATATCCTACTCAGTATTTTAACGAGAAACAAATAGTTGATTGAAAATGAAGTATTTAAGGTTAATTTCCAATCAATTATGTGTTTGCATCATTTTTATCGTATATATAATGAATTAATACCCATAAACTGAAAATTCACAAAAACGTGGAAAAACAGCAAAATATTGCCTAAATCGATATTTTGTTTTAATCACATGAAGGAAAAGGAGATAATAAACGTCAAAATATTGCTAAATTCGATGATTTTTCGTACGAAACAAAATACAAGAAAACTTGCTTAAATTGCAATATTATGCGACATTCTGAGATTTCAAGGCAAAATCACATATCGTGATACTACATGAAATAGTATCAAAATATTGGTATAAACAAATATATTTACGTAAAATCACACTACATGAAAAACGTGAAAAAAGTCACTAATTTACCATATATGAGGATTTTAACTTCAAATCATAGAGCGAGGTTTCGTATTATTTAGGTCCAAGAAAAGACATATGACAATGTTGTTTCCAATACAAATGATAAAAACCAATGTGTTTTCATTAGAATTAACTAAAATGTTCTTGATTTTCCGTTTATATTACCGATGGAAGATGTACACGAAAACCGCTCTATTCCGGCTGAAGCGTCGATATATGCAATAAAACAGAACATCTCCCCTTTTCAATATCCTACTCAGTATTTTAACGAGAAACAAATAGTTGATTGAAAATGAAGTATTTAAGGTTATTATCTAATCAATTATGTGGTTGCATCATTTTTATCGTATATATAATGAATTAATACCCATAAACTGAAAATTCACAGAAACGTGGAAAAACGGCAAAATATTGCCTAATTCGAGTATATTTTGTTTAAATCACATAGAGGAAAAGGGGGATGATGAACGTCAAAATATTGCTAAATTTGATTATTTTTCGTACGAAACAAAATGCAAGAAAACTTGCTTAAAATGCAATATTATGCGACAATCTGAGATTTCAAGGCCAAATCACATATCGTGATACTAAATGAAATACTATCGAAATATTGGTAAAAATGAATATATTTACGTAATATCAAACTACATGAGAAACGTGAAAACAGTCACTATTTAACCATATTGGAGGATTTTAACTTCAAATCATAGAGCGAGGTTTCGTATTATTTAGATCCAAGAAAAGACATATGACAATGTTTTTTCCAATATAAATGATAAAAACCAATGTGTTTTCATTAGAGTTAGCTAAAATGTTCCTGATATTCCGTTTGAAAAGGGGATGATAAACGTCAAAATATTGCTAAATTCGATGATTTTTCGTACGAAACAAAATGCAAGAAAACTTGCTTAAAATGCAATACTATGCGTCATTCTGAGATTTGACGGCCAAATAAAATATCGTGATACTACGTGAAATAGTATCGAAATATTGGTATATATGAATATATTTACGTAGTATCAAACTACATAATTACCGTGAAAAAGTCACTATTATACTATATTTGAGGATTTTAACTTCAAATCATAGAGCGAGGTTTCGAATTATTTAGATCCAAGAAAAGACATATGACAATGTTGTTTCCAATACAAATGATAAAAACCAATGTGTTTTCATTAGAATTAACTAAAATGTTCCTGATTTTCCGTTTAAATTACCGATGGAAGATGTACACGTAAAACCGCTCTAATCCGGCTGAAACGTCGAGATATGCAATAAAAACCGACCTTCTCCCCTTTTCAATATCCTACTCAGTATTTTAACGAGAAACAAATAGTTGATTGAAAATGAAGTATTTAAGGTTATTATCTAATCAATTATGTGTTTGCATCATTTTTATCGTATATATAATGAATTAATACCCATAAACTGAAAATTCACAAAAACGTGGAAAAACGGCAAAATATTGCCTAAATCGATATTTTGTTTTAATCACATGAAGGAAAAGGAGATAATAAACGTCAAAATATTGCTAAATTCGATGATTTTTCGTACGAAACAAAATACAAGAAAACTTGCTTAAAATGCAATATTATGCGACATTCTGAGATTTCAAGGCCAAATCACATATCGTGATACTACATGAAATAGTATCGAAATATTGGTAAAAATGAATATATTTACGTAATGTCAAACTACATGAAAAACGTGAAAAAAGTCACTATTTAACCATATTTGAGGATTTTAACTTCAAATCATAGAGCGAGGTTTCGTATTATTTAGATCCAAGAAAAGACATATGACAAGGTTGTTTCCAATACAAATGATAAAACCAATCTGTTTTCATTAGAATTAACATTAGAATTAATTAGAATGTTCCTTATTTTCCGTTTATATTACCGATGGAAGATGTAAACGTAAAACCGCTCTAATCCGGCTGAAACGTCGATATATGCACCATCTGATCACCATTTGGTCCGGGAGACATCTCCCGTCACGCAGGGTGCAGTCGCACCTCCACAGATCTCCAGTATCATCTATTGATACTGGTGATGGCTCAAAAGGGCCACCACTTACGAGCTATTCATGCCTGTGCCACCTTTTGGGTGGCTTCATCTTCATCTTAAACACATTCACAAGGGAGACATCTCCCGTCATGCAGGGTGCATTCGCACCTCCACAGATCTCCAGTATCAGCTCCTGATACTGGTAATGGCTTAAAATGGCCACCACTTACGGGCTATTTATGCCCGTGCCACCTTTTGGTTGGCTTCATCTTCATCTTAACACATTCACAAGGGAGACATCTCCCGTCATGCAGGGTGCATTCGCACCTCCACAGATCTCCAGTATCAGCTCTTGATACTGGTATTGGCTTAAAATGGCCACCACTTACGGGCTATTTATGCCCGTGCCACCTTTTGGGTTGCTTCTTCTTCATCTTAACACATTCATAAGGGAGACATCTCCCGTCATGCAGGGTGCATTCGCACCTCCACAGATCTCCAGTATCAGCTCTTGATACTGGTAATGGCTTAAAAGGGCCACCACTTACGGACTATTCATGCCCGTGCCACCTTTTGGGTGGCTTAATCTTCATCAATCAATCATCAGTCGATATATGCAATAAAAACCGAACTTCTCCCCTTTTCAATATTCTACTCAGTATTTTAACGAGAAACAAATAGTTGATTGAAAATGAAGTATTTAAGGTTAATTTCCAATCAATTATGTGTTTGCATAATTTTTATCGTATATATAATGAATTAATACCCATAAACTGAAAATTCACAAAAACGTGGAAAAACAGCAAAATATTGCCTAAATCGATATTTTGTTTTAATCACATGAAGGAAAAGGAGATAATAAACGTCAAAATATTGCTAAATTCGATGATTTTTCGTACGAAACAAAATACAAGAAAACTTGCTTAAATTGCAATATTATGCGACATTCTGAGATTTCAAGGCAAAATCACATATCGTGATACTACATGAAATAGTATCGAAATATTGGTAAAAATGAATATATTTACGTAATGTCAAACTACATGAAAAACGTGAAAAAAAGTCACTATTTAACCATATTTGAGGATTTTAACTTCAAATCATAGAGCGAGGTTTCGTATTATTTAGATCCAAGAAAAGACGTATGACAAGGTTGTTTCCAATACAAATGATAAAACCAATCTGTTTTCATTAGAATTAACATTAGAATTAATTAGAATGTTCCTGATTTTCCGTTTATATTACCGATGGAAGATGTACACGTAAAACCGCTCTAATCCGGCTGAAAAGTCGATATATGCAATAAAAACCGAACTTCTCCCCTTTTCAATATCCTACTCAGTATTTTAACGAGAAACAAATAGTTGATTGAAAATGAAAAATTTAAGGTTAATTTCCAATCAATTATGTGTTTGCATCATTTTTATCGTATATTTAATGAATTAATACCCAAAGACTGAAAATTCACAAAAACGTGGAAAAACGGCAAAATATTTCCTAATTCGATGATATTTTGTTTAAATCACATGAAGGAAAAGGCGATGATAAACGTCAAAATATATCTAAATTCGATGATTTTTCGTACCAAACAAAATGCAAGAAAACTTGCCCAAAATAAAATATTATGCGACATTCTGAGATTTGAAGGCCAAATCACATATCGTGATACTACATGAAATAGTATCGAAATATTGGTAAAAACGAATATATTTACGTAAAATCACACTACTTGAAAAACGTGAAAAAAGTCACTATTTTACCATATATGAGGATTTTAACTTCAAATCATAGAGCGAGGATTCGTATTATTTAGATCCAAGAAAAGACATATGACAATGTTGTTTCCAATACAAATGATAAAAACCAATGTGTTTTCATTAGAATTAATTAAAATGTTCCTGATTTTCCGTTTATATTACCGATGGAAGATGTACACGAAAACCGCTCTATTCCGGCTGAAATTTCGATATATTCAATAAAAACAGAACTTCTCCCCTTTTCAATATCTTACTCAGTATTTTAACGAGAAACAAATAGTTGATTGAAAATGAAGTATTTAAGGTTATTATCTAATCAATTATGTGTTTGCATCATTTTTATCGTATATATAATGAATTAATACCCAAAGACTGAAAATTCACAAAAACGTGGAAAAACGGCAAAATATTTCCTAATTCGATGATATTTTGTTTAAATCACATGAAGGAAAAGGCGATGATAAACGTCAAAATATTGCTAAATTCGATGATTTTTCGTACGAAACAAAATGCAAGAAAACTTGCTTAAAATGCAATATTATGCGAAATTCTGAGATTTGAAGGCCAAATCACATATCGTGATACTACATATAATAGTATCGAAATATTGGTAAAAATGAATATATTTACGTAATATCAAACTACATGAGAAACGTGAAAACAGTCATTATTTAACCATATTGGAGGATTTTAACTTCAAATCATAGAGCGAGGTTTCGTATTATTTAGATCCAAGAAAAGACATATGACAATGTTTTTTCCAATACAAATGATAAAAACCAATGTGTTTTCATTAGAATTAAATAAAATGTTCCTGATATTCCGTTTGAAAAGGGGATGATAAACGTCAAAATATTGCTAAATTCGATGATTTTTCGTACGAAACAAAATGCAAGAAAACTTGCTTAAAATGCAATTTTATGCGACATTCTGAGATTTGACGGCCAAATCACATATCGTGATACTACATGAAATAGTATCGAAATATTGGTATATATGAATATAATTACGTAGTATCAAACTACATAATTACCGTGAAAAAGTCACAATTATACAATATTTGAGGATTTTAACTTCAAATCATAGAGCGAGGTTTCGAATTATTTAGATCCAAGAAAAGACATATGACAATGTTGTTTCCAATACAAATGATAAAAACCAATGTGTTTTCATTAGAATTAACTAAAATGTTCCTGATTTTCCGTTTATATTACCGATGGAAGATGTACACGTAAAACCGCTCTAATCCGGCTGAAACGTCGATATATGCAATTAAACCTAACTTCTCCCCTTTTCAATATCCTACTCAGTATTTTAACGAGAAACAAATAGTTGATTGAAAATGAAGTATTTAAGGTTATTATCTAATCAATTATGTGTTTGCATCATTTTTATCGTATATATAATGAATTAATACCAATAACCTGAAAATTCACAAAAACGTGGAAAAACGGCAAAACATTGCCTAAATCGATATTTTGTTTTAATCACATGAAGGAAAAGGAGATAATAAACGTCAAAATATTGCTAAATTCGATGATTTTTCGTAAGAAACAAAATGCAAGAAAACTTGCTTAAAATGCAATATTATGCGACATTCTGAGATTTGAAGGCCAAATCACATATCGTGATACTACATTAAATAGTATCGAAATAATGGTGAAAATGAATATATTTACGTAATGTCAAGCTACATGAAAAACGTGAAAAAAGTCACTATTTAACCATATTTGATGATTTTAACTTCAAATCATAGAGCGAGGTTTCGTATTATTTAGATCCAAGAAAAGACATATGATAAGGTTGTTACCAATACAAATGATAAAACCAATCTGTTTTCATTAGAATTAACATTAGAATTAATTAGAATGTTCCTGATTTTCCGTTTATATTACCGATGGAAGATGTACACGTAAAACCGCTCTAATCCGGCTGAAACGTCGATATATGCAATAAAAACCGAACTTCTCCCCTTTTCAATATCCTACTCAGTATTTTAACGAGAAACAAATAGTTGATTGAAAATGAAGTATATAAGGTTAATTTCCAATCAATTATGTGTTTGCATCATTTTTATCGTATATTTAATGAATTAATACCCAAAGACTGAAAATTCACTAAAACGTGGAAAAACGGCAAAATATTGCCTAATTCGATGATATTTTGTTTAAATCACATGAAGGAAAAGATGATAAACGTCAAAATATTGCTAAATTCGATGATTTTTCGTACGAAACAAAATGCAAGAAAACTTGCTTAAAATGCAATATTATGCGAAATTCTGAGATTTGAAGGCCAAATCACATATCGTGATACTACATGAAATAGTACCGAAATATTGGTAAAAACGAATATATTTACGTAAAATCACACTACTTGAAAAACGTGAAAAAGGTCACTTTTTTACCATATATGAGGATTTTAACTTCAAATCATAGAGCGAGGTTTCGTATTATTTAGATCCAAGAAAAGACATATGACAATGTTGTTTCCAATACAAATGATAAAAACCAATGTGTTTTCATTAGAATTAACTAAAATGTTCCTGATTTTCCGTTTATATTACCGAAGGAAGATGTACACGAAAACCGCTCTATTCCGGCTGAAAAGTCGATATATGCAATAAAAACAGAACTTCTCCCCTTTTCAATATCCTACTCAGTATTTTAACGAGAAACAAATAGTTGATTGAAAATGAAGTATTTAAGGTTATTATCTAATCAATTATGTTTTTGCATAATTTTTATCATATATATAATGAATTAATACCCAAAAACTGAAAATTCACAAAAACATGGAAAAACGGCAAAATATTGCCTAAATCGATGATATTTTGTTTTAATCACATGAAGGAAAAGGAGATGATAAACGTCAAAATATTGCTAAATTCGATGATTTGTCGTACGAAACAAAATACAAGAAAACTTGCTTAAAATGCAATATTATGCGACATTCTGAGATTTCAAGGCCAAATCACATATCGTGATACTACATGAAATAGTATCGAAATATTGGTAAAAATGAATATATTTACGTAATGTCAAACTACATGAAAAACGTGAAAAAAGTCACTATTTAACCATATTTGAGGATTTTATCTTCAAATCATAGAGCGAGGTTTCGTATTATTTAGATCCAAGAAAAGACATATGACAAGGTTGTTTCCAATACAAATGATAAAACCAATCTGTTTTCATTAGAATTAACATTAGAATTAATTAGAATGTTCCTGATTTTCCGTTTATATTACCGATGGAAGATGTACACGTAAAACCGCTCTAATCAGGCTGAAACGTCGATATATGCAATAAAAACCGAACTTCTCCCCTTTTCAATATCCTACTCAGTATTTTAACGAGAAACAAATAGTTGATTGAAAATGAAGTATTTAAGGTTAATTTCCAATCAATTATGTGTTTGCATCATTTTTATCGTATATATAATGAATTAATACCCATAAACTGAAAATTCACAAAAACGTGGAAAAACAGCAAAATATTGCCTAAATCGATATTTTGTTTTAATCACATGAAGGAAAAGGAGATAATAAACGTCAAAATATTGCTAAATTCGATGATTTTTCGTACGAAACAAAATACAAGAAAACTTGCTTAAAATGCAATATTATGCGAAATTCTGAGATTTGAAGGCCAAATCACATATCGTGATACTACATGAAATAGTATCGAAATATTGGTAAAAACGAATATATTTACGTTAAATCACACTACTTGAAAAACGTGAAAAAGTCACTATTTAACCATATTGGAGGATTTTAACTTCAAATCATAGAGCGAGGTTTCGTATTATTTAAATCCAAGAAAAGACATATGACAATGTTTTTTCCAATACAATTGATAAAAACCAATGTGTTTTCATTAGAATTAACTAAAATGTTCCTGATATTCCGTTTGAAAAGGGGATGATAAACGTCAAAATATTGCTAAATTCGATGATTTTTCGTACGAAACAAAATGCAAGAAAACTTGCTTAAAATGCAATATTATGCGAAATTCTGAGATTTGAAGGCCAAATCACATATCGTGATACTACATGAAATAGTATCGAAATATTGGTAAAAACGAATATATTTACGTTAAATCACACGACTTCAAAAACGTGAAAAAGTCACTATTTTACCATATATGAGGATTTTAACTTCAAATCATAGAACGAGGTTTCGTATTATTTAGATCCAAGAAAAGACATATGACAATGTTGTTTCCAATACAAATGATAAAAACCAATGTGTTTTCATTAGAATTAAATAAATGTTCCTGATTTTCCGTTTATATTACCGATGGAAGATGTACACGAAAACCGCTCTATTCCGGCTGAAACGTCGATATATGCAATAAAAACAGAACTTCTCCCCTTTTCAATATCCTACTCAGTATTTTAACGAGAAACAAATAGTTGATTGAAAATGAAGTATTTAAGGTTATTATCTAATCAATTATGTGTTTGCATCATTTTTATCGTATATATAATGAATTAATACCCATAAACTGAAAATTTACAAAAACGTGGAAAAACGGCAAAATATTGCCTAAATCGATGATATTTTGTTTTAATCACATGAAGGAAAAGGAGATAATAAACGTCAAAATATTGCTAAATTCGATGATTTTTCGTACGAAACAAAATACAAGAAAACTTGCTTCAAATGCAATATTATGCGACATTCTGAGATTTCAAGGCCAAATCACATATCGTGATACTACATGAAATAGTATCGAAATATTGGTAAAAATGAATATATTTACGTAATGTCAAACTACATGAAAAACGTGAAAAAAGTCACTATTTAACCATATTTGAGGATTTTATCTTCAAATCATAGAGCGAGGTTTCGTATTATTTAGATCCAAGAAAAGACATATGACAAGGTTGTTTCCAATACAAATGATAAAACCAATCTGTTTTCATTAGAATTAACATTAGAATTAATTAGAATGTTCCTGATTTTCCGTTTATATTACCGATGGAAGATGTACACGTAAAACCGCTCTAATCAGGCTGAAACGTCGATATATGCAATAAAAACCGAACTTCTCCCCTTTTCAATATCCTACTCAGTATTTTAACGAGAAACAAATAGTTGATTGAAAATGAAGTATTTAAGGTTAATTTCCAATCAATTATGTGTTTGCATCATTTTTATCGTATATATAATGAATTAATACCCATAAACTGAAAATTCACAAAAACGTGGAAAAACAGCAAAATATTGCCTAAATCGATATTTTGTTTTAATCACATGAAGGAAAAGGAGATAATAAACGTCAAAATATTGCTAAATTCGATGATTTTTCGTACGAAACAAAATACAAGAAAACTTGCTTAAAATGCAATATTATGCGAAATTCTGAGATTTGAAGGCCAAATCACATATCGTGATACTACATGAAATAGTATCGAAATATTGGTAAAAACGAATATATTTACGTTAAATCACACTACTTGAAAAACGTGAAAAAGTCACTATTTAACCATATTGGAGGATTTTAACTTCAAATCATAGAGCGAGGTTTCGTATTATTTAAATCCAAGAAAAGACATATGACAATGTTTTTTCCAATACAATTGATAAAAACCAATGTGTTTTCATTAGAATTAACTAAAATGTTCCTGATATTCCGTTTGAAAAGGGGATGATAAACGTCAAAATATTGCTAAATTCGATGATTTTTCGTACGAAACAAAATGCAAGAAAACTTGCTTAAAATGCAATATTATGCGAAATTCTGAGATTTGAAGGCCAAATCACATATCGTGATACTACATGAAATAGTATCGAAATATTGGTAAAAACGAATATATTTACGTTAAATCACACGACTTCAAAAACGTGAAAAAGTCACTATTTTACCATATATGAGGATTTTAACTTCAAATCATAGAACGAGGTTTCGTATTATTTAGATCCAAGAAAAGACATATGACAATGTTGTTTCCAATACAAATGATAAAAACCAATGTGTTTTCATTAGAATTAAATAAATGTTCCTGATTTTCCGTTTATATTACCGATGGAAGATGTACACGAAAACCGCTCTATTCCGGCTGAAACGTCGATATATGCAATAAAAACAGAACTTCTCCCCTTTTCAATATCCTACTCAGTATTTTAACGAGAAACAAATAGTTGATTGAAAATGAAGTATTTAAGGTTATTATCTAATCAATTATGTGTTTGCATCATTTTTATCGTATATATAATGAATTAATACCCATAAACTGAAAATTTACAAAAACGTGGAAAAACGGCAAAATATTGCCTAAATCGATGATATTTTGTTTTAATCACATGAAGGAAAAGGAGATAATAAACGTCAAAATATTGCTAAATTCGATGATTTTTCGTACGAAACAAAATACAAGAAAACTTGCTTCAAATGCAATATTATGCGACATTCTGAGATTTCAAGGCCAAATCACATATCGTGATACTACATGAAATAGTATCGAAATATTGGTAAAAATGAATATATTTACGTATTGTCAAACTACATGAAAAACGTGAAAAAAGTCACTATTTAACAATATTTGAGGATTTTAACTTCAAATCATAGAGCGAGGTTTCGTATTATTTAGATCCAAGAAAAGACATATGACAAGGTTGTTTCCAATACAAATGATAAAACCAATCTGTTTTCATTAGAATTAACATTAGAATTAATTAGAATGTTCCTGATTTTCCGTTTATATTACCGATGGAAGATGTACACGTAAAACCGCTCTAATCCGGCTGAAACGTCGATATATGCAATAAAAACCGAACTTCTCCCCTTTTCAATATCCTACTCAGTATTTTAACGAGAAACAAATAGTTGATTGAAAATGAAGTATTTAAGGTTAATTTGCAATCAATTATGTGTTTGCATCATTTTTATCGTATATATAATGAATTAATACCCATAAACTGAAAATTCACAAAAACGTGGAAAAACAGCAAAATATTGCCTAAATCGATATTTTGTTTTAATTACATGAAGGAAAAGGAGATAATAAACGTCAAAATATTGCTAAATTCGATGATTTTTCGTACGAAACATAATACAAGAAAACTTGCTTAAAATGCAATATTATGCGAAATTCTGAGATTTGAAGGCCAAATCACATATCGTGATACTACATGAAATAGTATCGAAATATTGGTGAAAATGAATATATTTACGTAATGTCAAACTACATGAAAAACGTGAAAAAAGTCACTATTTAACCATATTGGAGGATTTTAACTTCAAATCATAGAGCGAGGTTTCGTATTATTTAGATCCAAGAAAAGACATATGACAATGTTTTTTCCAATACAAATGATAAAAACCAATGTGTTTTCAATAGAATTAACTAAAATGTTCCTGATATTCCGTTTGAAAAGGGGATGATAAACGTCAAAATATTGCTAAATTCGATGATTTTTCGTACGAAACAAAATGCAAGAAAACTTGCTTAAAATGCAATATTATGCGAAATTCTGAGATTTGAAGGCCAAATCACATATCGTGATACTACATGAAATAGTATCGAAATATTGGTAAAAACGAATATATTTACGTTAAATCACACTACTTGAAAAACGTTAAAAAAGTCACTATTTAACCATATTGGAGGATTTTAACTTCAAATCATAGAGCGAGGTTTCGTATTATTTAGATCCAAGAAAAGACATATGACAATGTTTTTTCCAATACAATTGATAAAAACCAATGTGTTTTCATTAGAATTAACTAAAATGTTCCTGATATTCCGTTTGAAAAGGGGATGATAAACGTCAAAATATTGCTAAATTCGATGATTTTTCGTACGAAACAAAATGCAAGAAAACTTGCTTAAAATGCAATATTATGCGAAATTCTGAGATTTGAAGGCCAAATCACATATCGTGATACTACATGAAATAGTATCGAAATATTGGTAAAAACGAATATATTTACGTTAAATCACACGACTTCAAAAACGTGAAAAAGTCACTATTTTACCATATATGAGGATTTTAACTTCAAATCATAGAGCGAGGTTTCGTATTATTTAGATCCAAGAAAAGACATATGACAATGTTGTTTCCAATACAAATTATAAAAACCAATGTGTTTTCATTAGAATTAAATAAATGTTCCTGATTTTCCGTTTATATTACCGATGGAAGATGTACACGAAAACCGCTCTATTCCGGCTGAAACGTCGATATATGCAATAAAAACAGAACTTCTCCCCTTTTCAATATCCTACTCAGTATTTTAACGAGAAACAAATAGTTGATTGAAAATGAAGTATTTAAGGTTATTATCTAATCAATTATGTGTTTGCATCATTTTTATCGTATATATAATGAATTAATACCCATAAACTGAAAATTTACAAAAACGTGGAAAAACGGCAAAATATTGCCTAAATCGATGATATTTTGTTTTAATCACATGAAGGAAAAGGAGATAATAAACGTCAAAATATTGCTAAATTCGATGATTTTTCGTACGAAACAAAATACAAGAAAACTTGCTTCAAATGCAATATTATGCGACATTCTGAGATTTCAAGGCCAAATCACATATCGTGATACTACATGAAATAGTATCGAAATATTGGTAAAAATGAATATATTTACGTATTGTCAAACTTCATGAAAAACGTGAAAAAAGTCACTATTTAACAATATTTGAGGATTTTAACTTCAAATCATAGAGCGAGGTTTCGTATTATTTAGATCCAAGAAAAGACATATGACAAGGTTGTTTCCAATACAAATGATAAAACCAATCTGTTTTCATTAGAATTAACATTAGAATTAATTAGAATGTTCCTGATTTTCCGTTTATATTACCGATGGAAGATGTACACGTAAAACCGCTCTAATCCGGCTGAAACGTCGATATATGCAATAAAAACCGAACTTCTCCCCTTTTCAATATCCTACTCAGTATTTTAACGAGAAACAAATAGTTGATTGAAAATGAAGTATTTAAGGTTAATTTGCAATCAATTATGTGTTTGCATCATTTTTATCGTATATATAATGAATTAATACCCATAAACTGAAAATTCACAAAAACGTGGAAAAACAGCAAAATATTGCCTAAATCGATATTTTGTTTTAATCACATGAAGGAAAAGGAGATAATAAACGTCAAAATATTGCTAAATTCGATGATTTTTCGTACGAAACATAATACAAGAAAACTTGCTTAAAATGCAATATTATGCGAAATTCTGAGATTTGAAGGCCAAATCACATATCGTGATACTACATGAAATAGTATCGAAATATTGGTGAAAATGAATATATTTACGTAATGTCAAACTACATGAAAAACGTGAAAAAAGTCACTATTTAACCATATTGGAGGATTTTAACTTCAAATCATAGAGCGAGGTTTCGTATTATTTAGATCCAAGAAAAGACATATGACAATGTTTTTTCCAATACAAATGATAAAAACCAATGTGTTTTCATTAGAATTAACTAAAATGTTCCTGATATTCCGTTTGAAAAGGGGATGATAAACGTCAAAATATTGCTAAATTCGATGATTTTTCGTACGAAACAAAATGCAAGAAAACTTGCTTAAAATGCAATATTATGCGAAATTCTGAGATTTGAAGGCCAAATCACATATCGTGATACTACATGAAATAGTATCGAAATATTGGTAAAAACGAATATATTTACGTTAAATCACACTACTTGAAAAACGTGAAAAAAAGTCACTATTTAACCATATTGGAGGATTTTAACTTCAAATCATAGAGCGAGGTTTCGTATTATTTAGATCCAAGAAAAGACATATGACAATGTTTTTTCCAATACAATTGATAAAAACCAATGTGTTTTCATTAGAATTAAATAAATGTTCCTAATTTTCCGTTTATATTACCGATGGAAGATGTACACGAAAACCGCTCTATTCCGGCTGAAACGTCGATATATGCAATAAAAACAGAACTTCTCCCCTTTTCAATATCCTACTCAGTATTTTAACGAGAAACAAATAGTTGATTGAAAATGAAGTATTTAAGGTTATTATCTAATCAATTATGTGTTTGCATCATTTTTTTCGTATATATAATGAATTAATACCCATAAACTGAAAATTTACAAAAACGTGGAAAAACGGCAAAATATTGCCTAAATCGATGATATTTTGTTTTAATCACATGAAGGAAAAGGAGATAATAAACGTCAAAATATTGCTAAATTCGATGATTTTTCGTACGAAACAAAATACAAGAAAACTTGCTTCAAATGCAATAGTATGCGACATTCTGAGATTTCAAGGCCAAATCACATATCGTGATACTACATGAAATAGTATCGAAATATTGGTAAAAATGAATATATTTACGTAATGTCAAACTACATGAAAAACGTGAAAAAAGTCACTATTTAACAATATTTGAGGATTTTAACTTCAAATCATAGAGCGAGGTTTCGTATTATTTAGATCCAAGAAAAGACATATGACAAGGTTGTTTCCAATACAAATGATAAAACCAATCTGTTTTCATTAGAATTAACATTAGAATTAATTAGAATGTTCCTGATTTTCCGTTTATATTACCGATGGAAGATGTACACGTAAAACCGCTCTAATCCGGCTGAAACGTCGATATATGCAATAAAAACCGAACTTCTCCCCTTTTCAATATCCTACTCAGTATTTTAACGAGAAACAAATGGTTGATTGAAAATGAAGTATTTAAGGTTAATTTGCAATCAATTATGTGTTTGCATCATTTTTATCGTATATATAATGAATTAATACCCATAAACTGAAAATTCACAAAAACGTGGAAAAACAGCAAAATATTGCCTAAATCGATATTTTGTTTTAATCACATGAAGGAAAAGGAGATAATAAACGTCAAAATATTGCTAAATTCGATGATTTTTCGTACGAAACAAAATACAAGAAAACTTGCTTAAAATGCAATATTATGCGAAATTCTGAGATTTGAAGGCCAAATCACATATCGTGATACTACATGAAATAGTATCGAAATATTGGTGAAAATGAATATATTTACGTAATGTCAAACTACATGAAAAACGTGAAAAAATTCACTATTTAACCATATTGGAGGATTTTAACTTCAAATCATAGAGCGAGGTTTCGTATTATTTAGATCCAAGAAAAGACATATGACAATGTTTTTTCCAATACAAATGATAAAAACCAATGTGTTTTCATTAGAATTAACTAAAATGTTCCTGATATTCCGTTTGAAAAGGGGATGATAAACGTCAAAATATTGCTAAATTCGATGATTTTTCGTACGAAACAAAATGCAAGAAAACTTGCTTAAAATGCAATATTATGCGAAATTCTGAGATTTGAAGGCCAAATCATATATCGTGATACTACATGAAATAGTATCGAAATATTGGTAAAAACGAATATATTTACGTTAAATCACACGACTTCAAAAACGTGAAAAAGTCACTATTTTACCATATATGAGGATTTTAACTTCAAATCATAGAGCGAGGTTTCGTATTATTTAGATCCAAGAAAAGACATATGACAATGTTGTTTCCAATACAAATGATAAAAACCAATGTGTTTTCATTAGAATTAAATAAATGTTCCTGATTTTCCGTTTATATTACCGATGGAAGATGTACACGAAAACCGCTCTATTCCGGCTGAAACGTCGATATATGCAATAAAAACAGAACTTCTCCCCTTTTCAATATCCTACTCAGTATTTTAACGAGATACAAATAGTTGATTGAAAATGAAGTATTTAAGGTTATTATCTAATCAATTATGTGTTTGCATCATTTTTATCGTATATATAATGAATTAATACCCATAAACTGAAAATTTACAAAAACGTGGAAAAACGGCAAAATATTGCCTAAATCGATGATATTTTGTTTTAATCACATGAAGGAAAAGGAGATAATAAACGTCAAAATATTGCTAAATGCGATGATTTTTCGTACGAAACAAAATACAAGAAAACTTGCTTAAAATGCAATATTATGCGACATTCTGAGATTTCAAGGCCAAATCACATATCGTGATACTACATGAAATAGTATCGAAATATTGGTAAAAATGAATATATTTACGTAATGTCAAACTACATGAAAAACGTGAAAAAAGTCACTATTTAACAATATTTGAGGATTTTAACTTCAAATCATAGAGCGAGGTTTCGTATTATTTAGATCCAAGAAAAGACATATGACAAGGTTGTTTCCAATACAAATGATAAAACCAATCTGTTTTCATTAGAATTAACATTAGAATTAATTAGAATGTTCCTGATTTTCCGTTTATATTACCGATGGAAGATGTACACGTAAAACCGCTCTAATCCGGCTGAAACGTCGATATATGCAATAAAAACCGAACTTCTCCCCTTTTCAATATCCTACTCAGTATTTTAACGAGAAACAAATAGTTGATTGAAAATGAAGTATTTAAGGTTAATTTCCAATCAATTATGTGTTTGCATCATTTTTATCGTATATATAATGAATTAATACCCATAAACTGAAAATTCACAAAAACGTGGAAAAACAGAAAAATATTGCCTAAATCGATATTTTGTTTTAATCACATGAAGGAAAAGGAGATAATAAACGTCAAAATATTGCTAAATTCGATGATTTTTCGTACGAAACAAAATACAAGAAAACTTACTTAAAATGCAATATTATGCGAAATTCTGAGATTTGAAGGCCAAATCACATATCGTGATACTACATGAAATAGTATCGAAATATTGGTAAAAACGAATATATTTACGTTAAATCACACTACTTGAAAAACGTGAAAAAAGTCACTATTTAACCATATTGGAGGATTTTAACTTCAAATCATAGAGCGAGGTTTCGTATTATTTAGATCCAAGAAAAGACATATGACAATGTTTATTCCAATACAAATGATAAAAACCAATGTGTTTTCATTAGAAATAACTAAAATGTTCCTGATATTCCGTTTGAAAAGGGGATGATAAACGTCAAAATATTGCTAAATTCGATGATTTTTCGTACGAAACAAAATGCAAGAAAACTTGCTTAAATGCAATATTATGCGACATTCTGAGATTTGATGGCCAAATCACATATCGTGATACTACATGAAATAGTATCGAAATATTGGTAAAAACGAATATATTTACGTTAAATCACACTACTTGAAAAACGTGAAAAAAGTCACTATTTTACCATATATGAGGATTTTAACTTCAAATCATAGAGCGAGGTTTCGTATTATTTAGATTCAAGAAAAGACATATGACAATGTTGTTTCCAATACAAATTATAAAAACCAATGTGTTTTCATTAGAATTAACTAAAATGTTCCTGATTTTCCGTTTATATTACCGATGGAAGATGTACACGAAAACCGCTCTATTCCGGCTGAAACTTTGATATATGCAATAAAAACAGAACTTCTCCCCTTTTCAATATCCTACTCAGTATTTTAACGAGAAACAAATAGTTGATTGAAAATGAAGTATTTAAGGTTAATTTCCAATCAATTATGTGTTTGCATCATTTTTATCGTATATTTAATGAATTAATACCTATAAACTGAAAATTCACAGAAACGTGGAAAAACGGCAAAATATTGCCTAATTTGATGATATTTTGTTTAAATCACATGAAGGAAAAGATGATAAACGTCAAAATATTGCTAAATTCGATGATTTTTAGTACGAAACAAAATGCAAGTAAACTTGCTTAAAATGCAATATTATGCGAAATTCTGAGATTTGAAGGCCAAATCACATATCGTGATACTACATGAAATAGTATCGAAATATTGGTGAAAACGAATATATTTACGTAAAATCACACTACTTGAAAAACGTGAAAAAAGTCACTATTTTACCATATATGAGGATTTTAACTTCAAATCATAGAGCGAGGTTTCGTATTATTTAGATCCAAGAAAAGACATATGACAATGTTGTTTCCAATACAAATGATAAAAACCAATGTGTTTTCATTAGAATTAACTAAAATGTTCCTGATTTTCCGTTTATATTACCGATGGAAGATGTACACGAAAACCGCTCTATTCGGCTGAAACGTCGATATATGCAATAAAAACAGAACTTCTCCCCTTTTCAATATCCTACTCAGTATTTTAACGAGAAACAAATAGTTGATTGAAAATGAAGTATTTAAGGTTATTATCTAATCAATTATGTGTTTGCATAATTTTTATCGTATATATAATGAATTAATACCCATAAACTGAAAATTCACAAAAACATGGAAAAACGGCAAAATATTGCCTAAATCGATGATATTTTGTTTTAATCACATGAAGGAAAAGGAGACGATAAACGTCAAAATATTGCTAAATTCGATGATTTGTCGTACGAAACAAAATACAAGAAAACTTGCTTAAAATGCAATATAATGCGACATTCTGAGATTTCAAGGCCAAATCACATATCGTGATACTACATGAAATAGTATCGAAATATTGGTAAAAATGAATATATTTACGTAATGTCAAACTACATGAAAAACGTGAAAAAAGTCACTATTTAACAATATTTGAGGATTTTAACTTCAAATCATAGAGCGAGGTTTCGTATTATTTAGATCCAAGAAAAGACATATGACAAGGTTGTTTCCAATACAAATGATAAAACCAATCTGTTTTCATTAGAATTAACATTAGAATTAATTAGAATGTTCCTGATTTTCCGTTTATATTACCGATGGAAGATGTACACGTAAAACCGCTCTAATCCGGCTGAAACGTCGATATATGCAATAAAAACCGAACTTCTCCCCTTTTCAATATCCTACTCAGTATTTTAACGAGAAACAAATAGTTGATTGAAAATGAAGTATTTAAGGTTAATTTCCAATCAATTATGTGTTTGCATCATTTTTATCGTATATATAATGAATTAATACCCATAAACTGAAAATTCACAAAAACGTGGAAAAACAGCAAAATATTGCCTAAATCGATATTTTGTTTTAATCACATGAAGGAAAAGGAGATAATAAACGTCAAAATATTGCTAAATTCGATGATTTTTCGTACGAAACAAAATACAAGAAAACTTGCTTAAAATGCAATATTATGCGAAATTCTGAGATTTGAAGGCCAAATCACATATCGTGATACCACATGAAATAGTATCGAAATATTGGTAAAAACGAATATATTTACGTTAAATCACACTACTTGAAAAACGGGAAAGTGTCACTATTTAACCATATTGGAGGATTTTAACTTCAAATCATAGAGCGAGGTTTCGTATTATTTAGATCCAAGAAAAGACATATGACAATGTTTTTTCCAATACAAATGATAAAAACCAATGTGTTTTCATTAGAAATAACTAAAATGTTCCTGATATTCCGTTTGAAAAGGGGATGATAAACGTCAAAATATTGCTAAATTCGATGATTTTTCGTACGAAACAAAATGCAAGAAAACTTGCTTAAAATGCAATATTATGCGACATTCTGAGATTTGAAGGCCAAATCACATATCGTGATACTACATGAAATAGTATCGAAATATTGGTAAAAACGAATATATTTACGTTAAATCACACTACTTGAAAAACGTGAAAAAAGTCACTATTTTACCATATATGAGGATTTTAACTTCAAATCACAGAACGAGTTTTCGTATTATTTAGATCCAAGAAAAGACATATGACAATGTTGTTTCCAATACAAATGATAAAAACCAGTGTGTTTTCATTAGAATTAACTAAAATGTTCCTGATTTTCCGTTTATATTACCGATGGAAGATGTACACGAAAACCGCTCTATTCCGGCTGAAACGTCGATATATGCAATAAAAACAGAAGTTCTCCCCTTTTCAATATCCTACTCAGTATTTTAAAGAGAAACAAATAGTTGATTGAAAATGAAGTATTTAAGGTTATTATCTAATCAATTATGTGTTTGCATCATTTTTATCGTATATATAATGAATTAATACCCATAAAATGAAAATTCACAAAAACGTAGAAAAACGGCAAAATATTGCCTAAATCGATGAAATTTTGTTTTAATCACATGAAGGAAAAGGAGATAAAAAACGTCAAAATATTGCTAAATTCGATGATTTTTCGTACGAAACAAAATACAATAAAACTTGCTTCAAATGCAATATTATGCGACATTCTGAGATTTCAAGGCCAAATCACAAATCGTGATACTACATGAAATAGTATCGAAATATTGGTGAAAATGAATATATTTACGTAATGTCAAACTACATGAAAAACGTGAAAAAAGTCACTATTTAACCATATTTGAGGATTTTAACTTCAAATCATAGAGCGATATTTCGTATTATTTAGATCCAAGAAAAGACATATGACAAGGTTGCATCCAATACAAATGATAAAACCATTCTGTTTTCATTAGAATTAACAGTAGATTTAATTAGAATGTTCCTGATTTTCCGTTTATATTACCGATGGAAGATATAAACGTAAAACCGCTCTAATCTTGCTGAAACGTCGATATATGCAATAAAAACCGAACTTCTCCCCTTTTTAATATCCTACTCAGTATTTTAACGAGAAACAAATAGTTGATTGAAAATGAAGTATTTAAGGTTAATTTCCAATCAATTATGTGTTTGCATCATTTTTATTGTATATTTAATGAATTAATACCCAAAGACTGAAAATTCACAAAAACTTGGAAAAACGGCAAAATATTGCCTAATTCGATGATATTTTGTTTAAATCACATGAAGGAAAAGGAGATGATAAACGTCAAAATATTGCTAAATTCGATGATTTTTCGTACGAAACAAAATGCAAGAAAACTTGCTTAAAATGCAATATTATGCGACATTCTGAGATTGAAGGCCAAATCACATATCGTGATACTACATGAAATAGTATCGAAATATTGGTAAAAACGAATATATTTACGTTAAATCACACTACTTGAAAAACGTGAAAAAGTCACTATTTTACCATATATGAGGATTTTAACTTCAAATCACAGAGCGAGTTTTCGTATTATTTAGATCCAAGAAAAGACATATGACAATGTTGTTTCCAATACAAATGATAAAAACCAGTGTGTTTTCATTAGAATTAACTAAAATGTTCCTGATTTTCCGTTTATATTACCGATGGAAGATGTACACGAAAACCGCTCTATTCCGGCTGAAACGTCGATATATGCAATAAAAACAGAAGTTCTCCCCTTTTCAATATCCTACTCAGTATTTTAAAGAGAAACAAATAGTTGATTGAAAATGAAGTATTTAAGGTTATTATCTAATCAATTATGTGTTTGCATCATTTTTATCGTATATATAATGAATTAATACCCATAAAATGAAAATTCACAAAAACGTAGAAAAACGGCAAAATATTGCCTAAATCGATGAAATTTTGTTTTAATCACATGAAGGAAAAGGAGATAAAAAACGTCAAAATATTGCTAAATTCGATGATTTTTCGTACGAAACAAAATACAATAAAACTTGCTTCAAATGCAATATTATGCGACATTCTGAGATTTCAAGGCCAAATCACAAATCGTGATACTACATGAAATAGTATCGAAATATTGGTGAAAATGAATATATTTACGTAATGTCAAACTACATGAAAAACGTGAAAAAAGTCACTATTTAACCATATTTGAGGATTTTAACTTCAAATCATAGAGCGATATTTCGTATTATTTAGATCCAAGAAAAGACATATGACAAGGTTGCATCCAATACAAATGATAAAACCATTCTGTTTTCATTAGAATTAACAGTAGATTTAATTAGAATGTTCCTGATTTTCCGTTTATATTACCGATGGAAGATATAAACGTAAAACCGCTCTAATCTTGCTGAAACGTCGATATATGCAATAAAAACCGAACTTCTCCCCTTTTTATTATCCTACTCAGTATTTTAACGAGAAACAAATAGTTGATTGAAAATGAAGTATTTAAGGTTAATTTCCAATCAATTATGTGTTTGCATCATTTTTATTGTATATTTAATTAATTAATACCCAAAGACTGAAAATTCACAAAAACTTGGAAAAACGGCAAAATATTGCCTAATTCGATGATATTTTGTTTAAATCACATGAAGGAAAAGGAGATGATAAACGTCAAAATATTGCTAAATTCGATGATTTTTCGTACGAAACAAAATGCAAGAAAACTTGCTTAAAATGCAATATTATGCGAAATTCTGAGATTTGAAGGCCAAATCACATATCGTGATACTACATGAAATAGTATCGAAATATTGGTAAAAACGAATATATTTACGTAAAATCACACTACTTGAAAAACGTGAAAAAAGTCACTATTTTACCATATATGAGGATTTTAACTTCAAATCATAGAGCGAGGTTTCGTATTATTTAGATCCAAGAAAAGACATATGACAATGTTGTTTCCAATACAATTGATAAAAACCAATGTGTTTTCATTAGAATTAACTAAAATGTTCTTGGTTTTCCGTTTATATTACCGATGGAAGATGTACACGAAAACCGCTCTATTCCGGCTGAAAAGTCGATATATGCAATAAAAACAGAACTTCTCCCCTTTTTAATGTCCTACTCAGTATTTTAAAGAGAAACAAATAGTTGATTGAAAATGAAGTATTTAAGGTTATTATCTAATCAATTATGTGTTTGCATAATTTTTATCGTATATATAATGAATTAATACTAATAAACTGAAAATTCACAAAAACGTGGAAAAACGGCAAAATATTGCCTAAATCGATGATATTTTGTTTTAATCACATGAAGGAAAAGGAGATGATAAACGTCATAATATTGCTAAATTCAATTATTTTTCGTACGAAACAAAATACAAGAAAACTTGCTTAAAATGCAATATTATGCGACATTCTGAGATTTCAAGGACAAATCACATATCGTGATACTACATGAAATAGTATCGAAATATTGGTAAAAATGATTATATTAACGTAATGTCAAACTACAAGAAAAACGTGAAAAAAGCCACTATTTTACCATATATGAGGATTTTACCTTCAAATCATAGAGCGAGGTTTCGTATTATTTAGATCCAAGAAAAGACATATGACAATGTTGTTTCCAATACAAATGATAAAAATCAATGTGTTTTCATTAGAATTAACTAAAATGTTCCTGATTTTCCGTTTATATTACCGATGGAAGATGTACACGAAAACCGCTCTTTTCCGGCTGAAACGTCGATATATGCAATAAAAACAGAACTTCTCCCCTTTTCAATATCCTACTCAGTATTTTAACGAGAAACAAATAGTTGATTGAAAATGAAGTATTTAAGGTTATTATCTAATCAATTATGTGTTTGCATCATTTTTATCGTATATATAATGAATTAATTCCCATAAACTGAAAATTCACAAAAACGTGAAAAAACGGCAAAATATTGCCTAAATCGATGATATTTTGTTTTAATCACTTGAAGGAAAAGGAGATGATAAACGTCAAAATATTGCTAAATTCGATGATTTTTCGTATGAAACAAAATGCAAGAAAACTTGCTTAAAATACAATATTATGCGAAATTCTGAGATTTGAAGGCCAAATCACATATCGTGATACAACATGAAATAGTATCGAAATATTGGTAAAAATGAATATATTTACGTAATGTCAAACTACATGAAAAACGTGAAAAAAGTCACTATTTAACCATATTTGAGGATTTTAACTTCAAATCATTGAGCGAGGTTTCGTATTATTTACATCCAAGAAAAGACATATGACAAGGTTGTTTCCAATACAAATGATAAAACCAATCTGTTTTCATTAGAATTAACATTAGAATTAATTAGAATGTTCCTGATTTTCCGTTTATATTACCGATGGAAGATGTACACGTAAAACCGCTCTAATCCGGCTGAAACGTCGATCAATGCAATAAAATCCGAACTTCTCCCCTTTTCAATATCCTACTCAGTATTTTAACGAGAAACAAATAGTTGATTGAAAATGAAGTATTTAAGGTTAATTTCCAATCAATTATGTGTTTGCATCATTTTTATCGTATATTTAATGAATTAATACCCAAAGACTGAAAATTCACAAAAACGTGGAAAAACGGCAAAATATTGCCTAATTCGATGATATTTTGTTTAAATCACATGAAGGAAAAGGAGATGATAAACGTCAAAATATTGCTAAATTCGATGATTTCTCGTACGAAACAAAATGCAAGAAAACTTGCTTAAAATGCAATATTATGCGACATTCTGAGATTTGAAGGCCAAATCACATATCGTGATACTACATGAAATAGTATCGAAATATTGGTAAAAATGAATATATTTACGTAATGTCAAACTACTTGAAAAACGTGAAAAAAGTCACTATTTAACCATATATAAGGATTTTAACTTCAAATCATAGAGCGAGGTTTCGTATTATTTTGATCCAAGAAAATACATATGACAATGTTGTTTCCAATACAAATGATAAAAACCAATGTGTTTTCATTAGAATTAATTAAAATGTTCCTGATTTTCCGTTTATATTACCGATGGAAGATGTGTACGAAAACCGCTCTATTCCGGGTGAAACGTCTATATATGCAATAAAAACAGAACTTCTCCCCTTTTCAATATCCTACTCAGTATTTTAACGAGAAACAAATTGTTGATTGAAAGTGAAGTATTTAAGGTTATTATCTAATCAATTATGTGTTTGCATCATTTTTATCGTATATATAATGAATTAATACCTATAAACTGAAAATTCACAGAAACGTGGAAAAACGGCAAAATATTGCCTAATTCGATGATATTTTGTTTAAATCACATAGAGGAAAAGGGGGATGATAAACGTCAAAATATTGCTAAATTCGATGATTTTTCGTACGAAACAAAATGCAAGAAAACTTGCTTAAAATGCAATATTATGCGAAATTCTGAGATTTGAAGGCCAAATCACATATCGTGATACTACATGAAATAGTATCGAAATATTGGTAAAAACGAATATATTTACGTAAAATCACACTACTTGAAAAACGTGAAAAAAGTCACTATTTTACCATATATGAGGATTTTAACTTCAAATCATAGAGCGAGGTTTCGTATTATTTAGATCCAAGAAAAGACATATGACAATGTTGTTTCCAATACAATTGATAAAAACCAATGTGTTTTCATTAGAATTAACTAAAATGTTCTTGGTTTTCCGTTTATATTACCGATGGAAGATGTACACGAAAACCGCTCTATTCCGGCTGAAAAGTCGATATATGCAATAAAAACAGAACTTCTCCCCTTTTTAATATCCTACTCAGTATTTTAAAGAGAAACAAATAGTTGATTGAAAATGAAGTATTTAAGGTTATTATCTAATCAATTATGTGTTTGCATAATTTTTATCGTATATATAATGAATTAATACCCATAAACTGAAAATTCACAAAAACGTGGAAAAACGGCAAAATATTTCCTAAATCGATGATATTTTGTTTTAATCACATGAAGGAAAAGGAGATGATAAACGTCATAATATTGCTAAATTCAATTATTTTTCGTACGAAACAAAATACAAGAAAACTTGCTTAAAATGCAATATTATGCGACATTCTGAGATTTCAAGGCCAAATCACATATCGTGATACTACATGAAATAGTATCGAAATATTGGTAAAAATGATTATATTAACGTAATGTCAAACTACAAGAAAAACGTGAAAAAAGCCACTATTTTACCATATATGAGGATTCTACCTTCAAATCATAGAGCGAGGTTTCGTATTATTTAGATCCAAGAAAAGACATATGACAATGTTGTTTCCAATACAAATGATAAAAACCAATGTGTTTTCATTAGAATTAACTAAAATGTTCCTGATTTTCCGTTTATATTACCGATGGAAGATGTACACGAAAACCGCTCTTTTCCGGCTGAAACGTCGATATATGCAATAAAAACAGAACTTCTCCCCTTTTCAATATCCTACTCAGTATTTTAACGAGAAACAAATAGTTGATTGAAAATGAAGTATTTAAGGTTATTATCTAATCAATTATGTGTTTGCATCATTTTTATCGTATATATAATGAATTAATTCCCATAAACTGAAAATTCACAAAAACGTGAAAAAACGGCAAAATATTGCCTAAATCGATGATATTTTGTTTTAATCACTTGAAGGAAAAGGAGATGATAAACGTCAAAATATTGCTAAATTCGATGATTTTTCGTATGAAACAAAATGCAAGAAAACTTGCTTAAAATACAATATTATGCGAAATTCTGAGATTTGAAGGCCAAATCACATATCGTGATACAACATGAAATAGTATCGAAATATTGGTAAAAATGAATATATTTACGTAATGTCAAACTACATGAAAAACGTGAAAAAAGTCACTATTTAACCATATTTGAGGATTTTAACTTCAAATCATTGAGCGAGGTTTCGTATTATTTACATCCAAGAAAAGACATATGACAAGGTTGTTTCCAATACAAATGATAAAACCAATCTGTTTTCATTAGAATTAACATTAGAATTAATTAGAATGTTCCTGATTTTCCGTTTATATTACCGATGGAAGATGTACACGTAAAACCGCTCTAATCCGGCTGAAACGTCGATCAATGCAATAAAATCCGAACTTCTCCCCTTTTCAATATCCTACTCAGTATTTTAACGAGAAACAAATAGTTGATTGAAAATGAAGTATTTAAGGTTAATTTCCAATCAATTATGTGTTTGCATCATTTTTATCGTATATTTAATGAATTAATACCCAAAGACTGAAAATTCACAAAAACGTGGAAAAACGGCAAAATATTGCCTAATTCGATGATATTTTGTTTAAATCACATGAAGGAAAAGGAGATGATAAACGTCAAAATATTGCTAAATTCGATGATTTCTCGTACGAAACAAAATGCAAGAAAACTTGCTTAAAATGCAATATTATGCGACATTCTGAGATTTGAAGGCCAAATCACATATCGTGATACTACATGAAATAGTATCGAAATATTGGTAAAAATGAATATATTTACGTAATATCAAACTACTTGAAAAACGTGAAAAAAGTCACTATTTAACCATATATAAGGATTTTAACTTCAAATCATAGAGCGAGGTTTCGTATTATTTTGATCCAAGAAAATACATATGACAATGTTGTTTCCAATACAAATGATAAAAACCAATGTGTTTTCATTAGAATTAATTAAAATGTTCCTGATTTTCCGTTTATATTACCGATGGAAGATGTCTACGAAAACCGCTCTATTCCGGGTGAAACGTCTATATATGCAATAAAAACAGAACTTCTCCCCTTTTCAATATCCTACTCAGTATTTTAACGAGAAACAAATTGTTGATTGAAAGTGAAGTATTTAAGGTTATTATCTAATCAATTGTGTGTTTGCATCATTTTTATCGTATATATAATGAATTAATACCTATAAACTGAAAATTCACAGAAACGTGGAAAAACGGCAAAATATTGCCTAATTCGATGATATTTTGTTTAAATCACATAGAGGAAAAGGGGGATGATAAACGTCAAAATATTGCTAAATTCGATGATTTTTCGTACGAAACAAAATGCAAGAAAACTTGCTTAAAATGCAATATTATGCGAAATTCTGAGATTTGAAGGCCAAATTACATATCGTGATACTACATGAAATAGTATCGAAATATTGGTAAAAACGAATATATTTACGTAAAATCATACTACTTGAAAAACGTGAAAAAAGTCACTATTTTACCATATATGAGGATTATAACTTCAAATCATAGAGCGAGGTTTCGTATTATTTAGATCCAAGAAAAGACATGACAATGTTGTTTCCAATACAAATGATAAAAACCAATGTGTTTTCATTAGAATTAACTAAAATGTTCCTGATTTTCCGTTTATATTACCGATGGAAGATGTACACGAAAACCGCTCTATTCCGGCTGAAACGTCGATATATGCAATAAAAACCGAACTTCTCCCCTTTTCAATATCCTACTCAGTATTTTAACGAGAAACAAATAGTTGATTGAAAATGAAGTATTTAATTTTAATTTCGAATCAATTATGTGTTTGCATCATTTTTATCGTATATTTAATGAATTAATACCCATAAACTGAAAATTCACAGAAACGTGGAAAAACGGCAAAATATTGCTTAATTCGATGATATTTTGTTTAAATCACATAGAGGAAAAGGGGGATGATAAACGTCAAAATATTGCTAAATTCGATGATTTTTCGTACGAAACAAAATGCAAGAAAACTTGCTTAAAATGCAATATTATGCGACATTCTGAGATTTGAAGGCCAAATCACATATCGTGATACTACATGAAATAGTATCGAAATATTGGTAAAAATGAATATATTTACGTAATGTCAAACTACTTGAAAAACGTGAAAAAAGTCACTATTTAACCATATATAAGGATTTTAACTTCAAATCATAGAGCGAGGTTTCGTATTATTTAGATCCAAGAAAAGACATATGACAATGTTGTTTCCAATACCAATGTAACCAATTGGATAAAAACCAATGTGTTTTCATTAGAATTAATTAAAATGTTCCTGATTTTCCGTTTATGTTACCGATGGAAGATGTACACGAAAACCGCTCTATTCCGGCTGAAATTTCGATATATGCAATAAAAACAGAACTTCTCCCCTTTTCAATATCTTACTCAATATTTTAACGAGAAACAAATAGTTGATTGAAAATGAAGTATTTAAGGTTATTATCTAATCAATTATGTGTTTGCATCATTTTTATCGTATATATAATTTAATTAATACCCATTAACTGAAAATTCACAAAAAATTGGAAAAACGGCAAAATATTGCCTAATTCGATGATATTTTGTTTTAATAACATGAAGGAAAAGGAGATAATAAACGTCAAAATATTGCTAAATTCGATGATTTTTCGTACGAAACAAAATACAAGAAAACTTGCTTAAAATGCAATATTTTGCGACATTCTGAAATTTCAAGGCCAAATCACATATCGTGATACTGCATAAAATAGTATCGAAATATTGGTAAAAATGAATATATTTACGTAATATCAAACTACATGAAAAACGTGAAAAAAGTCACTATTTAACCATACTTGAGGATTTTAACTTCCAATCATAGAGCGAGGTTTCGTATTATTTAGATCCAAGAAAAGACATATGACAAGGTTGTTTCCAATACAAATGATAAAACCAATCTGTTTTCATTAGAATTAACATTAGAATTAATTAGAATGTTCCTGATTTTCCGTTTATATTACCGATGGAAGATGTACACGTAAAACCGCTCTAATCCGGCTGAAACGTCGATATATGCAATAAAAACTGAACTTCTCCCCTTTTCAATATCCTACTCAGTATTTTAACGAGAAACAAATAGTTGATTGAAAATGAAGTATTTAAGGTTAATATCCAATCAATTATGTGTTTGCATCATTTTTATCGTATATTTAATGAATTAATACCCAAAGACTGAAAATTCACAAAAACGTGGAAAAACGGCAAAATATTGCCTAATTCGATGATATTTTGTTTAAATCACATAGAGAAAAAGGGGGATGATAAACGTCAAAATATTGCTAAATTCGATGATTTTTCGTACGAAACAAAATGCAAGAAAACTTGCTTAAAATGCAATATTATGCGACATTCTGAGATTTGAAGGCCAAATCACATATCGTGATACTACATGAAATAGTATCGAAATATTGGTAAAAATGAATATATTTACGTAATATCAAACTACTTGAAAAACGTGAAAAAAGTCACTATTTAACCATATATAAGGATTTTAACTTCAAATCATAGAGCGAGGTTTCGTATTATTTAGATCCAAGAAAAGACATATGACAATGTTGTTTCCAATACAAATGATAAAAACCAATGTGTTTACATTAGAATTAATTAGAATGTTCCTGATTTTCCGTTTATATTACCGATGGAAGATGTACACGTAAAACCGCTCTAATCAGGCTGAAACGTCGATATATGCAATAAAATCCGAACTTCTCCCCTTTTCAATATCCTACTCAGTATTTTAACGAGAAACAAATAGTTGATTGAAAATGAAGTATTTAAGGTTAATTTGCAATCAATTATGTGTTTGCATCATTTTTATCGTATATATAATGAATTAATACCCATAAACTGAAAATTCACAAAAACGTGGAAAAACAGCAAAATATTGCCTAAATCGATATTTTGTTTTAATCACATGAAGGAAAAGGAGATAATAAACGTCAAAATATTGCTAAATTCGATGATTTTTCGTACGAAACAAAATGCAAGAAAACTTGCTTAAAATGCAATATTATGCGAAATTCTGAGATTTGAAGGCCAAATCACATATCGTGATACTACATGAAATAGTATCGAAATATTGGTAAAACGAATATATTTACGTTAAATCACACGACTTCAAAAACGTGAAAAAAGTCACTATTTTACCATATATGAGGATTTTAACTTCAAATCATAGAGCGAGGTTTCGTATTATTTAGATCCAAGAAAAGACATATGACAATGTTGTTTCCAATACAAATGATAAAAACCAATGTGTTTTCATTAGAATTAAATAAATGTTCCTGATTTTCCGTTTATATTACCGATGGAAGATGTACACGAAAACCGCTCTATTCCGGCTGAAACGTCGATATATGCAATAAAAACAGAACTTCTCCCCTTTTCAATATCCTACTCAGTATTTTAACGAGAAACAAATAGTTGATTGAAAATGAAGTATTTAAGGTTATTATCTAATCAATTATGTGTTTGCATCATTTTTATCGTATATATAATGAATTAATACCCATAAACTGAAAATTTACAAAAACGTGGAAAAACGGCAAAATATTGCCTAAATCGATGATATTTTGTTTTAATCACATGAAGGAAAAGGAGATAATAAACGTCAAAATATTGCTAAATTCAATGATTTTTCGTACGAAACAAAATACAAGAAAACTTGCTTCAAATGCAATATTATGCGAAATTCTGAGATTTGAAGGCCAAATCACATATCGTGATACTACATGAAATAGTATCGAAATATTGGTGAAAACGAATATATTTACGTAAAATCACACTACTTGAAAAACGTGAAAAAAGTCACTATTTTACCATATATGAGGATTTTAACTTCAAATCATAGAGCGAGGTTTCGTATTATTTAGATCCAAGAAAAGACATATGACAATGTTGTTTCCAATACAAATGATAAAAACCAATGTGTTTTCATTAGAATTAACTAAAATGTTCCTGATTTTCCGTTTATATTACCGATGGAAGATGTACACGAAAACCGCTCTATTCCGGCTGAAACGTCGATATATGCAATAAAAACAGAACTTCTCCCCTTTTCAATATCCTACTCAGTATTTTAACGAGAAACAAATAGTTGATTGAAAATGAAGTATTTAAGGTTATTATCTAATCAATTATGTGTTTGCATAATTTTTATCGTATATATAATGAATTAATACCCATAAACTGAAAATTCACAAAAACATGGAAAAACGGCAAAATATTGCCTAAATCGATGATATTTTGTTTTAATCACATGAAGGAAAAGGAGATGATAAACGTCAAAATATTGCTAAATTCGATGATTTGTCGTACGAAACAAAATACAAGAAAACTTGCTTAAAATGCAATATTATGCGACATTCTGAGATTTCAAGGCCAAATCACAAATCGTGATACTACATGAAATAGTATCGAAATATTGGTAAAAATGAATATATTTACGTAATGTCAAACTACATGAAAAACGTGAAAAAAGTCACTATTTAACAATATTTGAGGATTTTAACTTCAAATCATAGAGCGAGGTTTCGTATTATTTAAATCCAAGAAAAGACATATGAAAAGGTTGTTTCCAATACAAATGATAAAACCAATCTGTTTTCATTAGAATTAACATTAGAATTAATTAGAATGTTCCTGATTTTCCGTTTATATTACCGATGGAAGATGTACACGTAAAACCGCTCTAATCCGGCTGAAACGTCGATATATGCAATAAAAACCGAACTTCTCCCCTTTTCAATATCCTACTCAGTATTTTAACGAGAAACAAATAGTTGATTGAAAATGAAGTATTTAAGGTTAATTTCCAATCAATTATGTGTTTGCATCATTTTTATCGTATATATAATGAATTAATACCCATAAACTGAAAATTCACAAAAACGTGGAAAAACAGCAAAATATTGCCTAAATCGATATTTTGTTTTAATCACATGAAGGAAAAGGAGATAATAAACGTCAAAATATTGCTAAATTCGATGATTTTTCGTACGAAACAAAATACAAGAAAACTTGCTTAAAATGCAATATTATGCGAAATTCTGAGATTTGAAGGCCAAATCACATATCGTGATATTACATGAAATAGTATCGAAATATTGGTAAAAACGAATATATTTACGTTAAATCACACTACTTGAAAAACGTGAAAAAAGTCACTATTTAACCATATTGGAGGATTTTAGCTTCAAATCATAGAGCGAGGTTTCGTATTATTTAGATCCAAGAAAAGACATATGACAATGTTTTTTCCAATACAAATGATAAAAACCAATGTGTTTTCATTAGAAATAACTAAAATGTTCCTGATATTCCGTTTGAAAAGGGGATGATAAACGTCAAAATATTGCTAAATTCGATGATTTTTCGTACGAAACAAAATGCAAGAAAACTTGCTTAAATGCAATATTATGCGACATTCTGAGATTTGAAGGCCAAATCACATATCGTGATACTACATGAAATAGTATCGAAATATTGGTAAAAACGAATATATTTACGTTAAATCACACTACTTGAAAAACGTGAAAAAAGTCACTATTTTACCATATATGAGGATTTTAACTTCAAATCATAGAGCGAGGTTTCGTATTATTTAGATCCAAGAAAAGACATATGACAATGTTTTTTCCAATACAAATGATAAAAACCAATGTGTTTTCATTAGAAATAACTAAAATGTTCCTGATATTCCGTTTGAAAAGGGGATGATAAACGTCAAAATATTGCTAAATTCGATGATTTTTCGTACGAAACAAAATGCAAGAAAACTTGCTTAAATGCAATATTATGCGACATTCTGAGATTTGAAGGCCAAATCACATATCGTGATACTACATGAAATAGTATCGAAATATTGGTGAAAACGAATATATTTACGTAAAATCACACTACTTGAAAAACGTGAAAAAAGTCACTATTTTACCATATATGAGGATTTTAACTTCAAATCATAGAGCGAGGTTTCGTATTATTTAGATCCAAGAAAAGACATATGACAATGTTGTTTCCAATACAAATGATAAAAACCAATGTGTTTTCATTAGAATTAACTAAAATGTTCCTGATTTTCCGTTTATATTACCGATGGAAGATGTACACGAAAACCGCTCTATTCCGGCTGAAACGTCGATATATGCAATAAAAACAGAACTTCTCCCCTTTTCAATATCCTACTCAGTATTTTAACGAGAAACAAATAGTTGATTGAAAATGAAGTATTTAAGGTTATTATCTAATCAATTATGTGTTTGCATAATTTTTATCGTATATATAATGAATTAATACCCATAAACTGAAAATTCACAAAAACATGGAAAAACGGCAAAATATTGCCTAAATCGATGATATTTTGTTTTAATCACATGAAGGAAAAGGAGATGATAAACGTCAAAATATTGCTAAATTCGATGATTTGTCGTACGAAACAAAATACAAGAAAACTTGCTTAAAATGCAATATTATGCGACATTCTGAGATTTCAAGGCCAAATCACAAATCGTGATACTACATGAAATAGTATCGAAATATTGGTAAAAATGAATATATTTACGTAATGTCAAACTACATGAAAAACGTGAAAAAAGTCACTATTTAACAATATTTGAGGATTTTAACTTCAAATCATAGAGCGAGGTTTCGTATTATTTAAATCCAAGAAAAGACATATGAAAAGGTTGTTTCCAATACAAATGATAAAACCAATCTGTTTTCATTAGAATTAACATTAGAATTAATTAGAATGTTCCTGATTTTCCGTTTATATTACCGATGGAAGATGTACACGTAAAACCGCTCTAATCCGGCTGAAACGTCGATATATGCAATAAAAACCGAACTTCTCCCCTTTTCAATATCCTACTCAGTATTTTAACGAGAAACAAATAGTTGATTGAAAATGAAGTATTTAAGGTTAATTTCCAATCAATTATGTGTTTGCATCATTTTTATCGTATATATAATGAATTAATACCCATAAACTGAAAATTCACAAAAACGTGGAAAAACAGCAAAATATTGCCTAAATCGATATTTTGTTTTAATCACATGAAGGAAAAGGAGATAATAAACGTGAAAATATTGCTAAATTCGATGATTTTTCGTACGAAACAAAATACAAGAAAACTTGCTTAAAATGCAATATTATGCGAAATTCTGAGATTTGAAGGCCAAATCACATATCGTGATATTACATGAAATAGTATCGAAATATTGGTAAAAACGAATATATTTACGTTAAATCACACTACTTGAAAAACGTGAAAAAAGTCACTATTTAACCATATTGGAGGATTTTAACTTCAAATCATAGAGCGAGGTTTCGTATTATTTAGATCCAAGAAAAGACATATGACAATGTTTTTTCCAATACAAATGATAAAAGCCAATGTGTTTTCATTAGAAATAACTAAAATGTTCCTGATATTCCGTTTGAAAAGGGGATGATAAACGTCAAAATATTGCTAAATTCGATGATTTTTCGTACGAAACAAAATGCAAGAAAACTTGCTTAAATGCAATATTATGCGACATTCTGAGATTTGAAGGCCAAATCACATATCGTGATACTACATGAAATAGTATCGAAATATTGGTAAAAACGAATATATTTACGTTAAATCACACTACTTGAAAAACGTGAAAAAAGTCACTATTTTACCATATATGAGGATTTTAACTTCAAATCATAGAGCGAGGTTTCGTATTATTTAGATTCAAGAAAAGACATATGACAATGTTGTTTCCAATACAAATTATAAAAACCAATGTGTTTTCATTAGAATTAACTAAAATGTTCCTGATTTTCCGTTTATATTACCGATGGAAGATGTACACGTAAAACCGCTCTAATCCGGCTGAAACGTCGATATATGCAATAAAAACCGAACTTCTCCCCTTTTCAATATCCTACTCAGTATTTTAACGAGAAACAAATAGTTGATTGAAAATGAAGTATTTAAGGTTAATTTCCAATCAATTATGTGTTTGCATCATTTTTATCGTATATTTAATGAATTAATACCTATAAACTGAAAATTCACAGAAACGTGGAAAAACGGCAAAATATTGCCTAATTTGATGATATTTTGTTTAAATCACATGAAGGAAAAGATGATAAACGTCAAAATATTGCTAAATTCGATGATTTTTCGTACGAAACAAAATGCAAGTAAACTTGCTTAAAATGCAATATTATGCGAAATTCTGAGATTTGAAGGCCAAATCACATATCGTGATACTACATGAAATAGTATCGAAATATTGGTGAAAACGAATATATTTACGTAAAATCACACTACTTGAAAAACGTGAAAAAAGTCACTATTTTACCATATATGAGGATTTTAACTTCAAATCATAGAGCGAGGTTTCGTATTATTTAGATCCAAGAAAAGACATATGACAATGTTGTTTCCAATACAAATGATAAAAACCAATGTGTTTTCATTAGAATTAACTAAAATGTTCCTGATTTTCCGTTTATATTACCGATGGAAGATGTACACGTAAAACCGCTCTAATCCGGCTGAAACGTCGATATATGCAATAAAAACCGAACTTCTCCCCTTTTCAATATCCTACTCAGTATTTTAACGAGAAACAAATAGTTGATTGAAAATGAAGTATTTAAGGTTAATTTCCAATCAATTATGTGTTTGCATCATTTTTATCGTATATATAATGAATTAATACCCATAAACTGAAAATTCACAAAAACGTGGAAAAACAGCAAAATATTGCCTAAATCGATATTTTGTTTTAATCACATGAAGGAAAAGGAGATGATAAACGTCAAAATATTGCTAAATTCGATGATTTTTCGTACGAAACAAAATACAAGAAAACTTGCTTAAAATGCAATATTATGCGAAATTCTGAGATTTGAAGGCCAAATCACATATCGTGATACTACATGAAATAGTATCGAAATATTGGTAAAAACGAATATATTTACGTTAAATCACACTACTTGAAAAACGGGAAAAAGTCACTATTTAACCATATTGGAGGATTTTAACTTCAAATCATAGAGCGAGGTTTCGTATTATTTAGATCCAAGAAAAGACATATGACAATGTTTTTTCCAATACAAATGATAAAAACCAATGTATTTTCATTAGAAATAACTAAAATGTTCCTGATATTCCGTTTGAAAAGGGGATGATAAACGTCAAAATATTGCTAAATTCGATGATTTTTCGTACGAAACAAAATGCAAGAAAACTTGCTTAAAATGCAATATTATGCGACATTCTGAGATTTGAAGGCCAAATCACATATCGTGATACTACATGAAATAGTATCGAAATATTGGTAAAAACGAATATATTTACGTTAAATCACACAACTTGAAAAACGTGAAAAAAGTCACTATTTTACCATATATGAGGATTTTAACTTCAAATCATAGAGCGAGTTTTCGTATTATTTAGATCCAAGAAAAGACATATGACAATGTTGTTTCCAATACAAATGATAAAAACCAATGTGTTTTCATTAGAATTAACTAAAATGTTCCTGATTTTCCGTTTATATTACCGATGGAAGATGTACACGAAAACCGCTCTATTCCGGCTGAAACGTCGATATATGCAATAAAAACAGAAGTTCTCCCCTTTTCAATATCCTACTCAGTATTTTAAAGAGAAACAAATAGTTGATTGAAAATGAAGTATTTAAGGTTATTATCTAATCAATTATGTGTTTGCATCATTTTTATCGTATATATAATGAATTAATACCCATAAACTGAAAATTCACAAAAACGTTGAAAAACGGCAAAATATTGCCTAAATCGATGAAATTTTGTTTTAATCACATGAAGGAAAAGGAGATAAAAAACGTCAAAATATTGCTAAATTCGATGATTTTTCGTACGAAACAAAATACAATAAAACTTGCTTCAAATGCAATATTATGCGACATTCTGAGATTTCAAGGCCAAATCACAAATCGTGATACTACATGAAATAGTATCGAAATATTGGTGAAAATGAATATATTTACGTAATGTCAAACTACATGAAAAACGTGAAAAAAGTCACTATTTAACCATATTTGAGGATTTTAACTTCAAATCATAGAGCGATATTTCGTATTATTTAGATCCAAGAAAAGACATATGACAAGGTTGCATCCAATACAAATGATAAAACCATTCTGTTTTCATTAGAATTAACATTAGATTTAATTAGAATGTTCCTGATTTTCCGTTTATATTACCGATGGAAGATATAAACGTAAAACCGCTCTAATCTTGCTGAAACGTCGATATATGCAATAAAAACCGAACTTCTCCCCTTTTTAATATCCTACTCAGTATTTTAACGAGAAACAAATAGTTGATTGAAAATGAAGTATTTAAGGTTAATTTCCAATCAATTATGTGTTTGCATCATTTTTATTGTATATTTAATGAATTAAAACCCAAAGACTGAAAATTCACAAAAACTTGGAAAAACGGCAAAATATTGCCTAATTCGATGATATTTTGTTTAAATCACATGAAGGAAAAGGAGATGATAAACGACAAAATATTGCTAAATTCGATGATTTTTCGTACGAAACAAAATGCAAGAAAACTTGCTTAAAATGCAATATTATGCGAAATTCTGAGGTTTGAAGGCCAAATCACATATCGTGATACGACATGAAATAGTATCGAAATATTGGTAAAAACGAATATATTTACGTAAAATCACACTACTTGAAAAACGTGAAAAAAGTCACTATTTTACCATAAATGAGGATTTTAACTTCAAATCATAGAGCGAGGTTTCGTATTATTTAGATCCAAGAAAAGACATATGACAATGTTGTTTCCAATACAAATGATAAAAACCAATGTGTTTTCATTAGAATTAACTAAAATGTTCTTGGTTTTCCGTTTATATTACCGATGGAAGATGTACACGAAAACCGCTCTATTCCGGCTGAAAAGTCGATATATGCAATAAAAACAGAACTTCTCCCCTTTTCAATATCCTACTCAGTATTTTAAAGAGAAACAAATAGTTGATTGAAAATGAAGTATTTAAGGTTATTATCTATTCAATTATGTGTTTGCATAATTTTTATCGTATATATAATGAATTAATACCCATAAACTGAAAATTCACAAAAACGTGGAAAAACGGCAAAATATTGCCTAAATCGATGATATTTTGTTTTAATCACATGAAGGAAAAGGAGATGATAAACGTCATAATATTGCTAAATTCAATTATTTTTCGTACGAAACAAAATACAAGAAAACTTGCTTAAAATGCAATATTATGCGACATTCTGAGATTTCAAGGCCAAATCACATATCGTGATACTACATGAAATAGTATCGAAATTTTGGTAAAAATGATTATATTAACGTAATGTCAAACTACAAGAAAAACGTGAAAAAAGTCACTATTTTACCATATATGAGGATTTTAACTTCAAATCATAGAGCGAGGTTTCGTATTATTTAGATCCAAGAAAAGACATATGACAATGTTGTTTCCAATACAAATGATAAAAACCAATGTGTTTTCATAAGAATTAACTAAAATGTTCCTGATTTTCCGTTTATATTACCGATGGAAGATGTACACGAAAACCGCTCTATTCCGGCTGAAACGTCGATATATGCAATAAAAACAGAACTTCTCCCCTTTTCAATATCCTACTCAGTATTTTAACGAGAAACAAATAGTTGATTGAAAATGAAGTATTTAAGGTTATTATCTAATCAATTATGTGTTTGCATCATTTTTATCGTATATATAATGAATTAATTCCCATAAACTGAAAATTCACAAAAACGTGAAAAAACGGCAAAATATTGCCTAAATCGATGATATTTTGTTTTAATCACTTGAAGGAAAAGGAGATGATAAACGTCAAAATATTGCTAAATTCGATGATTTTTCGTACGAATTAAAATGCAAGAAAACTTGCTTAAAATACAATATTATGCGAAATTCTGAGATTTGAAGGCCAAATCACATATCGTGATACAACATGAAATAGTATCAAAATATTGGTAAAAACGAATATATTTACGTAAAATCACACTACTTGAAAAACGTGAAAAAAGTCACTATTTAACCATATATAAGGATTTTAACTTCAAATCATAGAGCGAGGTTTCGTATTATTTAGATCCAAGAAAAGACATATGACAATGTTGTTTCCAATACAAATGATAAAAACCAATGTGTTTTCATTAGAATTAACTAAAATGTTCCTGATTTTCCGTTTATATTACCGATGGAAGATGTACACGAAAACCGCTCTATTCCGGCTGAAATTTCGATATATGCAATAAAAACAGAACTTCTCCCGTTTTCAATATCTTACTCAGTATTTTAACGAGAAACAAATAGTTGATTGAAAATGAAGTATTTAAAGTTATTATCTAATCAATTATGTGTTTGCATCATTTTTATCGTATATATAATGAATTAATACCCATTAACTGAAAATTCACAAAAAATTGGAAAAACGGCAAAATATTGCCTAATTCGATGATATTTTGTTTTAATAACATGAAGGAAAAGGAGATAATAAACGTCAAAATATTGCTAAATTCGATGATTTTTCGTACGAAACAAAATACAAGAAAACTTGCTTAAAATGCAATATTTTGCGACATTCTGAGATTTCAAGACCAAATCACATATCGTGATACTAAACAAAATAGTATCGAAATATTGGTAAAAATGAATATATTTACGTAATGTCATACTACATGAAAAACGTGAAAAAAGTCACTATTTAACCATACTTGAGGATTTTAACTTCAAATCATAGAGCGAGGTTTCGTATTATTTAGATCCAAGAAAAGACATATGACAAGGTTGTTTCCAATACAAATGATAAAACCAATCTGTTTTCATTAGAATTAACATTAGAATTAATTAGAATGTTCCTGATTTTACGTTTATATTACCGATGGAAGATGTACACGTAAAACCGCTCTAATCCGGCTGAAACGTCGATATATGCAATAAAAACCGAACTTCTCCCCTTTTCAATATCCTACTCAGTATTTTAACGAGAAACAAATAGTTCATTGAAAATGAAGTATTTAAGGTTAATTTCCAATCAATTATGTGTTTGCATCATTTTTATCGTATATTTAATGAATTAATACCCAAAGACTGAAAATTCACAAAAACGTGGAAAAACGGCAAAATATTGCCTAATTCAATGATATTTTGTTTAAATCACATGAAGGAAAAGGAGATGATAAACGTCAAAATATTGCTAAATTCGATGATTTTTCGTACGAAACAAAATGCAAGAAAACTTGCTTAAAATGCAATATTATGCGACATTCTGAGATTTGAAGGCCAAATCACATATCGTGATACTACATGAAATAGTATCGAAATATTGGTAAAAATGAATATATTTACGTAATGTCAAACTACTTGAAAAACGTGAAAAAAGTCACTATTTAACCATATATAAGGATTTTAACTTCAAATCATAGAGCGAGGTTTCGTATTATTTAGATCCAAGAAAAGACATATGACAATGTTGTTTCCAATACAAATGATAAAAACCAATGTGTTTTCATTAGAATTAATTAAAATGTTCCTGATTTTCCGTTTATATTACCGATGGAAGATGTCTACGAAAACCGCTCTATTCCGGCTGAAACGTCTATATATGCAATAAAAACAGAACTTCTCCCCTTTTCAATATCCTACTCAGTATTTTAACGAGAAACAAATAGTTGATTGAAAATGAAGTATTTAAGGTTATTATCTAATCAATTATGTGTTTGCATCATTTTTATCGTATATATAATGAATTAATACCCATAAACTGAAAATTCACAGAAACGTGGAAAAACGGCAAAATATTGCGTAATTCGATGATATTTTGTTTAAATCACATAGAGGAAAAGGGGGATGATAAACGTCAAAATACTGCTAAATTCGATGATTTTTCGTACGAAACAAAATGCAAGAAAACTTGCTTAAAATGCAATATTATGCGACATTCTGAGATTTGAAGGCCAAATCACATATCGTGATACTACATGAAATAGTATCGAAATATTGGTAAAAATGAATATATTTACGTAATGTCAAACTACATGAAAAACGTGAAAAAAGTCACTATTTAACCATATTTGAGGATTTTAACTTTAAATCATTGAGCGAGGTTTCGTATTATTTACATCCAAGAAAAGACATATGACAAGATTGTTTCCAATACAAATGATAAAACCAATCTGTTTTCATTAGAATTAACATTAGAATTAATTAGAATGTTCCTGATTTTCCGTTTATATTACCGATGGAAGATGTACACGTAAAACCGCTCTAATCCGGCTGAAACGTCGATCAATGCAATAAAATCCTAACTTCTCCCCTTTTCAATATCCTACTCAGTATTTTAACGAGAAACAAATAGTTGATTGAAAATGAAGTATTTAAGGTTAATTTCCAATCAATTATGTGTTTGCATCATTTTTATCGTATATTTAATGAATTAATACCCAAAGACTGAAAATTCACAAAAACGTGGAAAGACGGCAAAATATTGCCTAATTCGATGATATTTTGTTTAAATCACATGAAGGAAAAGGAGATGATAAACGTCAAAATATTGCTAAATTCGATGATTTCTCGTACGAAACAAAATACAAGAAAACTTGCTTAAAATGCAATATTTTGCGACATTCTGAGATTTCAAGGCCAAATCACATATCGTGATACTACATGAAATAGTATCGAAATATTGGTAAAAATGAATATATTTACGTAATGTCAAACTACATGAAAAACGTGAAAAAAGTCGCTATTTAACCATATTTGAGGATTTTAACTTCAAATCATAGAGCGAGGTTTCGTATTATTTAGATCCAAGAAAAGACATATGACAAGGTTGTTTCCAATACAAATGATAAAAACCAATGTGTTTTCATTAGAATTAATTAAAATGTTCCTGATTTTCCGTTTATATTACCGATGGAAGATGTCTACGAAAACCGCTCTATTCCGGCTGAAATTTCGATATATGCAATAAAAACAGAACTTCTCCCCTTTTCAATATCTTACTCAGTATTTTACCGAGAAACAAATAGTTGATTGAAAATGAAGTATTTAAGGTTATTTTCTAATCAATTATGTGTTTGCATCATTTTTATCGTATATATAATGAAATAATACCCATAAACTGAAAATTCACAAAAACGTAGAAAAACGGTAAAATATTGTCTAATTCGATGATATTTTGTATTAATAACATGAAAGAAAAGGAGATAATAAACGTCAAAATATTGCTAAATTCGATGATTTTTCGTACGAAACAAAATACAAGAAAACTTGCTTAAAATGCAATATTTTGCGACATTCTGAGATTTCAAGGCCAAATCACATATCGTGATACTACATGAAATAGTATCGAAATATTGGTAAAAATGAATATATTTACGTAATGTCAAACTACATGAAAAACGTGAAAAAAGTCGCTATTTAACCATATTTGAGGATTTTAACTTCAAATCATAGAGCGAGGTTTCGTATTATTTAGATCCAAGAAAAGACATATGACAAGGTTGTTTCCAATACAAATGATAAAAGCAATCTGTTTTCATTAGAATTAACATTAGAATTAATTAAAATGTTCCTGATTTTCCGTTTATATTACAGATGGAAGATGTACACGTAAAACCGCTCTAATCCGGCTGAAACGTCGATATATGCAATAAAAACCGAACTTCTCCCCTTTTCAATATCCTACTCAGTATTTTAACGAGAAACAAATAGTTGATTGAAAATGAAGTATTTAAGGTTAATTTCCAATCAATTATGTGTTTGCATCATTTTTATCGTATATTTAATGAATTAATACCCATAAACTGAAAATTCACAGAAACGTGGAAAAACGGCAAAATATTGCCTAATTCGATGATATTTTGTTTAAATCACATGAAGGAAAAGATGATCAACGTCAAAATATTGCTAAATTCGATGATTTTTCTTACGAAACAAAATGCAAGAAAACTTGCTTAAAATGTAATATTATGCGAAATTCTGAGATTTGAAGGCCAAATTACATATCGTGATACTACATGAAATAGTATCGAAATATTGGTAAAAACGAATATATTTACGTAAAATCATACTACTTGAAAAACGTGAAAAAAGTCACTATTTTACCATATATGAGGATTATAACTTCAAATCATAGAGCGAGGTTTCGTATTATTTAGATCCAAGAAAAGACATGACAATGTTGTTTCCAATACAAATGATAAAAACCAATGTGTTTTCATTAGAATTAACTAAAATGTTCCTGATTTTCCGTTTATATTACCGATGGAAGATGTACACGAAAACCGCTCTATTCCGGCTGAAACGTCGATATATGCAATAAAAACCGAACTTCTCCCCTTTTCAATATCCTACTCAGTATTTTAACGAGAAACAAATAGTTGATTGAAAATGAAGTATTTAATTTTAATTTCGAATCAATTATGTGTTTGCATCATTTTTATCGTATATTTAATGAATTAATACCCATAAACTGAAAATTCACAGAAACGTGGAAAAACGGCAAAATATTGCCTAATTCGATGATATTTTGTTTAAATCACATGAAGGAAAAGATGATAAACGTCAAAATATTGCTAAATTCGATGATTTTTCGTACGAAACAAAATGCAAGAAAACTTGCTTAAAATGCAATATTATGCGAAATTCTGAGATTTGAAGGCAAAATCACATATCGTGATACTACATGAAATAGTATCGAAATATTGGTAAAAACGAATATATTTACGTAAAATCACACTACTTGAAAAACGTGAAAAAAGTCACTATATTACCATATATGAGAATTTTAACTTCAAATCATAGAGCGAGGTTTCGTATTATTTAGATCTAAGAAAAGACATATGACAATGTTGTTTCCAATACAAATGAAAAAAACCAATGTGTTTTCATTAGAATTAACTAAAACGTTCCTGATTTTCCGTTTATATTACCGATGGAAGATGTACACGAAAACCGCTCTATTCCGGCTGAAACGTCGATATGTGCAATAAAAACAGAACTTCTCCCCTTTTCAATATCCTACTCAGTATTTTAACGAGAAACAAATAGTTGATTGAAAATGAAGTATTTAAGGTTAGTATCTAATGAATTATGTGTTTGCATCATTTTTATCGTATATATATAATGAATTAATACCCATAAACTGAAAATTCACAGAAACGTGGAAAAACGGCAAAATATTGCCTAATTCGATGATATTTTGTTTAAATCACATAGAGGAAAAGGGGGATGATAAACGTCAAAATATTGCTAAATTCGATGATTTTTCGTACGAAACAAAATGCAAGAAAACTTGCTTAAAATGCAATATTATGCGACATTCTGAGATTTGAAGGCCAAATCACATATCGTGATACTACATGAAATAGTATCGAAATATTGGTAAAAATGAATATATTTACGTAATGTCAAACTACTTGAAAAACGTGAAAAAAGTCACTATTTACCATATATAAGGATTTTAACTTCAAATCATAGAGCGAGGTTTCGTATTATTTAGATCCAAGAAAAGACATATGACAATGTTGTTTCCAATACCAATGTAACCAATTGGATAAAAACCAATGTGTTTTCATTAGAATTAATTAAAATGTTCCTGATTTTCCGTTTATGTTACCGATGGAAGATGTACACGAAAACCGCTCTATTCCGGCTGAAATTTCGATATATGCAATAAAAACAGAACTTCTCCCCTTTTCAATATCTTACTCAATATTTTAACGAGAAACAAATAGTTGATTGAAAATGAAGTATTTAAGGTTATTATCTAATCAATTATGTGTTTGAATCATTTTTATCGTATATATAATTTAATTAATACCCATTAACTGAAAATTCACAAAAAATTGGAAAAACGGCAAAATATTGCCTAATTCGATTATATTTTGTTTTAATAACATGAAGGAAAAGGAGATAATAAACGTGAAAATATTGCTAAATTCGATGATTTTTCGTACGAAACAAAATACAAGAAAACTTGCTTAAAATGCAATATTTTGCGACATTCTGAAATTTCAAGGCCAAATCACATATCGTGATACTGCATAAAATAGTATCGAAATATTGGTAAAAATGAATATATTTACGTAATATCAAACTACATGAAAAACGTGAAAAAAGTCACTATTTAACCATACTTGAGGATTTTAACTTCAAATCATAGAGCGAGGTTTCGTATTATTTAGATCCAAGAAAAGACATATGACAAGGTTGTTTCCAATACAAATGATAAAACCAATCTGTTTTCATTAGAATTAACATTAGAATTAATTAGAATGTTCCTGATTTTCCGTTTATATTACCGATGGAAGATGTACACGTAAAACCGCTCTAATCCGGCTGAAACGTCGATATATGCAATAAAAACCGAACTTCTCCCCTTTTCAATATCCTACTCAGTATTTTAACGAGAAACAAATAGTTGATTGAAAATGAAGTATTTAAGGTTAATTTCCAATCAATTATGTGTTTGCATCATTTTTATCGTATATTTAATGAATTAATACCCAAAGACTGAAAATTCACAAAAACGTGGAAAAACGGCAAAATATTGCCTAATTCGATGATATTTTGTTTAAATCACATAGAGAAAAAAAGGGATGATAAACGTCAAAATATTGCTAAATTCGATGATTTTTCGTACGAAACAAAATGCAAGAAAACTTGCTTAAAATGCAATATTATGCGACATTCTGAGATTTGAAGGCCAAATCACATATCGTGATACTACATGAAATAGTATCGAAATATTGGTAAAAATGAATATATTTACGTAATATCAAACTACTTGAAAAACGTGAAAAAAGTCACTATTTAACCATATATAAGGATTTTAACTTCAAATCATAGAGCGAGGTTTCGTATTATTTAGATCCAAGAAAAGACATATGACAATGTTGTTTCCAATACAAATGATAAAAACCAATGTGTTTTCATTAGAATTAATTAAAATGTTCCTGATTTTCCGTTTATATTACCGATGAAAGATGTCTACGAAAACCGCTCTATTCCGGCTGAAACGTCTATATATGCAATAAAAACAGAACTTCTCCCCTTTTCAATATCCTACTCAGTATTTTAACGAGAAACAAATAGTTGATTGAAAATGAAGTATTTAAGGTTATTATCTAATCAATTATGTGTTTGCATCATTTTTATCGTATATATAATGAATTAATACCCATAAACTGAAAATTCACAGAAACGTGGAAAAACGGCAAAATATTGCCTAATTCGATGATATTTTGTTTGAATCACATAGAGGAAAAGGGGGATGATAAACGTCAAAATACTGCTAAATTCGATGATTTTTCGTACGAAACAAAATGCAAGAAAACTTGCTTAAAATGCAATATTATGCGACATTCTGAGATTTGAAGGCCAAATCACATATCGTGATACTACATGAAATAGTATCGAAATATTGGTAAAAATGAATATATTTACGTAATGTCAAACTACTTGAAAAACGTGAAAAAAGTCACTATTTACCATATATAAGGATTTTAACTTCAAATCATAGAGCGAGGTTTCGTATTATTTAGATCCAAGAAAAGACATATGACAATGTTGTTTCCAATACCAATGTAACCAATTGGATAAAAACCAATGTGTTTTCATTAGAATTAATTAAAATGTTCCTGATTTTCCGTTTATGTTACCGATGGAAGATGTACACGAAAACCGCTCTATTCCGGCTGAAATTTCGATATATGCAATAAAAACAGAACTTCTCCCCTTTTCAATATCTTACTCAATATTTTAACGAGAAACAAATAGTTGATTGAAAATGAAGTATTTAAGGTTATTATCTAATCAATTATGTGTTTGCATCATTTTTATCGTATATATAATTTAATTAATACCCATTAACTGAAAATTCACAAAAAATTGGAAAAACGGCAAAATATTGCCTAATTCGATTATATTTTGTTTTAATAACATGAAGGAAAAGGAGATAATAAACGTGAAAATATTGCTAAATTCGATGATTTTTCGTACGAAACAAAATACAAGAAAACTTGCTTAAAATGCAATATTTTGCGACATTCTGAAATTTCAAGGCCAAATCACATATCGTGATACTGCATAAAATAGTATCGAAATATTGGTAAAAATGAATATATTTACGTAATATCAAACTACATGAAAAACGTGAAAAAAGTCACTATTTAACCATACTTGAGGATTTTAACTTCAAATCATAGAGCGAGGTTTCGTATTATTTAGATCCAAGAAAAGACATATGACAAGGTTGTTTCCAATACAAATGATAAAACCAATCTGTTTTCATTAGAATTAACATTAGAATTAATTAGAATGTTCCTGATTTTCCGTTTATATTACCGATGGAAGATGTACACGTAAAACCGCTCTAATCCGGCTGAAACGTCGATATATGCAATAAAAACCGAACTTCTCCCCTTTTCAATATCCTACTCAGTATTTTAACGAGAAACAAATAGTTGATTGAAAATGAAGTATTTAAGGTTAATTTCCAATCAATTATGTGTTTGCATCATTTTTATCCTATATTTAATGAATTAATACCCAAAGACTGAAAATTCACAAAAACGTGGAAAAACGGCAAAATATTGCCTAATTCGATGATATTTTGTTTAAATCACATAGAGAAAAAAAGGGATGATAAACGTCAAAATATTGCTAAATTCGATGATTTTTCGTACGAAACAAAATGCAAGAAAACTTGCTTAAAATGCAATATTATGCGACATTCTGAGATTTGAAGGCCAAATCACATATCGTGATACTACATGAAATAGTATCGAAATATTGGTAAAAATGAATATATTTACGTAATGTCAAACTACTTGAAAAACGTGAAAAAAGTCACTATTTAACCATATATAAGGATTTTAACTTCAAATCATAGAGCGAGGTTTCGTATTATTTAGATCCAAGAAAAGACATATGACAATGTTGTTTCCAATACAAATGATAAAAACCAATGTGTTTTCATTAGAATTAATTAAAATGTTCCTGATTTTCCGTTTATATTACCGATGGAAGATGTCTACGAAAACCGCTCTATTCCGGCTGAAACGTCTATATATGCAATAAAAACAGAACTTCTCCCCTTTTCAATATCCTACTCAGTATTTTAACGAGAAACAAATAGTTGATTGAAAATGAAGTATTTAAGGTTATTATCTAATCAATTATGTGTTTGCATCATTTTTATCGTATATATAATGAATTAATACCCATAAACTGAAAATTCACAGAAACGTGGAAAAACGGCAAAATATTGCGTAATTCGATGATATTTTGTTTAAATCACATAGAGGAAAAGGGGGATGATAAACGTCAAAATACTGCTAAATTCGATGATTTTTCGTACGAAACAAAATGCAAGAAAACTTGCTTAAAATGCAATATTATGCGACATTCTGAGATTTGAAGGCCAAATCACATATCGTGATACTACATGAAATAGTATCGAAATATTGGTAAAAATGAATATATTTACGTAATGTCAAACTACATGAAAAACGTGAAAAAAGTCACTATTTAACCATATTTGAGGATTTTAACTTTAAATCATTGAGCGAGGTTTCGTATTATTTACATCCAAGAAAAGACATATGACAAGATTGTTTCCAATACAAATGATAAAACCAATCTGTTTTCATTAGAATTAACATTAGAATTAATTAGAATGTTCCTGATTTTCCGTTTATATTACCGATGGAAGATGTACACGTAAAACCGCTCTAATCCGGCTGAAACGTCGATCAATGCAATAAAATCCTAACTTCTCCCCTTTTCAATATCCTACTCAGTATTTTAACGAGAAACAAATAGTTGATTGAAAATGAAGTATTTAAGGTTAATTTCCAATCAATTATGTGTTTGCATCATTTTTATCGTATATTTAATGAATTAATACCCAAAGACTGAAAATTCACAAAAACGTGGAAAGACGGCAAAATATTGCCTAATTCGATGATATTTTGTTTAAATCACATGAAGGAAAAGGAGATGATAAACGTCAAAATATTGCTAAATTCGATGATTTCTCGTACGAAACAAAATACAAGAAAACTTGCTTAAAATGCAATATTTTGCGACATTCTGAGATTTCAAGGCCAAATCACATATCGTGATACTACATGAAATAGTATCGAAATATTGGTAAAAATGAATATATTTACGTAATGTCAAACTACATGAAAAACGTGAAAAAAGTCGCTATTTAACCATATTTGAGGATTTTAACTTCAAATCATAGAGCGAGGTTTCGTATTATTTAGATCCAAGAAAAGACATATGACAAGGTTGTTTCCAATACAAATGATAAAAACCAATGTGTTTTCATTAGAATTAATTAAAATGTTCCTGATTTTCCGTTTATATTACCGATGGAAGATGTCTACGAAAACCGCTCTATTCCGGCTGAAATTTCGATATATGCAATAAAAACAGAACTTCTCCCCTTTTCAATATCTTACTCAGTATTTTACCGAGAAACAAATAGTTGATTGAAAATGAAGTATTTAAGGTTATTTTCTAATCAATTATGTGTTTGCATCATTTTTATCGTATATATAATGAAATAATACCCATAAACTGAAAATTCACAAAAACGTAGAAAAACGGTAAAATATTGTCTAATTCGATGATATTTTGTATTAATAACATGAAAGAAAAGGAGATAATAAACGTCAAAATATTGCTAAATTCGATGATTTTTCGTACGAAACAAAATACAAGAAAACTTGCTTAAAATGCAATATTTTGCGACATTCTGAGATTTCAAGGCCAAATCACATATCGTGATACTACATGAAATAGTATCGAAATATTGGTAAAAATGAATATATTTACGTAATGTCAAACTACATGAAAAACGTGAAAAAAGTCGCTATTTAACCATATTTGAGGATTTTAACTTCAAATCATAGAGCGAGGTTTCGTATTATTTAGATCCAAGAAAAGACATATGACAAGGTTGTTTCCAATACAAATGATAAAAGCAATCTGTTTTCATTAGAATTAACATTAGAATTAATTAAAATGTTCCTGATTTTCCGTTTATATTACAGATGGAAGATGTACACGTAAAACCGCTCTAATCCGGCTGAAACGTCGATATATGCAATAAAAACCGAACTTCTCCCCTTTTCAATATCCTACTCAGTATTTTAACGAGAAACAAATAGTTGATTGAAAATGAAGTATTTAAGGTTAATTTCCAATCAATTATGTGTTTGCATCATTTTTATCGTATATTTAATGAATTAATACCCATAAACTGAAAATTCACAGAAACGTGGAAAAACGGCAAAATATTGCCTAATTCGATGATATTTTGTTTAAATCACATGAAGGAAAAGATGATCAACGTCAAAATATTGCTAAATTCGATGATTTTTCTTACGAAACAAAATGCAAGAAAACTTGCTTAAAATGTAATATTATGCGAAATTCTGAGATTTGAAGGCCAAATTACATATCGTGATACTACATGAAATAGTATCGAAATATTGGTAAAAACGAATATATTTACGTAAAATCATACTACTTGAAAAACGTGAAAAAAGTCACTATTTTACCATATATGAGGATTATAACTTCAAATCATAGAGCGAGGTTTCGTATTATTTAGATCCAAGAAAAGACATGACAATGTTGTTTCCAATACAAATGATAAAAACCAATGTGTTTTCATTAGAATTAACTAAAATGTTCCTGATTTTCCGTTTATATTACCGATGGAAGATGTACACGAAAACCGCTCTATTCCGGCTGAAACGTCGATATATGCAATAAAAACCGAACTTCTCCCCTTTTCAATATCCTACTCAGTATTTTAACGAGAAACAAATAGTTGATTGAAAATGAAGTATTTAATTTTAATTTCGAATCAATTATGTGTTTGCATCATTTTTATCGTATATTTAATGAATTAATACCCATAAACTGAAAATTCACAGAAACGTGGAAAAACGGCAAAATATTGCCTAATTCGATGATATTTTGTTTAAATCACATGAAGGAAAAGATGATAAACGTCAAAATATTGCTAAATTCGATGATTTTTCGTACGAAACAAAATGCAAGAAAACTTGCTTAAAATGCAATATTATGCGAAATTCTGAGATTTGAAGGCAAAATCACATATCGTGATACTACATGAAATAGTATCGAAATATTGGTAAAAACGAATATATTTACGTAAAATCACACTACTTGAAAAACGTGAAAAAAGTCACTATATTACCATATATGAGAATTTTAACTTCAAATCATAGAGCGAGGTTTCGTATTATTTAGATCTAAGAAAAGACATATGACAATGTTGTTTCCAATACAAATGAAAAAAACCAATGTGTTTTCATTAGAATTAACTAAAACGTTCCTGATTTTCCGTTTATATTACCGATGGAAGATGTACACGAAAACCGCTCTATTCCGGCTGAAACGTCGATATGTGCAATAAAAACAGAACTTCTCCCCTTTTCAATATCCTACTCAGTATTTTAACGAGAAACAAATAGTTGATTGAAAATGAAGTATTTAAGGTTAGTATCTAATGAATTATGTGTTTGCATCATTTTTATCGTATATATATAATGAATTAATACCCATAAACTGAAAATTCACAGAAACGTGGAAAAACGGCAAAATATTGCCTAATTCGATGATATTTTGTTTAAATCACATAGAGGAAAAGGGGGATGATAAACGTCAAAATATTGCTAAATTCGATGATTTTTCGTACGAAACAAAATGCAAGAAAACTTGCTTAAAATGCAATATTATGCGACATTCTGAGATTTGAAGGCCAAATCACATATCGTGATACTACATGAAATAGTATCGAAATATTGGTAAAAATGAATATATTTACGTAATGTCAAACTACTTGAAAAACGTGAAAAAAGTCACTATTTACCATATATAAGGATTTTAACTTCAAATCATAGAGCGAGGTTTCGTATTATTTAGATCCAAGAAAAGACATATGACAATGTTGTTTCCAATACCAATGTAACCAATTGGATAAAAAGCAATGTGTTTTCATTAGAATTAATTAAAATGTTCCTGATTTTCCGTTTATGTTACCGATGGAAGATGTACACGAAAACCGCTCTATTCCGGCTGAAATTTCGATATATGCAATAAAAACAGAACTTCTCCCCTTTTCAATATCTTACTCAATATTTTAACGAGAAACAAATAGTTGATTGAAAATGAAGTATTTAAGGTTATTATCTAATCAATTATGTGTTTGAATCATTTTTATCGTATATATAATTTAATTAATACCCATTAACTGAAAATTCACAAAAAATTGGAAAAACGGCAAAATATTGCCTAATTCGATTATATTTTGTTTTAATAACATGAAGGAAAAGGAGATAATAAACGTGAAAATATTGCTAAATTCGATGATTTTTCGTACGAAACAAAATACAAGAAAACTTGCTTAAAATGCAATATTTTGCGACATTCTGAAATTTCAAGGCCAAATCACATATCGTGATACTGCATAAAATAGTATCGAAATATTGGTAAAAATGAATATATTTACGTAATATCAAACTACATGAAAAACGTGAAAAAAGTCACTATTTAACCATACTTGAGGATTTTAACTTCAAATCATAGAGCGAGGTTTCGTATTATTTAGATCCAAGAAAAGACATATGACAAGGTTGTTTCCAATACAAATGATAAAACCAATCTGTTTTCATTAGAATTAACATTAGAATTAATTAGAATGTTCCTGATTTTCCGTTTATATTACCGATGGAAGATGTACACGTAAAACCGCTCTAATCCGGCTGAAACGTCGATATATGCAATAAAAACCGAACTTCTCCCCTTTTCAATATCCTACTCAGTATTTTAACGAGAAACAAATAGTTGATTGAAAATGAAGTATTTAAGGTTAATTTCCAATCAATTATGTGTTTGCATCATTTTTATCGTATATTTAATGAATTAATACCCAAAGACTGAAAATTCACAAAAACGTGGAAAAACGGCAAAATATTGCCTAATTCGATGATATTTTGTTTAAATCACATAGAGAAAAAAAGGGATGATAAACGTCAAAATATTGCTAAATTCGATGATTTTTCGTACGAAACAAAATGCAAGAAAACTTGCTTAAAATGCAATATTATGCGACATTCTGAGATTTGAAGGCCAAATCACATACCGTGATACTACATGAAATAGTATCGAAATATTGGTAAAAATGAATATATTTACGTAATATCAAACTACTTGAAAAACGTGAAAAAAGTCACTATTTAACCATATATAAGGATTTTAACTTCAAATCATAGAGCGAGGTTTCGTATTATTTAGATCCAAGAAAAGACATATGACAATGTTGTTTCCAATACAAATGATAAAAACCAATGTGTTTTCATTAGAATTAATTAAAATGTTCCTGATTTTCCGTTTATATTACCGATGAAAGATGTCTACGAAAACCGCTCTATTCCGGCTGAAACGTCTATATATGCAATAAAAACAGAACTTCTCCCCTTTTCAATATCCTACTCAGTATTTTAACGAGAAACAAATAGTTGATTGAAAATGAAGTATTTAAGGTTATTATCTAATCAATTATGTGTTTGCATCATTTTTATCGTATATATAATGAATTAATACCCATAAACTGAAAATTCACAGAAACGTGGAAAAACGGCAAAATATTGCCTAATTCGATGATATTTTGTTTGAATCACATAGAGGAAAAGGGGGATGATAAACGTCAAAATACTGCTAAATTCGATGATTTTTCGTACGAAACAAAATGCAAGAAAACTTGCTTAAAATGCAATATTATGCGACATTCTGAGATTTGAAGGCCAAATCACATATCGTGATACTACATGAAATAGTATCGAAATATTGGTAAAAATGAATATATTTACGTAATGTCAAACTACTTGAAAAACGTGAAAAAAGTCACTATTTACCATATATAAGGATTTTAACTTCAAATCATAGAGCGAGGTTTCGTATTATTTAGATCCAAGAAAAGACATATGACAATGTTGTTTCCAATACCAATGTAACCAATTGGATAAAAACCAATGTGTTTTCATTAGAATTAATTAAAATGTTCCTGATTTTCCGTTTATGTTACCGATGGAAGATGTACACGAAAACCGCTCTATTCCGGCTGAAATTTCGATATATGCAATAAAAACAGAACTTCTCCCCTTTTCAATATCTTACTCAATATTTTAACGAGAAACAAATAGTTGATTGAAAATGAAGTATTTAAGGTTATTATCTAATCAATTATGTGTTTGCATCATTTTTATCGTATATATAATTTAATTAATACCCATTAACTGAAAATTCACAAAAAATTGGAAAAACGGCAAAATATTGCCTAATTCGATTATATTTTGTTTTAATAACATGAAGGAAAAGGAGATAATAAACGTGAAAATATTGCTAAATTCGATGATTTTTCGTACGAAACAAAATACAAGAAAACTTGCTTAAAATGCAATATTTTGCGACATTCTGAAATTTCAAGGCCAAATCACATATCGTGATACTGCATAAAATAGTATCGAAATATTGGTAAAAATGAATATATTTACGTAATATCAAACTACATGAAAAACGTGAAAAAAGTCACTATTTAACCATACTTGAGGATTTTAACTTCAAATCATAGAGCGAGGTTTCGTATTATTTAGATCCAAGAAAAGACATATGACAAGGTTGTTTCCAATACAAATGATAAAACCAATCTGTTTTCATTAGAATTAACATTAGAATTAATTAGAATGTTCCTGATTTTCCGTTTATATTACCGATGGAAGATGTACACGTAAAACCGCTCTAATCCGGCTGAAACGTCGATATATGCAATAAAAACCGAACTTCTCCCCTTTTCAATATCCTACTCAGTATTTTAACGAGAAACAAATAGTTGATTGAAAATGAAGTATTTAAGGTTAATTTCCAATCAATTATGTGTTTGCATCATTTTTATCCTATATTTAATGAATTAATACCCAAAGACTGAAAATTCACAAAAACGTGGAAAAACGGCAAAATATTGCCTAATTCGATGATATTTTGTTTAAATCACATAGAGAAAAAAAGGGATGATAAACGTCAAAATATTGCTAAATTCGATGATTTTTCGTACGAAACAAAATGCAAGAAAACTTGCTTAAAATGCAATATTATGCGACATTCTGAGATTTGAAGGCCAAATCACATATCGTGATACTACATGAAATAGTATCGAAATATTGGTAAAAATGAATATATTTACGTAATGTCAAACTACATGAAAAACGTGAAAAAAGTCACTATTTAACCATATATAAGGATTTTAACTTCAAATCATAGAGCGAGGTTTCGTATTATTTAGATCCAAGAAAAGACATATGACAATGTTGTTTCCAATACAAATGATAAAAACCAATGTGTTTTCATTAGAATTAATTAAAATGTTCCTGATTTTCCGTTTATATTACCGATGAAAGATGTCTACGAAAACCGCTCTATTCCGGCTGAAACGTCTATATATGCAATAAAAACAGAACTTCTCCCCTTTTCAATATCCTACTCAGTATTTTAACGAGAAACAAATAGTTGATTGAAAATGAAGTATTTAAGGTTATTATCTAATCAATTATGTGTTTGCATCATTTTTATCGTATATATAATGAATTAATACCCATAAACTGAAAATTCACAGAAACGTGGAAAAACGGCAAAATATTGCCTAATTCGATGATATTTTGTTTGAATCACATAGAGGAAAAGGGGGATGATAAACGTCAAAATACTGCTAAATTCGATGATTTTTCGTACGAAACAAAATGCAAGAAAACTTGCTTAAAATGCAATATTATGCGACATTCTGAGATTTGAAGGCCAAATCACATATCGTGATACTACATGAAATAGTATCGAAATATTGGTAAAAATGAATATATTTACGTAATGTCAAACTACATGAAAAACGTGAAAAAAGTCACTATTTAACCATATATAATGATTTTAACTTCAAATCATAGAGCGAGGTTTCGTATTATTTAGATCCAAGAAAAGACATATGACAATGTTGTTTCCAATACAAATGATAAAAACCAATGTGTTTTCGTTAGAATTAATTAAAATGTTCCTGATTTTCCATTATATTACCGATGGAAGATGTCTACGAAAACCCCTCTATTCCGGCTGAAATTTCGATATATGCAATAAAAACAGAACTTCTCCCCTTTTTAATATCTTACTCAGTATTTTAACGAGAAACAAATAGTTGATTGAAAATGAAGTATTTAAGGTTATTTACTAATCAATTATGTGTTTGCATCATTTTTATCGTATATATAATGAAATAATACCCATAAACTGAAAATTCACAAAAACGTGGAAAAACGGCAAAATATTGTCTAATTCGATGATATTTTGTTTTAATAACATGAAAGAAAAGGAGATAATAAACGTCAAAATATTGCCAAATTCGATGATTTTTCGTACGAAACAAAATACAAGAAAACTTGCTTAAAATGCAATATTTTGCGACATTCTGAGATTTCAAGGCCAAATCACATATCGTGATACTACATGAAATAGTATCGAAATATTGGTAAAAATGAATATATTTACGTAATGTCAAACTACATGAAAAACGTGAAAAAAGTCACCATTTAACCATATTTGATGATTTTAACTTCAAATCATAGAACAAGGTTTCGTATTATTTAGATCCAAGAAAAGACATATGATAAGGTTGTTACCAATATAAATGATAAAACCAATCTGTTTTCATTAGAATTAACATTAGAATTAATTAGAATGTTCCTGATTTTCCGTTTATATTACCGATGGAAGATGTACACGTAAAACCGCTCTAATCCGGCTGAAACGTCGATATATGCAATAAAAACCGAACTTCTCCCCTTTTCAATATCCTACTCAGTATTTTAACGAGAAACAAATAGTTGATTGAAAATGAAGTATTTAATTTTAATTTCCAATCAATTATGTGTTTGCATCATTTTTATCGTATATTTAATGAATTAATACCCATAAACTGTAAATTCACAGAAACGTGGAAAAACGGCAAAATATTGCCTAATTCGATGATATTTTGTTTAAATCACATGAAGGAAAAGATGATAAACGTCAAAATATTGCTAAATTCGATTATTTTTCGTACGAAACAAAATGCAAGAAAACTTGCTTAAAATGCAATATTATGCGAAATTCTGAGATTTGAAGGCCAAATCACATATCGTGATACTACATGAAATAGTATCGAAATATTGGTAAAAATGAATATATTTACGTAATGTCAAACTACTTGAAAAACGTGAAAAAAGTCACTATTTAACCATATATAAGGATTTTAACTTCAAATCATAGAGCGAGGTTTCGTATTATTTAGATCCAAGAAAAGACATATGACAATGTTGTTTCCAATACCAATGTAACCAATTGGATAAAAACCAATGTGTTTTCATTAGAATTAATTAAAATGTTCCTGATTTTCCGTTTATATTACCGATGGAAGATGTACACGAAAACCGCTCTTTTCCGGCTGAAATTTCGATATATGCAATAAAAACAGAACTTCTCCCCTTTTCAATATCTTACTCAGTATTTTAACGAGAAACAAATAGTTGATTGAAAATGAAGTATTTAAGGTTATTTTCTAATCAATTATGTGTTTGCATAATTTTTATCGTATATATAATTTAATTAATACCCATTAACTGAAAATTCACAAAAAATTGGAAAAACGGCAAAATATTGCCTAATTCGATTATATTTTGTTTTAATAACATGAAGGAAAAGGAGATAATAAACGTGAAAATATTGCTAAATTCGATGATTTTTCGTACGAAACAAAATACAAGAAAACTTGCTTAAAATGCAATATTTTGCGACATTCTGAAATTTCAAGGCCAAATCACATATCGTGATACTGCATAAAATAGTATCGAAATATTGGTAAAAATGAATATATTTACGTAATATCAAACTACATGAAAAACGTGAAAAAAGTCACTATTTAACCATACTTGAGGATTTTAACTTCAAATCATAGAGCGAGGTTTCGTATTATTTAGATCCAAGAAAAGACATATGACAAGGTTGTTTCCAATACAAATGATAAAACCAATCTGTTTTCATTAGAATTAACATTAGAATTAATTAGAATGTTCCTGATTTTCCGTTTATATTACCGATGGAAGATGTACACGTAAAACCGCTCTAATCCGGCTGAAACGTCGATATATGCAATAAAAACCGAACTTCTCCCCTTTTCAATATCCTACTCAGTATTTTAACGAGAAACAAATAGTTGATTGAAAATGAAGTATTTAAGGTTAATTTCCAATCAATTATGTGTTTGCATCATTTTTATCGTATATTTAATGAATTAATACCCAAAGACTGAAAATTCACAAAAACGTGGAAAAACGGCAAAATATTGCCTAATTCGATGATATTTTGTTTAATTCACATAGAGAAAAAAAGGGATGATAAACGTCAAAATATTGCTAAATTCGATGATTTTTCGTACGAAACAAAATGTAAGAAAACTTGCTTAAAATGCAATATTATGCGACATTCTGAGATTTGAAGGCCAAATCACATATCGTGATACTACATGAAATAGTATCGAAATATTGGTAAAAATGAATATATTTACGTAATATCAAACTACTTGAAAAACGTGAAAAAAGTCACTATTTAACCATATATAAGGATTTTAACTTCAAATCATAGAGCGAGGTTTCGTATTATTTAGATCCAAGAAAAGACATATGACAATGTTGTTTCCAATACAAATGATAAAAACCAATGTGTTTTCATTAGAATTAATTAAAATGTTCCTGATTTTCCGTTTATATTACCGATGAAAGATGTCTACGAAAACCGCTCTATTCCGGCTGAAACGTCTATATATGCAATAAAAACAGAACTTCTCCCCTTTTCAATATCCTACTCAGTATTTTAACGAGAAACAAATAGTTGATTGAAAATGAAGTATTTAAGGTTATTATCTAATCAATTATGTGTTTGCATCATTTTTATCGTATATATAATGAATTAATACCCATAAACTGAAAATTCACAGAAACGTGGAAAAACGGCAAAATATTGCCTAATTCGATGATATTTTGTTTGAATCACATAGAGGAAAAGGGGGATGATAAACGTCAAAATACTGCTAAATTCGATGATTTTTCGTACGAAACAAAATGCAAGAAAACTTGCTTAAAATGCAATATTATGCGACATTCTGAGATTTGAAGGCCAAATCACATATCGTGATACTACATGAAATAGTATCGAAATATTGGTAAAAATGAATATATTTACGTAATGTCAAACTACATGAAAAACGTGAAAAAAGTCACTATTTAACCATATATAAGGATTTTAACTTCAAATCATAGAGCGAGGTTTCGTATTATTTAGATCCAAGAAAAGACATATGACAATGTTGTTTCCAATACAAATGATAAAAACCAATGTGTTTTCATTAGAATTAATTAAAATGTTCCTGATTTTCCGTTTATATTACCGATGAAAGATGTCTACGAAAACCGCTCTATTCCGGCTGAAACGTCTATATATGCAATAAAAACAGAACTTCTCCCCTTTTCAATATCCTACTCAGTATTTTAACGAGAAACAAATAGTTGATTGAAAATGAAGTATTTAAGGTTATTATCTAATCAATTATGTGTTTGCATCATTTTTATCGTATATATAATGAATTAATACCCATAAACTGAAAATTCACAGAAACGTGGAAAAACGGCAAAATATTGCCTAATTCGATGATATTTTGTTTGAATCACATAGAGGAAAAGGGGGATGATAAACGTCAAAATACTGCTAAATTCGATGATTTTTCGTACGAAACAAAATGCAAGAAAACTTGCTTAAAATGCAATATTATGCGACATTCTGAGATTTGAAGGCCAAATCACATATCGTGATACTACATGAAATAGTATCGAAATATTGGTAAAAATGAATATATTTACGTAATGTCAAACTACATGAAAAACGTGAAAAAAGTCACTATTTAACCATATATAATGATTTTAACTTCAAATCATAGAGCGAGGTTTCGTATTATTTAGATCCAAGAAAAGACATATGACAATGTTGTTTCCAATACAAATGATAAAAACCAATGTGTTTTCGTTAGAATTAATTAAAATGTTCCTGATTTTCCATTATATTACCGATGGAAGATGTCTACGAAAACCCCTCTATTCCGGCTGAAATTTCGATATATGCAATAAAAACAGAACTTCTCCCCTTTTCAATATCTTACTCAGTATTTTAACGAGAAACAAATAGTTGATTGAAAATGAAGTATTTAAGGTTATTTACTAATCAATTATGTGTTTGCATCATTTTTATCGTATATATAATGAAATAATACCCATAAACTGAAAATTCACAAAAACGTGGAAAAACGGCAAAATATTGTCTAATTCGATGATATTTTGTTTTAATAACATGAAAGAAAAGGAGATAATAAACGTCAAAATATTGCCAAATTCGATGATTTTTCGTACGAAACAAAATACAAGAAAACTTGCTTAAAATGCAATATTTTGTGACATTCTGAGATTTCAAGGCCAAATCACATATCGTGATACTACATGAAATAGTATCGAAATATTGGTAAAAATGAATATATTTACGTAATGTCAAACTACATGAAAAACGTGAAAAAAGTCACCATTTAACCATATTTGATGATTTTAACTTCAAATCATAGAACAAGGTTTCGTATTATTTAGATCCAAGAAAAGACATATGATAAGGTTGTTACCAATACAAATGATAAAACCAATCTGTTTTCATTAGAATTAACATTAGAATTAATTAGAATGTTCCTGATTTTCCGTTTATATTACCGATGGAAGATGTACACGTAAAACCGCTCTAATCCGGCTGAAACGTCGATATATGCAATAAAAACCGAACTTCTCCCCTTTTCAATATCCTACTCAGTATTTTAACGAGAAACAAATAGTTGATTGAAAATGAAGTATTTAATTTTAATTTCCAATCAATTATGTGTTTGCATCATTTTTATCGTATATTTAATGAATTAATACCCATAAACTGTAAATTCACAGAAACGTGGAAAAACGGCAAAATATTGCCTAATTCGATGATATTTTGTTTAAATCACATGAAGGAAAAGATGATAAACGTCAAAATATTGCTAAATTCGATTATTTTTCGTACGAAACAAAATGCAAGAAAACTTGCTTAAAATGCAATATTATGCGAAATTCTGAGATTTGAAGGCCAAATCACATATCGTGATACTACATGAAATAGTATCGAAATATTGGTAAAAATGAATATATTTACGTAATGTCAAACTACTTGAAAAACGTGAAAAAAGTCACTATTTAACCATATATAAGGATTTTAACTTCAAATCATAGAGCGAGGTTTCGTATTATTTAGATCCAAGAAAAGACATATGACAATGTTGTTTCCAATACCAATGTAACCAATTGGATAAAAACCAATGTGTTTTCATTAGAATTAATTAAAATGTTCCTGATTTTCCGTTTATATTACCGATGAAAGATGTACACGAAAACCGCTCTTTTCCGGCTGAAATTTCGATATATGCAATAAAAACAGAACTTCTCCCCTTTTCAATATCTTACTCAGTATTTTAACGAGAAACAAATAGTTGATTGAAAATGAAGTATTTAAGGTTATTTTCTAATCAATTATGTGTTTGAATAATTTTTATCGTATATATAATTTAATTAATACCCATTAACTGAAAATTCACAAAAAATTGGAAAAACGGCAAAATATTGCCTAATTCGATTATATTTTGTTTTAATAACATGAAGGAAAAGGAGATAATAAACGTGAAAATATTGCTAAATTCGATGATTTTTCGTACGAAACAAAATACAAGAAAACTTGCTTAAAATGCAATATTTTGCGACATTCTGAAATTTCAAGGCCAAATCACATATCGTGATACTGCATAAAATAGTATCGAAATATTGGTAAAAATGAATATATTTACGTAATATCAAACTACATGAAAAACGTGAAAAAAGTCACTATTTAACCATACTTGAGGATTTTAACTTCAAATCATAGAGCGAGGTTTCGTATTATTTAGATCCAAGAAAAGACATATGACAAGGTTGTTTCCAATACAAATGATAAAACCAATCTGTTTTCATTAGAATTAACATTAGAATTAATTAGAATGTTCCTGATTTTCCGTTTATATTACCGATGGAAGATGTACACGTAAAACCGCTCTAATCCGGCTGAAACGTCGATATATGCAATAAAAACCGAACTTCTCCCCTTTTCAATATCCTACTCAGTATTTTAACGAGAAACAAATAGTTGATTGAAAATGAAGTATTTAAGGTTAATTTCCAATCAATTATGTGTTTGCATCATTTTTATCGTATATTTAATGAATTAATACCCAAAGACTGAAAATTCACAAAAACGTGGAAAAACGGCAAAATATTGCCTAATTCGATGATATTTTGTTTAAATCACATAGAGAAAAAAAGGGATGATAAACGTCAAAATATTGCTAAATTCGATGATTTTTCGTACGAAACAAAATGCAAGAAAACTTGCTTAAAATGCAATATTATGCGACATTCTGAGATTTGAAGGCCAAATCACATATCGTGATACTACATGAAATAGTATCGAAATATTGGTAAAAATGAATATATTTACGTAATATCAAACTACTTGAAAAACGTGAAAAAAGTCACTATTTAACCATATATAAGGATTTTAACTTCAAATCATAGAGCGAGGTTTCGTATTATTTAGATCCAAGAAAAGACATATGACAATGTTGTTTCCAATACAAATGATAAAAACCAATGTGTTTTCATTAGAATTAATTAAAATGTTCCTGATTTTCCGTTTATATTACCGATGAAAGATGTCTACGAAAACCGCTCTATTCCGGCTGAAACGTCTATATATGCAATAAAAACAGAACTTCTCCCCTTTTCAATATCCTACTCAGTATTTTAACGAGAAACAAATAGTTGATTGAAAATGAAGTATTTAAGGTTATTATCTAATCAATTATGTGTTTGCATCATTTTTATCGTATATATAATGAATTAATACCCATAAACTGAAAATTCACAGAAACGTGGAAAAACGGCAAAATATTGCCTAATTCGATGATATTTTGTTTGAATCACATAGAGGAAAAGGGGGATGATAAACGTCAAAATACTGCTAAATTCGATGATTTTTCGTACGAAACAAAATGCAAGAAAACTTGCTTAAAATGCAATATTATGCGACATTCTGAGATTTGAAGGCCAAATCACATATCGTGATACTACATGAAATAGTATCGAAATATTGGTAAAAATGAATATATTTACGTAATGTCAAACTACATGAAAAACGTGAAAAAAGTCACTATTTACCATATATAAGGATTTTAACTTCAAATCATAGAGCGAGGTTTCGTATTATTTAGATCCAAGAAAAGACATATGACAATGTTGTTTCCAATACCAATGTAACCAATTGGATAAAAACCAATGTGTTTTCATTAGAATTAATTAAAATGTTCCTGATTTTACGTTTATGTTACCGATGGAAGATGTACACGAAAACCGCTCTATTCCGGCTGAAATTTCGATATATGCAATAAAAACAGAACTTCTCCCCTTTTCAATATCTTACTCAATATTTTAACGAGAAACAAATAGTTGATTGAAAATGAAGTATTTAAGGTTATTATCTAATCAATTATGTGTTTGCATCATTTTTATCGTATATATAATTTAATTAATACCCATTAACTGAAAATTCACAAAAAATTGGAAAAACGGCAAAATATTGCCTAATTCGATTATATTTTGTTTTAATAACATGAAGGAAAAGGAGATAATAAACGTGAAAATATTGCTAAATTCGATGATTTTTCGTACGAAACAAAATACAAGAAAACTTGCTTAAAATGCAATATTTTGCGACATTCTGAAATTTCAAGGCCAAATCACATATCGTGATACTGCATAAAATAGTATCGAAATATTGGTAAAAATGAATATATTTACGTAATATCAAACTACATGAAAAACGTGAAAAAAGTCACTATTTAACCATACTTGAGGATTTTAACTTCAAATCATAGAGCGAGGTTTCGTATTATTTAGATCCAAGAAAAGACATATGACAAGGTTATTTCCAATACAAATGATAAAACCAATCTGTTTTCATTAGAATTAACATTAGAATTAATTAGAATGTTCCTGATTTTCCGTTTATATTACCGATGGAAGATGTACACGTAAAACCGCTCTAATCCGGCTGAAACGTCGATATATGCAATAAAAACCGAACTTCTCCCCTTTTCAATATCCTACTCAGTATTTTAACGAGAAACAAATAGTTGATTGAAAATGAAGTATTTAAGGTTAATTTCCAATCAATTATGTGTTTGCATCATTTTTATCGTATATTTAATGAATTAATACCCAAAGACTGAAAATTCACAAAAACGTGGAAAAACGGCAAAATATTGCCTAATTCGATGATATTTTGTTTAAATCACATAGAGAAAAAAAGGGATGATAAACGTCAAAATATTGCTAAATTCGATGATTTTTCGTACGAAACAAAATGCAAGAAAACTTGCTTAAAATGCAATATTATGCGACATTCTGAGATTTGAAGGCCAAATCACATATCGTGATACTACATGAAATAGTATCGAAATATTGGTAAAAATGAATATATTTACGTAATATCAAACTACTTGAAAAACGTGAAAAAAGTCACTATTTAACCATATATAAGGATTTTAACTTCAAATCATAGAGCGAGGTTTCGTATTATTTAGATCCAAGAAAAGACATATGACAATGTTGTTTCCAATACAAATGATAAAAACCAATGTGTTTTCATTAGAATTAATTAAAATGTTCCTGATTTTCCGTTTATATTACCGATGAAAGATGTCTACGAAAACCGCTCTATTCCGGCTGAAACGTCTATATATGCAATAAAAACAGAACTTCTCCCCTTTTCAATATCCTACTCAGTATTTTAACGAGAAACAAATAGTTGATTGAAAATGAAGTATTTAAGGTTATTATCTAATCAATTATGTGTTTGCATCATTTTTATCGTATATATAATGAATTAATACCCATAAACTGAAAATTCACAGAAACGTGGAAAAACGGCAAAATATTGCCTAATTCGATGATATTTTGTTTGAATCACATAGAGGAAAAGGGGGATGATAAACGTCAAAATACTGCTAAATTCGATGATTTTTCGTACGAAACAAAATGCAAGAAAACTTGCTTAAAATGCAATATTATGCGACATTCTGAGATTTGAAGGCCAAATCACATATCGTGATACTACATGAAATAGTATCGAAATATTGGTAAAAATGAATATATTTACGTAATGTCAAACTACATGAAAAACGTGAAAAAAGTCACTATTTAACCATATATAAGGATTTTAACTTCAAATCATAGAGCGAGGTTTCGTATTATTTAGATCCAAGAAAAGACATATGACAATGTTGTTTCCAATACAAATGATAAAAACCAATGTGTTTTCATTAGAATTAATTAAAATGTTCCTGATTTTCCGTTTATATTACCGATGAAAGATGTCTACGAAAACCGCTCTATTCCGGCTGAAACGTCTATATATGCAATAAAAACAGAACTTCTCCCCTTTTCAATATCCTACTCAGTATTTTAACGAGAAACAAATAGTTGATTGAAAATGAAGTATTTAAGGTTATTATCTAATCAATTATGTGTTTGCATCATTTTTATCGTATATATAATGAATTAATACCCATAAACTGAAAATTCACAGAAACGTGGAAAAACGGCAAAATATTGCCTAATTCGATGATATTTTGTTTGAATCACATAGAGGAAAAGGGGGATGATAAACGTCAAAATACTGCTAAATTCGATGATTTTTCGTACGAAACAAAATGCAAGAAAACTTGCTTAAAATGCAATATTATGCGACATTCTGAGATTTGAAGGCCAAATCACATATCGTGATACTACATGAAATAGTATCGAAATATTGGTAAAAATGAATATATTTACGTAATGTCAAACTACATGAAAAACGTGAAAAAAGTCACTATTTAACCATATATAATGATTTTAACTTCAAATCATAGAGCGAGGTTTCGTATTATTTAGATCCAAGAAAAGACATATGACAATGTTGTTTCCAATACAAATGATAAAAACCAATGTGTTTTCGTTAGAATTAATTAAAATGTTCCTGATTTTCCATTATATTACCGATGGAAGATGTCTACGAAAACCCCTCTATTCCGGCTGAAATTTCGATATATGCAATAAAAACAGAACTTCTCCCCTTTTCAATATCTTACTCAGTATTTTAACGAGAAACAAATAGTTGATTGAAAATGAAGTATTTAAGGTTATTTACTAATCAATTATGTGTTTGCATCATTTTTATCGTATATATAATGAAATAATACCCATAAACTGAAAATTCACAAAAACGTGGAAAAACGGCAAAATATTGTCTAATTCGATGATATTTTGTTTTAATAACATGAAAGAAAAGGAGATAATAAACGTCAAAATATTGCCAAATTCGATGATTTTTCGTACGAAACAAAATACAAGAAAACTTGCTTAAAATGCAATATTTTGCGACATTCTGAGATTTCAAGGCCAAATCACATATCGTGATACTACATGAAATAGTATCGAAATATTGGTAAAAATGAATATATTTACGTAATGTCAAACTACATGAAAAACGTGAAAAAAGTCACCATTTAACCATATTTGATGATTTTAACTTCAAATCATAGAACAAGGTTTCGTATTATTTAGATCCAAGAAAAGACATATGATAAGGTTGTTACCAATACAAATGATAAAACCAATCTGTTTTCATTAGAATTAACATTAGAATTAATTAGAATGTTCCTGATTTTCCGTTTATATTACCGATGGAAGATGTACACGTAAAACCGCTCTAATCCGGCTGAAACGTCGATATATGCAATAAAAACCGAACTTCTCCCCTTTTCAATATCCTACTCAGTATTTTAACGAGAAACAAATAGTTGATTGAAAATGAAGTATTTAATTTTAATTTCCAATCAATTATGTGTTTGCATCATTTTTATCGTATATTTAATGAATTAATACCCATAAACTGAAAATTCACAGAAACGTGGAAAAACGGCAAAATATTGCCTAATTCGATGATATTTTGTTTAAATCACATGAAGGAAAAGATGATAAACGTCAAAATATTGCTAAATTCGATTATTTTTCGTACGAAACAAAATGCAAGAAAACTTGCTTAAAATGCAATATTATGCGAAATTCTGAGATTTGAAGGCCAAATCACATATCGTGATACTACATGAAATAGTATCGAAATATTGGTAAAAATGAATATATTTACGTAATGTCAAACTACTTGAAAAACGTGAAAAAAGTCACTATTTAACCATATATAAGGATTTTAACTTCAAATCATAGAGCGAGGTTTCGTATTATTTAGATCCAAGAAAAGACATATGACAATGTTGTTTCCAATACCAATGTAACCAATTGGATAAAAACCAATGTGTTTTCATTAGAATTAATTAAAATGTTCCTGATTTTCCGTTTATATTACCGATGGAAGATGTACACGAAAACCGCTCTTTTCCGGCTGAAATTTCGATATATGCAATAAAAACAGAACTTCTCCCCTTTTCAATATCTTACTCAGTATTTTAACGAGAAACAAATAGTTGATTGAAAATGAAGTATTTAAGGTTATTTTCTAATCAATTATGTGTTTGCATAATTTTTATCGTATATATAATTTAATTAATACCCATTAACTGAAAATTCACAAAAAATTGGAAAAACGGCAAAATATTGCCTAATTCGATTATATTTTGTTTTAATAACATGAAGGAAAAGGAGATAATAAACGTGAAAATATTGCTAAATTCGATGATTTTTCGTACGAAACAAAATACAAGAAAACTTGCTTAAAATGCAATATTTTGCGACATTCTGAAATTTCAAGGCCAAATCACATATCGTGATACTGCATAAAATAGTATCGAAATATTGGTAAAAATGAATATATTTACGTAATATCAAACTACATGAAAAACGTGAAAAAAGTCACTATTTAACCATACTTGAGGATTTTAACTTCAAATCATAGAGCGAGGTTTCGTATTATTTAGATCCAAGAAAAGACATATGACAAGGTTGTTTCCAATACAAATGATAAAACCAATCTGTTTTCATTAGAATTAACATTAGAATTAATTAGAATGTTCCTGATTTTCCGTTTATATTACCGATGGAAGATGTACACGTAAAACCGCTCTAATCCGGCTGAAACGTCGATATATGCAATAAAAACCGAACTTCTCCCCTTTTCAATATCCTACTCAGTATTTTAACGAGAAACAAATAGTTGATTGAAAATGAAGTATTTAAGGTTAATTTCCAATCAATTATGTGTTTGCATCATTTTTATCGTATATTTAATGAATTAATACCCAAAGACTGAAAATTCACAAAAACGTGGAAAAACGGCAAAATATTGCCTAATTCGATGATATTTTGTTTAAATCACATAGAGAAAAAAAGGGATGATAAACGTCAAAATATTGCTAAATTCGATGATTTTTCGTACGAAACAAAATGCAAGAAAACTTGCTTAAAATGCAATATTATGCGACATTCTGAGATTTGAAGGCCAAATCACATATCGTGATACTACATGAAATAGTATCGAAATATTGGTAAAAATGAATATATTTACGTAATATCAAACTACTTGAAAAACGTGAAAAAAGTCACTATTTAACCATATATAAGGATTTTAACTTCAAATCATAGAGCGAGGTTTCGTATTATTTAGATCCAAGAAAAGACATATGACAATGTTGTTTCCAATACAAATGATAAAAACCAATGTGTTTTCATTAGAATTAATTAAAATGTTCCTGATTTTCCGTTTATATTACCGATGAAAGATGTCTACGAAAACCGCTCTATTCCGGCTGAAACGTCTATATATGCAATAAAAACAGAACTTCTCCCCTTTTCAATATCCTACTCAGTATTTTAACGAGAAACAAATAGTTGATTGAAAATGAAGTATTTAAGGTTATTATCTAATCAATTATGTGTTTGCATCATTTTTATCGTATATATAATGAATTAATACCCATAAACTGAAAATTCACAGAAACGTGGAAAAAACGGCAAAATATTGCCTAATTCGATGATATTTTGTTTGAATCACATAGAGGAAAAGGGGGATGATAAACGTCAAAATACTGCTAAATTCGATGATTTTTCGTACGAAACAAAATGCAAGAAAACTTGCTTAAAATGCAATATTATGCGACATTCTGAGATTTGAAGGCCAAATCACATATCGTGATACTACATGAAATAGTATCGAAATATTGGTAAAAATGAATATATTTACGTAATGTCAAACTACATGAAAAACGTGAAAAAAGTCACTATTTAACCATATATAATGATTTTAACTTCAAATCATAGAGCGAGGTTTCGTATTATTTAGATCCAAGAAAAGACATATGACAATGTTGTTTCCAATACAAATGATAAAAACCAATGTGTTTTCGTTAGAATTAATTAAAATGTTCCTGATTTTCCATTATATTACCGATGGAAGATGTCTACGAAAACCCCTCTATTCCGGCTGAAATTTCGATATATGCAATAAAAACAGAACTTCTCCCCTTTTCAATATCTTACTCAGTATTTTAACGAGAAACAAATAGTTGATTGAAAATGAAGTATTTAAGGTTATTTACTAATCAATTATGTGTTTGCATCATTTTTATCGTATATATAATGAAATAATACCCATAAACTGAAAATTCACAAAAACGTGGAAAAACGGCAAAATATTGTCTAATTCGATGATATTTTGTTTTAATAACATGAAAGAAAAGGAGATAATAAACGTCAAAATATTGCCAAATTCGATGATTTTTCGTACGAAACAAAATACAAGAAAACTTGCTTAAAATGCAATATTTTGCGACATTCTGAGATTTCAAGGCCAAATCACATATCGTGATACTACATGAAATAGTATCGAAATATTGGTAAAAATGAATATATTTACGTAATGTCAAACTACATGAAAAACGTGAAAAAAGTCACCATTTAACCATATTTGATGATTTTAACTTCAAATCATAGAACAAGGTTTCGTATTATTTAGATCCAAGAAAAGACATATGATAAGGTTGTTACCAATACAAATGATAAAACCAATCTGTTTTCATTAGAATTAACATTAGAATTAATTAGAATGTTCCTGATTTTCCGTTTATATTACCGATGGAAGATGTACACGTAAAACCGCTCTAATCCGGCTGAAACGTCGATATATGCAATAAAAACCGAACTTCTCCCCTTTTCAATATCCTACTCAGTATTTTAACGAGAAACAAATAGTTGATTGAAAATGAAGTATTTAATTTTAATTTCCAATCAATTATGTGTTTGCATCATTTTTATCGTATATTTAATGAATTAATACCCATAAACTGAAAATTCACAGAAACGTGGAAAAACGGCAAAATATTGCCTAATTCGATGATATTTTGTTTAAATCACATGAAGGAAAAGATGATAAACGTCAAAATATTGCTAAATTCGATTATTTTTCGTACGAAACAAAATGCAGGAAAACTTGCTTAAAATGCAATATTATGCGAAATTCTGAGATTTGAAGGCCAAATCACATATCGTGATACTACATGAAATAGTATCGAAATATTGGTAAAAATGAATATATTTACGTAATGTCAAACTACTTGAAAAACGTGAAAAAAGTCACTATTTAACCATATATAAGGATTTTAACTTCAAATCATAGAGCGAGGTTTCGTATTATTTAGATCCAAGAAAAGACATATGACAATGTTGTTTCCAATACCAATGTAACCAATTGGATAAAAACCAATGTGTTTTCATTAGAATTAATTAAAATGTTCCTGATTTTCCGTTTATATTACCGATGGAAGATGTACACGAAAACCGCTCTTTTCCGGCTGAAATTTCGATATATGCAATAAAAACAGAACTTCTCCCCTTTTCAATATCTTACTCAGTATTTTAACGAGAAACAAATAGTTGATTGAAATGAAGTATTTAAGGTTATTTTCTAATCAATTATGTGTTTGCATAATTTTTATCGTATATATAATTTAATTAATACCCATTAACTGAAAATTCACAAAAAATTGGAAAAAACGGCAAAATATTGCCTAATTCGATTATATTTTGTTTTAATAACATGAAGGAAAAGGAGATAATAAACGTGAAAATATTGCTAAATTCGATGATTTTTCGTACGAAACAAAATACAAGAAAACTTGCTTAAAATGCAATATTTTGCGACATTCTGAAATTTCAAGGCCAAATCACATATCGTGATACTGCATAAAATAGTATCGAAATATTGGTAAAAATGAATATATTTACGTAATATCAAACTACATGAAAAACGTGAAAAAAGTCACTATTTAACCATACTTGAGGATTTTAACTTCAAATCATAGAGCGAGGTTTCGTATTATTTAGATCCAAGAAAAGACATATGACAAGGTTGTTTCCAATACAAATGATAAAACCAATCTGTTTTCATTAGAATTAACATTAGAATTAATTAGAATGTTCCTGATTTTCCGTTTATATTACCGATGGAAGATGTACACGTAAAACCGCTCTAATCCGGCTGAAACGTCGATATATGCAATAAAAACCGAACTTCTCCCCTTTTCAATATCCTACTCAGTATTTTAACGAGAAACAAATAGTTGATTGAAAATGAAGTATTTAAGGTTAATTTCCAATCAATTATGTGTTTGCATCATTTTTATCGTATATTTAATGAATTAATACCCAAAGACTGAAAATTCACAAAAACGTGGAAAAACGGCAAAATATTGCCTAATTCGATGATATTTTGTTTAAATCACATAGAGAAAAAAGGGATGATAAACGTCAAAATATTGCTAAATTCGATGATTTTTCGTACGAAACAAAATGCAAGAAAACTTGCTTAAAATGCAATATTATGCGACATTCTGAGATTTGAAGGCCAAATCACATATCGTGATACTACATGAAATAGTATCGAAATATTGGTAAAAATGAATATATTTACGTAATATCAAACTACTTGAAAAACGTGAAAAAAGTCACTATTTAACCATATATAAGGATTTTAACTTCAAATCATAGAGCGAGGTTTCGTATTATTTAGATCCAAGAAAAGACATATGACAATGTTGTTTCCAATACAAATGATAAAAACCAATGTGTTTTCATTAGAATTAATTAAAATGTTCCTGATTTTCCGTTTATATTACCGATGAAAGATGTCTACGAAAACCGCTCTATTCCGGCTGAAACGTCTATATATGCAATAAAAACAGAACTTCTTCCCTTTTCAATATCCTACTCAGTATTTTAACGAGAAACAAATAGTTGATTGAAAATGAAGTATTTAAGGTTATTATCTAATCAATTATGTGTTTGCATCATTTTTATCGTATATATAATGAATTAATACCCATAAACTGAAAATTCACAGAAACGTGGAAAAACGGCAAAATATTGCCTAATTCGATGATATTTTGTTTGAATCACATAGAGGAAAAGGGGGATGATAAACGTCAAAATACTGCTAAATTCGATGATTTTTCGTACGAAACAAAATGCAAGAAAACTTGCTTAAAATGCAATATTATGCGACATTCTGAGATTTGAAGGCCAAATCACATATCGTGATACTACATGAAATAGTATCGAAATATTGGTAAAAATGAATATATTTACGTAATGTCAAACTACATGAAAAACGTGAAAAAAGTCACTATTTAACCATATATAATGATTTTAACTTCAAATCATAGAGCGAGGTTTCGTATTATTTAGATCCAAGAAAAGACATATGACAATGTTGTTTCCAATACAAATGATAAAAACCAATGTGTTTTCGTTAGAATTAATTAAAATGTTCCTGATTTTCCATTATATTACCGATGGAAGATGTCTACGAAAACCCCTCTATTCCGGCTGAAATTTCGATATATGCAATAAAAACAGAACTTCTCCCCTTTTCAATATCTTACTCAGTATTTTAACGAGAAACAAATAGTTGATTGAAAATGAAGTATTTAAGGTTATTTACTAATCAATTATGTGTTTGCATCATTTTTATCGTATATATAATGAAATAATACCCATAAACTGAAAATTCACAAAAACGTGGAAAAACGGCAAAATATTGTCTAATTCGATGATATTTTGTTTTAATAACATGAAAGAAAAGGAGATAATAAACGTCAAAATATTGCCAAATTCGATGATTTTTCGTACGAAACAAAATACAAGAAAACTTGCTTAAAATGCAATATTTTGCGACATTCTGAGATTTCAAGGCCAAATCACATATCGTGATACTACATGAAATAGTATCGAAATATTGGTAAAAATGAATATATTTACGTAATGTCAAACTACATGAAAAACGTGAAAAAAGTCACCATTTAACCATATTTGATGATTTTAACTTCAAATCATAGAACAAGGTTTCGTATTATTTAGATCCAAGAAAAGACATATGATAAGGTTGTTACCAATACAAATGATAAAACCAATCTGTTTTCATTAGAATTAACATTAGAATTAATTAGAATGTTCCTGATTTTCCGTTTATATTACCGATGGAAGATGTACACGTAAAACCGCTCTAATCCGGCTGAAACGTCGATATATGCAATAAAACCGAACTTCTCCCCTTTTCAATATCCTACTCAGTATTTTAACGAGAAACAAATAGTTGATTGAAAATGAAGTATTTAAGGTTAATTTCCAATCAATTATGTGTTTGCATCATTTTTATCGTATATTTAATGAATTAATACCCAAAGACTGAAAATTCACAAAACGTGGAAAAACGGCAAAATATTGCCTAATTCGATGATATTTTGTTTAAATCACATAGAGAAAAAAGGGGATGATAAACGTCAAAATATTGCTAAATTCGATGATTTTTCGTACGAAACAAAATGCAAGAAAACTTGCTTAAAATGCAATATTATGCGACATTCTGAGATTTGAAGGCCAAATCACATATCGTGATACTTCATGAAATAGTATCGAAATATTGGTAAAAATGAATATATTTACGTAATATCAAACTACTTGAAAAACGTGAAAAAAGTCACTATTTAACCATATATAAGGATTTTAACTTCAAATCATAGAGCGAGGTTTCGTATTATTTAGATCCAAGAAAAGACATATGACAATGTTGTTTCCAATACAAATGATAAAAACCAATGTGTTTTCATTAGAATTAATTAAAATGTTCCTGATTTTCCGTTTATATTACCGATGAAAGATGTCTACGAAAACCGCTCTATTCCGGCTGAAACGTCTATATATGCAATAAAAACAGAACTTCTCCCCTTTTCAATATCCTACTCAGTATTTTAACGAGAAACAAATAGTTGATTGAAAATGAAGTATTTAAGGTTATTATCTAATCAATTATGTGTTTGCATCATTTTTATCGTATATATAATGAATTAATACCCATAAACTGAAAATTCACAGAAACGTGGAAAAACGGCAAAATATTGCCTAATTCGATGATATTTTGTTTGAATCACATAGAGGAAAAGGGGGATGATAAACGTCAAAATACTGCTAAATTCGATGATTTGTCGTACGAAACAAAATGCAAGAAAACTTGCTTAAAATGCAATATTATGCGACATTCTGAGATTTGAAGGCCAAATCACATATCGTGATACTACATGAAATAGTATCGAAATATTGGTAAAAATGAATATATTTACGTAATGTCAAACTACATGAAAAACGTGAAAAAAGTCACTATTTAACCATATATAATGATTTTATCTTCAAATCATAGAGCGAGGTTTCGTATTATTTAGATCCAAGAAAAGACATATGACAATGTTGTTTCCAATACAAATGATAAAAACCAATGTGTTTTCGTTAGAATTAATTAAAATGTTCCTGATTTTCCATTATATTACCGATGGAAGATGTCTACGAAAACCTCTCTATTCCGGCTGAAATTTCGATATATGCAATAAAAACAGAACTTCTCCCCTTTTCAATATCTTACTCAGTATTTTAACGAGAAACAAATAGTTGATTGAAAATGAAGTATTTAAGGTTATTTACTAATCAATTATGTGTTTGCATCATTTTTATCGTATATATAATGAAATAATACCCATAAACTGAAAATTCACAAAAACGTGGAAAAACGGCAAAATATTGTCTAATTCGATGATATTTTGTTTTAATAACATGAAAGAAAAGGAGATAATAAACGTCAAAATATTGCCAAATTCGATGATTTTTCGTACGAAACAAAATACAAGAAAACTTGCTTAAAATGCAATATTTTGCGACATTCTGAGATTTCAAGGCCAAATCACATATCGTGATACTACATGAAATAGTATCGAAATATTGGTAAAAATGAATATATTTACGTAATGTCAAACTACACGAAAAACGTGAAAAAGTCACCATTTAACCATATTTGATGATTTTAACTTCAAATCATAGAACAAGGTTTCGTATTATTTAGATCCAAGAAAAGACATATGAAAAGGTTGTTACCAATACAAATGATAAAACCAATCTGTTTTCATTAGAATTAACATTAGAATTAATTAGAATGTTCCTGATTTTCCGTTTATATTACCGATGGAAGATGTACACGTAAAACCGCTCTAATCCGGCTGAAACGTCGATATATGCAATAAAAACCGAACTTCTCCCCTTTTCAATATCCTACTCAGTATTTTAACGAGAAACAAATAGTTGATTGAAAATGAAGTATTTAATTTTAATTTCCAATCAATTATGTGTTTGCATCATTTTTATCGTATATTTAATGAATTAATACCCATAAACTGAAAATTCACAGAAACGTGGAAAAACGGCAAAATATTGCCTAATTCGATGATATTTTGTTTAAATCACATGAAGGAAAAGATGATAAACGTCAAAATATTGCTAAATTCGATTATTTTTCGTACGAAACAAAATGCAAGAAAACTTGCTTAAAATGCAATATTATGCGAAATTCTGAGATTTGAAGGCCAAATCACATATCGTGATACTACATGAAATAGTATCGAAATATTGGTAAAAATGAATATATTTACGTAATGTCAAACTACTTGAAAAACGTGAAAAAAGTCACTATTTAACCATATATAAGGATTTTAACTTCAAATCATAGAGCGAGGTTTCGTATTATTTAGATCCAAGAAAAGACATATGACAATGTTGTTTCCAATACCAATGTAACCAATTGGATAAAAACCAATGTGTTTTCATTAGAATTAATTAAAATGTTCCTGATTTTCCGTTTATATTACCGATGGAAGATGTACACGAAAACCGCTCTTTTCCGGCTGAAATTTCGATATATGCAATAAAAACAGAACTTCTCCCCTTTTCAATATCTTACTCAGTATTTTAACGAGAAACAAATAGTTGATTGAAAATGAAGTATTTAAGGTTATTTTCTAATCAATTATGTGTTTGCATAATTTTTATCGTATATATAATGAAATAATACCCATAAACTGAAAATTCACAAAAACGTGGAAAAACGGCAAAATATTGTCTAATTCGATGATATTTTGTTTTAATAACATGAAAGAAAAGGAGATAATAAACTTCAAAATATTGCTAAATTCGATTATTTTTCGTACGAAACAAAATGCAAGAAAACTTGCTTAAAATGCAATATTATGCGAAATTCTGAGATTTGAAGGCCAAATCACATATCGTGATACTACATGAAATAGTATCGAAATATTGGTAAAAAATGAATATATTTACGTAATGTCAAACTACTTGAAAAACGTGAAAAAAGTCACTATTTAACCATATATAAGGATTTTAACTTCAAATCATAGAGCGAGGTTTCTTATTATTTAGATCCAAGAAAAGACATATGACAATGTTGTTTCCAATACCAATGTAACCAATTGGATAAAAACCAATGTGTTTTCATTAGAATTAATTAAATGTTCCTGATTTTCCGTTTATATTACCGATGGAAGATGTACACGAAAACCGCTCTATTCCGGCTGAAATTTCGATATATGCAATAAAAACAGAACTTCTCCCCTTTTCAATATCTTACTCAATATTTTAACGAGAAACAAATAGTTGATTGAAAATGAAGTATTTAAGGTTATTATCTAATCAATTATGTGTTTGCATCATTTTTATCGTATATATAATGAATTAATACCCATAAACTGAAAATTCACAGAAACGTTGAAAAACAGCAAAATATTGCCTAATTCGATGATATTTTGTTAAATCACATAGAGGAAAAGGTTGATGATAAACGTCAAAATATTGCTAAATTCGATGATTTTTCGTAAGAAACAAAATGCAAGAAAACTTGCTTAAAATGCAATATTATGCGACATTCTGAGATTTGAAGGCCAAATCACATATCGTGATACTACATGAAATAGTATCGAAATATTGGTAAAAACGAATATATTTACGTAAAATCACACTACTTGAAAAACGTGAAAAAAGTCACTATTTTACCATATATGAGGATTTTAACTTCAAATCATAGAGCGAGGTTTCGTATTATTTAGATCCAAGAAAAGACATGACAATGTTGTTTCCAATACAAATGATAAAAACCAATGTGTTTTCATTAGAATTAACTAAAATGTTCCTGATTTTTCGTTTATATTACCGATGGAAGATGTACACGAAAACCTCTCTATTCCGGCTGAAACGTCGATATATGCAATAAAAACAGAACTTCTCCCCTTTTAAATATCCTACTCAGTACATTAACGAGAAACAAATAGTTGATTGAAAATGAAGTATTTAATGTTATTATCTATTCAATTATGTGTTTGCATCATTTTTATCGTATATATAATGAATTAATACCCATAAACTGAAAATTCACAGAAACGTGGAAAACCGGCAAAAATATTGCCTAATTCGATGATATTTTGTTTTAAATCACATAGAGGAAAAGGGGGATGATAAACGTCAAAATATTGCTAAATTCGATGATTTTTCGTACGAAACAAAATGCAAGAAAACTTGCCAAAAATGCAATATTATGCGACATTCTGAGATTTGAAGGCGAAATCACATATCGTGATACTACATGAAATAGTATCGAAATATTGGTAAAAATGAATATATTTACGTAATGTCAAACTACTTGAAAAACGTGAAAAAAGTCACTATTTTACCATATATAAGGATTTTAACTTCAAATCATAGAGCGAGGTTTCGTATTATTTAGATCCAAGAAAAGACATATGACAATGTTGTTTCCAATACAAATGATAAAAACCAATGTGTTTTCATTAGAATTAATTAAAATGTTCCTGATTTTCCGTTTATATTACCGATGGAAGATGTACACGAAAACCGCTCTATTCCGGCTGAAATTTCGATATATGCAATAAAAACAGAACTTCTCCCTTTTTCAATATCTTACTCAGTATTTTAACGAGAAACAAATAGTTGATTGAAAATGAAGTATTTAAAGTTATTATCTAATCAATTATGTGTTTGCATCATTTTTATCGTATATATAATGAATTAATACCCATTAACTGAAAATTCACAAAAAATTGGAAAAAACGGCAAAATATTGCCTAATTCGATGATATTTTGTTTTAATAACATGAAGGAAAAGGAGATAATAAACTTCAAAATATTGCTAAATTCGATGATTTTTCGTACGAAACAAAATACAAGAAAACTTGCTTAAAATGCAATATTTTGCGACATTCTGAGATTTCAAGGCCAAATCACATATCGGGATACTACATAAAATAGTATCGAAATATTGGTAAAAATGAATATATTTACGTAATGTCAAACTACATGAAAAAACGTGAAAAAAGTCACTATTTAACCATACTTGAGGATTTTAACTTCAAATCAATAGAGCGAGGTTTCGTATTATTTAGATCCAAGAAAAGACATATGACAAGGTTGTTTCCAATACAAATGATAAAACCAATCTGTTTTCATTAGAATTAACATTAGAATTAATTAGAATGTTCCTGATTTTCCGTTTATATTACCGATGGAAGATGTACACGTAAAACCGCTCTAATCCGGCTGAAACGTCGATATATGCAATAAAAACCGAACTTCTCCCCTTTTCAATATCCTACTCAGTATTTTAACGAGAAACAAATAGTTGATTGAAAATGAAGTATTTAAGGTTAATTTCCAATCAATTATGTGTTTGCATCATTTTTATCGTATATTTAATGAATTAATACCCAAAGACTGAAAATTCACAAAACACGTGGAAAAACGGCAAAATATTGCCTAATTCGATGATATTTTGTTTAAATCACATGAAGGAAAAGGAGATGATAAACGTCAAAATATTGCTAAATTCGATGATTTTTCGTACGAAACAATATGTGAGAAAACTTGCTTAAAATGCAATATTATGCGACATTCTGAGATTTGAAGGCCAAATCACATATCGTGATACTACATGAAATAGTATCGAAATATTGGTAAAAATGAATATATTTACGTAATGTCAAACTACTTGAAAAAACGTGAAAAAAGTCACTATTTAACCATATATAAGGATTTTAACTTCAAATCATAGAGCGAGGTTTCGTATTATTTAGATCCAAGAAAAGACATATGACAATGTTGTTTTCCAATACAAATGATAAAAACCAATGTGTTTTCATTAGAATTAATTAAAATGTTCCTGATTTTCCGTATATATACCGATGGAAGATGTCTACGAAAACCGCTCTATTCCGGCTTTAATTTCGATATATGCAATAAAAACAGAACTTCTCCTCTTTTCAATATCTTACTCAGTATTTTAACGAGAAACAAATAGTTGATTGAAAATGAAGTATTTAAGGTTATTATCTAATCAATTATGTGTTTGCATCATTTTTATCGTATATATAATGAAATAATACCCATAAACTGAAAATTCACAAAAACGTGGAAAAACGGCAAAATATTGTCTAATTCGATGATATTTTGTTTTAATAACATGAAAGAGAAGGAGATAATAAACGTCAAAATATTGCTAAATTCGATGATTTTTCGTACGAAACAAATACAAGAAAACTTGCTTAAAATGCATATTTTGCGACATTCTGAGATTTCAAGGCCAAATCACATATCGTAATACTACATGAAATAGTATCGAAATATTGGTAAAAATGAATATATTTACGTAATGTCAAACTACATGAAAAACGTGAAAAAGTCGCTATTTAAACCATATTTGAGGATTTTAACTTCAAATCATTGAGCGAGGTTTTCGTATTATTTAGATCCAAGAAAAGACATATGACAAGGTTGTTTCCAATACAAATGATAAAACCAATCTGTTTTCATTAGAATTAACATTAGAATTAATTAAAATGTTCCTGATTTTCCGTTTATATTACCGATGGAAGATGTACACGTAAAACCGCTCTAATTCGGCTGAAACGTCGATATATGCAATAAAAACCGAACTTCTCCCCTTTTCAATATCCTACTCAGTATATTAACGAGAAACAAATAGTTGATTGAAAATGAAGTATTTAATGTTATTATCGATTCAATTATGTGTTTGCATCATTTTTATCGTATATATAATGAATTAATACCCATAAACTGAAAATTCACAGAAAACGTGGAAAACCGGCAAAATATTGCCTAATTCGATGATATTTTGTTTAAATCACATAGAGGAAAAGGGGATGATAACGTCAAAATATTGCTAAATTCGATGATTTTTCGTACGAAACAAAATGCAAGAAAACTTGCCTAAAATGCAATATTATGCGACATTCTGAGATTTGAAGGCGAATCACATATCGTGATACTACATGAAATAGTATCGAAATATGGTAAAAATGAATATATTTACGTAATGTCAAACTACTTGAAAAACGTGAAAAAAGTCACTATTTTACCATATATAAGGATTTTAACTTCAAATCATAGAGCGAGGTTTCGTATTATTTAGATCCAAGAAAAGACATATGACAATGTTGTTTCCAATACAAATGATAAAAACCAATGTGTTTTCATTAGAATTAATTAAAATGTTCCTGATTTTCCGTTTATATTACCGATGGAAGATGTACACGAAAACCGCTCTATTCCGGCTGAAATTTCGATATATGCAATAAAAACAGAACTTCTCCCTTTTTCAATATCTTACTCAGTATTTTAACGAGAAACAAATAGTTTGATTGAAAATGAAGTATTTAAAGTTATTATCTAATCAATTATGTGTTTGCATCATTTTTATCGTATATATAATGAATTAATACCCATTAAACTGAAAATTCACAAAAATTGGAAAAACGGCAAAATATTGCCTAATTCGATGATATTTTTTTAATAAACTGAAAGGAGAATAAACGTCAAAATATTGCTAAATTCGATGATTTTCGTACAAAATACAAGAAAACTTGCTTAAAATGCAATATTTGCGACATTCTGAGATTTCAAGGCCAAATCACATATCGTGATACTACATGAAATAGTATCGAAATATTGGTAAAAATGAATATATTACGTAATGTCAAACTACATGAAAAACGTGAAAAAAGTCACTATTTAACCATATTAAGGATTTTAACTTCAAATCATAGAGCGAGGTTTCGTATTATTTAGATCCAAGAAAAGACATATGACAAGGTTGTTTCCAATACAAATGATAAAACCAATCTGTTTTCATTAGAATTAACATTAGAATTAATTAAATGTTCCTGATTTTCCGTTTATATTACCGATGGAAGATGTACACGAAAACCGCTCTATCCGGCTGAAACGTCGATATATGCAATAAAAACGAACTTCTCCCCTTTTCAATATCCTACTCAGTATTTTAACGAGAAACAAATAGTTGATTGAAAATGAAGTATTTAAGGTTATTTCAATCAATTATGTGTTTGCATCATTTTTATCGTATATTTAATGAATTAATACCCAAAACTGAAAATTCACAAAACGTGGAAAAACGGCAAAATATTGCCTAATTCGATGATATTTTGTTTAAATCACATAAGGAAAAGGAGATGATAAACGTCAAAATATTGCTAAATTCGATGATTTTTCGTACGAAACAATATGCAAGAAAACTTGCTTAAAATGCAATATTATGCGACATTCTGAGATTTGAAGGCCAAATCACATATCGTGATACTACATGAAATAGTATCGAAATATTGGTAAAAATGAATATATTTACGTAATGTCAAACTACATGAAAAACGTGAAAAAAGTCACTATTTAACCATATATAAGGATTTTAACTTCAAATCATAGAGCGAGGTTTCGTATTATTTAGATCCAAGAAAAGACATATGACAATGTTGTTTCCAATACAAATGAAAAACCAATGTGTTTTCATTAGAATTAATTAAAATGTTCCTGATTTTCCGTTTATATTACCGATGGAAGATGTCTACGAAAACCGCTCTATTCCGGCTAATTTCGATATATGCAATAAAAACAGAACTTCTCCCTTTTCAATATCTTACTCAGTATTTTAACGAGAAACAAATAGTTGATTGAAAATGAAGTATTTAAGGTTATTATCTAATCAATTATGTGTTTGCATCATTTTTATCGTATATATAATGAAATAATACCCATAAACTGAAAATTCACAAAAACGTGGAAAAACGGCAAAATATTGTCTAATTCGATGATATTTTGTTTTAATAACATGAAAGAGAAGGAGATAATAAACGTCAAAATATTGCTAAATTCGATGATTTTTCGTACGAAACAAAATACAAGAAAACTTGCTTAAAATGCAATATGCGACATTCTGAGATTTCAAGGCCAAATCACATATCGTGATACTACATGAAATAGTATCGAAATATTGGTAAAAATGAATATATTTACGTAATGTCAAACTACATGAAAAACGTGAAAAAAGTCACTATTTAACCATATTGATGATTTTAACTTCAAATCATAGAGCGAGGTTTCGTATTATTTAGATCCAAGAAAAGACATATGATAAGGTTGTTACCAATACAAATGATAAAACCAATCTGTTTTCATTAGAATTACCATTAGAATTAAATAGAATGTTCCTGATTTTCCGTTTATATTACCGATGGAAGATGTACACGTAAAACCGCTCTAATCCGGCTGAAACGTCGATATATGCAATAAAAACGAACTTCTCCCCTTTTCAATATCCTACTCAGTATTTTAACGAGAAACAAATAGTTGATTGAAAATGAAGTATTTAATTTTAATTTTCAATCAATTATGTGTTTGCATCATTTTTATCGTATATTTAATGAATTAATACCCATAAACTGAAAATTCACAGAAACGTGGAAAAACGGCAAAATATTGCCTAATTCGATGATATTTTGTTTAAATCACATAGAGGAAAGGGGGATGATAAACGTCAAAATTTGCTAAATTCGATGATTTTTCGTACGAAACAAAATGCAAGAAAACTTGCTTAAAATGCAATATTATGCGACATTCTGAGATTTGAAGGCCAAATCACATATCGTGATACTACATGAAATAGTATCGAAATATTGGTAAAAATGAATACATTTACGTAATGTCAAACTACTTGAAAAACGTGAAAAAAGTCACTATTTAACCATATATAAGGATTTTAACTTCAAATCATAGAGCGAGGTTTCGTATTATTTAGATCCAAGAAAAGACATATGACAATGTTGTTTCCAATACAAATGATAAAAACCAATGTGTTTTCATTAGAATTAATTAAAATGTTCCTGATTTTCCGTTTATATTACCGATGGAAGATGTCTACGAAAACCGCTCTTTTCCGGCTGAAATTTCGATATATGCAATAAAAACAGAACTTCTCCCCTTTTCAATATCTTACTCAGTATTTTAACGAGAAACAAATAGTTGATTGAAAATGAAGTATTTAAGGTTATTTTCTAATCAATTATGTGTTTGCATAATTTTTATCGTATATATAATGAAATAATACCCATAAACTGAAAATTCACAAAAACGTGGAAAAACGGCAAAATATTGTCTAATTCGATGATATTTGTTTTAATAACATGAAGAAAAGGAGATAATAAACGTCAAAATATTGCTAAATTCGATGATTTTTCTACGAAACAAAATACAAGAAAACTTGCTTAAAATGCAATATTTTGCGACATTCTGAGATTTCAAGGCCAAATCACATATCGTGATACTACATGAAATAGTATCGAAATATTGGTAAAAATGAATATATTTACGTAATGTCAAACTACATGAAAAACGTGAAAAAAGTCGCTATTTAACCATATTTGAGATTTTAACTTCAAATCATAGAGCGAGGTTTCGTATTATTTAGATCCAAGAAAAGACATATGACAAGGTTGTTCCAATACAAATGATAAAACCAATCTGTTTTCATTAGAATTAACATTAGAATTAATTAAATGTTCCTGATTTTCCGTTTATATTACCGATGGAAGAGTACACGTAAAACCGCTCTAATCCGGCTGAAACGTCGATATATGCAATAAAAACCGAACTTCTCCCCTTTTCAATATCCTACTCAGTATTTTCACGAGAAACAAATAGTTGATTGAAAATGAAGTATTTAAGGTTAATTTCCAATCAATTATGTGTTTGCATCATTTTTATCGTATATTTAATGAATTAATACCCAAAACTGAAAATTCACAGAAACGTGGAAAAATGGCAAAATATTGCCTAATTCGATGATATTTTGTTTAAATCACATGAAGGAAAAGATGATAAACGTCAAAATATTGCTAAATTCGATGATTTTTCGTACGAAACAAAATGCAAGAAAACTTGCTTAAAATGCAATATTATGCGAAATTCTGAGATTTGAAGCCAAATACATATCGTGATACTACATGAAATAGTATCGAAATATTGGTAAAAATGAATATATTTACGTAAATCAACTACTTGAAAAACGTGAAAAAAGTCACTATTTTAACCATATATGAGGATTTTAACTTCAAATCATAGAGCGAGGTTTCGTATTATTTAGATCCAAGAAAAGACATATGACAAGGTTGTTTCCAATACAAATGATAAAAACCAATGTGTTTTCATTAGAATTAACTAAAATGTTCCTGATTTTCCGTTTATATTACCGATGGAAGATGTACACGAAAACCGCTCTATTCCGGCTGAAACGTCGATATATGCAATAAAAACAGAACTTCTCCCTTTTCAATATCCTACTCAGTATTTTAACGAGAAACAAATAGTTGATTGAAAATGAAGTATTTAAGGTTATTATCTAATCAATTATGTGGTTGCATCATTTTTATCGTATATATAATGAATTAATACCCAAAAACTGAAAATTCACAGAAACGTGGAAAAACGGCAAAACATTGCCTAATTCGATGATATTTGTTTAAATCACATAGAGGAAAAGGGGGATGATAAACGTCAAAATATTGCTAAATTCGATGATTTTTCGTACGAAACAAAATGCAAAAAACTTGCTTAAAATGCAATATTATGCGACATTCTGAGATTTGAAGGCCAAATCACATATCGTGATACTACATGAAATAGTATCGAAATATTGGTAAAAATGAATATATTTACGTAATGTCAAACTACTTGAAAAACGTGAAAAAAGTCACTATTTAACTATATATAAGGATTTTAACTTCAAATCATAGAGCGAGGTTTCGTATTATTTAGATCCAAGAAAAGACATATGACAATGTTGTTTCCAATACAAATGATAAAAACCAATGTGTTTTCATTAGAATTAATTAAAAGTTCCTGATTTTCCGTTTATATTACCGATGGAAGATGTCTACGAAAACAGCTCTATTCCGGCTGAAATTTCGATATATGCAATAAAAACAGAACTTCTCCCCTTTTAAATATCTTACTCAGTATTTTAACGAGAAACAAATAGTTGATTGAAAATGAAGTATTTAAGGTTATTTCTAATAAATTATGTGTTTGCATCATTTTTATCGTATATATAATGAATTAATACCCATAAACTGAAAATTCACAAAACGTGGAAAAACAAAAAAATATTGTCTAATTCGATGATATTTTGTTTTAATAACATAAAGGAAAAGGAGATAATAAACGTCAAAATATTGCCAAATTCGATGATTTTTCGTACGAAACAAAATACAAGAAAACTTGCTTAAAATGCAATATTTGCGACATTCTGAGATTTCAAGGCCAAATCACATATCGTGATACTACATGAAATAGTATCGAAATATTGGTAAAAATGAATATATTTACGTAATGTCAAACTACATGAAAAACGTGAAAAAAGTCACTATTTAACCATATTTTATGATTTTAACTTCAAATCATAGAGCAAGGTTTCGTATTATTTAGATCCAAGAAAAGACATATGATAAGGTTGTTACCAATACAAATGATAAACCCAATCTGTTTTCATTAGAATTAACATTAGAATTAATTAGAATGTTCCTGATTTTCCGTTTATATTACCGATGGAAGATGTACACGTAAAACCGCTCTAATCCGGCTGAAACGTCGATATATGCAATAAAAACCGAACTTCTCCCCTTTTCAATATCCTACTCAGTATTTTAACGAGAAACAAATAGTTGATTGAAAATGAAGTATTTAATTTTAATTTCCAATCAATTATGTGTTTGCATCATTTTTATCGTATATTAATGAATTAATACCCATAAACTGAAAATTCACAGAAACGTGGAAAAACGGCAAAATATTGCCTAATTCGATGATATTTTGTTTAAATCACATGAAGGAAAAGATGATAAACGTCAAAATATTGCTAAATTCGATGATTTTTCGTACGAAAACAAAATGCAAGAAAACTTGCTTAAAATGCAATATTATGCGACATTCTGAGATTTGAAGGCCAAATCACATATCGTGATACTACATGAAATAGTATCGAAATATTGGTAAAAATGAATATTTTACGTAATCAACTACTGAAAAACGTGAAAAAAGTCACTATTTAACCATATATGAGGATTTTAACTTCAAATCATAGAGCGAGGTTTCGTATATTTAGATCCAAGAAAAGACATATGACAATTTGTTTCCATACAAATGATAAAACCAATGTGTTTTCATTAGAATTAATTAAAATGTTCCTGATTTTCCGTTTATATTACCGATGGAAGATGTCTACGAAAACCGCTCTATTCCGGCTGAAATTCGATATATGCAATAAAAACAGAACTTCTCCCTTTTCAATATCCTACTCAGTATTTTAACGAGAAACAAATAGTTGATTGAAAATGAAGTATTTAATTTTTTCTAATCAATTATGTGTTTGCATCATTTTTATCGTATATTTAATGAATTAATACCATAAACTGAAAATTCACAAGAAACGTGGAAAACGGCAAAATATTGCCTAATTCGATGATATTTTGTTTAATAACATGAAGGAAAAAGATAATAAACGTCAAAATATTGCTAAATTCGATGATTTTTCGTACGAAACAAAATGCAAGAAAACTTGCTTAAAATGCAATATTTGCGACATTCTGAGATTTGAAGGCCAAATCACATATCGTGATACTACATGAAATAGTATCGAAATATTGGTAAAAATGAATATATTTACGTAATGTCAAACTACATGAAAAACGTGAAAAAGTCACTATTTAACCATATATGAGGATTTTACTTCAAATCATAGAGCGAGGTTTCGTATTATTTAGATCCAAGAAAAGACATATGACAATGTTGTTCCAATACAAATGATAAAACAATATGTCATTTTCATTAGAATTAATTAAAATGTTCCTGATTTTCGTTTATATTACCGATGGAAGATGTACACGAAAACCGCTCTATTCCGGCTGAAAATTTCGATATATGCAATAAAAACAAACTTCTCCCCTTTTCAATATCTACTCAGTATTTTAAACGAGAAACAAATAGTTGATTGAAAATGAAGTATTTAAGGTTATTTCTAATCAATTATGTGTTTGCATCATTTTTATCGTATATTAATGAATTAATACCCATAAACTGAAAATTCACAAAACGTGGAAAAACGGCAAAATATTGCCTAATTCGATGATATTTTGTTTTAAACATGAAGGAAAAAGATGATAAACGTCAAAATATTGCTAAATTCGATGATTTTCGTACGAACAAAATACAAGAAAACTTGCTTAAAATGCAATATTTGCGACATTCTGAGATTTCAAGGCCAAATACACATATCGTGATACTACATGAAATAGTATCGAAATATTGGTAAAATGAATATATTTACGTAAATCAAACTACATGAAAAACGTGAAAAAAGTCACTATTTACCATATTGAGGATTTTAACTTCAAATCATAGAGCGAGGTTTCGTATTATTTAGATCCAAGAAAAGACATATGACAAGGTTGTTCCAATACAAATGATTAAAAACCAATGTGTTTCATTAGAATTAACTAAAAATGTTCCTGATTTTCCGTTTATATACGATGGAAGATGTACACGAAAACCGCTCTATCCGGCTGAAACGTCGATATATGCAATAAAAACAGAACTTCTCCCTTTTCAATATCCTACTCAGTATTTTAACGAGAAACAAATAGTGATTGAAAATGAAGTATTAAGGTTATTATCTAATCAATTATGTGTGCATCATTTTTATCGTATATAATGAATTAATACCCAAAACTGAAAATTCACAAAACGTGGAAAAACGGCAAAATATTGCCTAATTCGATGATATTTTGTTTAAATCACATAGAAGAAAAGGGATGATAAACGTCAAAATATTGCTAAATTCGATGATTTTTCGTACGAACAAAATGCAAGAAAACTTGCTTAAAATGCAATATTATGCGACATTCTGAGATTGAAGGCCAAATCACATATCGTGATACTACATGAAATAGTATCGAAATATTGGTAAAAATGAATATATTTACGTAATGTCAAACTACTTGAAAAACGTGAAAAAATCACTATTTAACCATATATAAGGATTTTAACTTCAAATCATAGAGCGAGGTTTCGTATTATTTAGATCCAAGAAAAGACATATGACAATGTTGTTTCAATACAATGATAAAAACCAATGTGTTTCATTAGATTAATTAAAATTCCTGATTTCCGTTTATATTACCGATGAAGATGTTACGAAAACCGCTCTATCCGGCTGAAATTTCGATATATGCAATAAAAACAGAACTTCTCCCCTTTTCAATATCTTACTCAGTATTTAACGAGAAACAAATAGTTGATTGAAAATGAAGTATTTAGGTTATTTCTATTCAATTATGTGTTTGCATCATTTTTATCGTATATATAATGAATAATAAATAAACTGAAAATTCAAAAACGTGGAAAAAAACGGCAAAATATTGTCTAATTCGATGATATTTTGTTTAATAACATGAGGAAAATGGAAATAATAAACGTCAAATATGCTAAATTCGATGATTTTTCGTACGAAACAAAATGCAAGAAAACTTGCTTAAAATGCAATATTATGCGACATTCTGAGATTTGAAGGCCAAATCACATATCGTGATACTACATGAAATAGTATCGAAATATTGTAAAAATGAATTATTTACGTAATGTCAAAACTACATGAAAAACTTGAAAAAAGTCACTATTTAACCATATATAAGGATTTTAACTTCAAATCATGAGCGAGTTTCGTATTATTTAGATCCAAGAAAAGACATATGACAATGTTGTTTCCAATACAAATGATAAAACCAATCTGTTCATTAGAATTCATTAGAATTAATTAAAATGTCCTGATTTTCCGTTTATATTACGATGGAAGATGTACACGAAAACCGCTCTAATTCCGGCTGAAAGTCGATATATGCATAAAAACAGAACTTCTCCCCTTTTCATATCTTACTCAGTATTTTAACGAGAAACAAATAGTTGATTGAAAATGAAGTATTTAAGGTTTATTTCAATCAATTATGTGTTTGCATCATTTTTATCGTATATTAATGAATTAATACCCATAAACTGAAAATTCACAGAAACGTGGAAAAACGGCAAAATATTGCCTAATTCGATGATATTTTGTTTAAATCACATGAAGGAAAAGGAGATGATAAACGTCAAAATATTGCTAAATTCGATGATTTTTCGTACGAAACAAAATGCAAGAAAACTTGCTTAAAATGCAATATTATGCGAATTCTGAGATTTGAAGGCCAAATCACATATCGTGATACTACATGAAATAGTATCGAAATATTGGTAAAAACGAATATTTTACGTAATCAACTACTGAAAAACGTGAAAAAAGTCACTATTTACCATATATGAGGATTTTAACTTCAAATCATAGAGCGAGGTTTCGTATTATTTAGATCCAAGAAAAGACATATGACAATGTTGTTTCCAATACAAATGATAAAAACCAATGTGTTTTCATTAGAATTAATTAAAATGTTCCTGATTTTCCGTTTATATTACCGATGGAAGATGTCTACGAAAACCGCTCTTTCCGGCTGAAATTTCGATATATGCAATAAAAACAGAACTTCTCCCCTTTTCAATATCTTACTCAGTATTTTAACGAGAAACAAATAGTTGATTGAAAATGAAGTATTTAAGGTTATTTCTAATCAATTATGTGTTTGCATATTTTTATCGTATATTAATGAATTAATACCCATAAACTGAAAATTCACAAAACGTGGAAAAACGGCAAAATATTGCCTAATTCGATGATATTTTGTTTAATAATGAAGAAAAGAGATAATAAACGTCAAAATATTGCTAAATTCGATGATTTTTCGTACGAAACAAAATACAAGAAAACTTGCTTAAAATGCAATATTTGCGACATTCTGAGATTTCAAGGCCAAATCACATATCGTGATACTACATGAAATAGTATCGAAATATTGGTAAAAATGAATATATTTACGTAATGTCAAACTACATGAAAAACGTGAAAAAAGTCACTATTTAACCATATTGAGGATTTTAACTTCAAATCATAGAGCGAGGTTTCGTATTATTTAGATCCAAGAAAAGACATATGACAAGGTTGTTCCAATACAAATGATAAAACCAATCTGTTTTCATTAGAATTAACATTAGAATTATTAAATGTTCCTGATTTTCCGTTTATATTACCGATGGAAGATGTACACGAAAACCGCTCTATTCCGGCTGAAACGTCGATATATGCAATAAAAACCGAACTTCTCCCCTTTTCAATATCCTACTCAGTATTTTAACGAGAAACAAATAGTTGATTGAAAATGAAGTATTTAAGGTTATTTCCAATCAATTATGTGTTTGCATCATTTTTATCGTATATTAATGAATTAATACCCATAAACTGAAAATTCACAGAAACGTGGAAAAACGGCAAAATATTGCCTAATTCGATGATATTTTGTTTAAATCACATGAAGGAAAGATGATAACGTCAAAATATTGCTAAATTCGATGATTTTTCGTACGAAACAAAATGCAAGAAAACTTGCTTAAAATGCAATATTATGCGAATTCTGAGATTTGAAGGCCAAATCACATATCGTGATACTACATGAAATAGTATCGAAATATTGGTAAAAATGAATATATTTACGTAAATCAACTACTGAAAAACGTGAAAAAAGTCACTATTTAACCATATATAGGATTTTAACTTCAAATCATAGAGCGAGGTTTCGTATTATTTAGATCCAAGAAAAGACATATGACAAGTTGTTTCCAATACAAATGATAAAACCAATGTGTTTTCATTAGAATTAACTTAAAATGTTCCTGATTTTCCGTTTTATTACCGATGGAAGATGTACACGAAAACCGCTCTATTCCGGCTGAAACGTCGATATATGCAATAAAAACAGAACTTCTCCCCTTTTCAATATCCTACTCAGTATTTTAACGAGAAACAAATAGTTGATTGAAAATGAAGTATTTAAGGTTATTATCTAATCAATTATGTGTTTGCATCATTTTTATCGTATATAAATGAATTAATACCCATAAACTGAAAATTCACAGAAACGTGGAAAAACGGCAAAAATTGCCTAATTCGATGATATTTTGTTTAAATCACATAGAGGAAAAGGGATGATAAACGTCAAAATATTGCTAAATTCGATGATTTTTCGTACGAAACAAAATGCAAGAAAACTTGCTTAAAATGCAATATTATGCGACATTCTGAGATTTGAAGGCCAAATCACATATCGTGATACTACATGAAATAGTATCGAAATATTGGTAAAAATGAATATATTTACGTAATGTCAAACTACTTGAAAAACGTGAAAAAAGTCACTATTTAACCATATATAAGGATTTTAACTTCAAATCATAGAGCGAGGTTTCGTATTATTTAGATCCAAGAAAAGACATATGACAATGTTGTTTCCAATACAAATGATAAAAACCAATGTGTTTTCATTAGAATTAATTAAAATGTTCCTGATTTTCCGTTTATATTACCGATGGAAGATGTCTACGAAAACCGCTCTATTCCGGCTGAAATTTCGATATATGCAATAAAAACAGAACTTCTCCCCTTTTCAATATCTACTCAGTATTTTAACGAGAAACAAATAGTTGATTGAAAATGAAGTATTTAAGGTTATTTTCTAATCAATTATGTGTTTGCATCATTTTTATCGTATATATAATGAATTAATACCCATAAACTGAAAATTCACAAAACGTGGAAAAACAAAATATTGTCTAATTCGATGATATTTTGTTTAATAACATGAAGGAAAAGGAGATAATAAACGTCAAAATATTGCTAAATTCGATGATTTTTCGTACGAAACAAAATACAAGAAAACTTGCTTAAAATGCAATATTTTGCGACATTCTGAGATTTCAAGGCCAAATCACATATCGTGATACTACATGAAATAGTATCGAAATATTGGTAAAAATGAATATATTTACGTAATGTCAAACTACATGAAAAACGTGAAAAAAGTCACTATTTAACCATATTGAGATTTTAACTTCAAATCATAGAGCGAAGGTTTCGTATTATTTAGATCCAAGAAAAGACATATGACAAGGTTGTTTCCAATACAAATGATAAAACCAATCTGTTTTCATTAGAATTAACATTAGAATTAATTAGAATGTTCCTGATTTTCCGTTTATATTACCGATGGAAGATGTACACGTAAAACCGCTCTAATCCGGCTGAAACGTCGATATATGCAATAAAAACCGAACTTCTCCCCTTTTCAATATCCTACTCAGTATTTTAACGAGAAACAAATAGTTGATTGAAAATGAAGTATTTAATTTTATTTCCAATCAATTATGTGTTTGCATCATTTTTATCGTATATTTAATGAATTAATACCCATAAACTGAAAATTCACAGAAACGTGGAAAAACGGCAAAATATTGCCTAATTCGATGATATTTTGTTTAAATCACATAGAGGAAAAGGGATGATAAACGTCAAAATATTGCTAAATTCGATGATTTTTCGTACGAAACAAAATGCAAGAAAACTTGCTTAAAATGCAATATTATGCGACATTCTGAGATTTGAAGGCCAAATCACATATCGTGATACTACATGAAATAGTATCGAAATATTGGTAAAAACGAATATATTTACGTAATCACACTACTTGAAAAACGTGAAAAAAGTCACTATTTACCATATATGAGGATTTTAACTTCAAATCATAGAGCGAGGTTTCGTATTATTTAGATCCAAGAAAAGACATATGACAATGTTGTTTCCAATACAAATGATAAAACCAATGTGTTTTCATTAGAATTAATAAAATGTTCCTGATTTTCCGTTTATATTACCGATGGAAGATGTACACGAAAACCGCTCTATTCCGGCTGAAACGTCGATATATGCAATAAAAACAGAACTTCTCCCCTTTTCAATATCCTACTCAGTATTTTAACGAGAAACAAATAGTTGATTGAAAATGAAGTATTTAAGGTTATTATCTAATCAATTATGTGTTTGCATCATTTTTATCGTATATATAATGAATTAATACCCATAAACTGAAAATTCACAGAAACGTGGAAAAACGGCAAAATATTGCCTAATTCGATGATATTTTGTTTAAATCACATAGAGGAAAAGGGATGATAAACGTCAAAATATTGCTAAATTCGATGATTTTTCGTACGAAACAAAATGCAAGAAAACTTGCTTAAAATGCAATATTATGCGACATTCTGAGATTTGAAGGCCAAATCACATATCGTGATACTACATGAAATAGTATCGAAATATTGGTAAAAATGAATATATTTACGTAATGTCAAACTACTGAAAAACGTGAAAAAATCACTATTTAACCATATATAAGGATTTTAACTTCAAATCATAGAGCGAGGTTTCGTATTATTTAGATCCAAGAAAAGACATATGACAATGTTGTTTCCAATACAAATGATAAAAACCAATGTGTTTTCATTAGAATTAATTAAAATGTTCCTGATTTTCCGTTTATATTACCGATGGAAGATGTCTACGAAAACCGCTCTATTCCGGCTGAAATTTCGATATATGCAATAAAAACAGAACTTCTCCCCTTTTCAATATCTTACTCAGTATTTTAACGAGAAACAAATAGTTGATTGAAAATGAAGTATTTAAGGTTATTTCTAATCAATTATGTGTTTGCATCATTTTTATCGTATATATAATGAATTAATACCCATAAACTGAAAATTCACAAAACGTGGAAAAACAAAATATTTGCCTAATTCGATGATATTTTGTTTTAATAACATGAAGGAAAAGGAGATAATAAACGTCAAAATATTGCTAAATTCGATGATTTTTCGTACGAAACAAAATACAAGAAAACTTGCTTAAAATGCAATATTTGCGACATTCTGAGATTTCAAGGCCAAATCACATATCGTGATACTACATGAAATAGTATCGAAATATTGGTAAAAATGAATATATTTACGTAATGTCAAACTACATGAAAACGTGAAAAAAGTCACTATTTAACCATATTTGAGGATTTTAACTTCAAATCATAGAGCGAGGTTTCGTATTATTTAGATCCAAGAAAAGACATATGACAAGGTTTTTCCAATACAAATGATAAAACCAATCTGTTTTCATTAGAATTAACTTAGAATTAATTAGAATGTTCCTGATTTTCCGTTTATATTACCGATGGAAGATGTACACGTAAAACCGCTCTAATCCGGCTGAAACGTCGATATATGCAATAAACCGAACTTCTCCCCTTTTCAATATCCTACTCAGTATTTTAACGAGAAACAAATAGTTGATTGAAAATGAAGTATTTAAGGTTTTAATTTCCAATCAATTATGTGTTTGCATCATTTTTATCGTATATTTAATGAATTAATACCCATAAACTGAAAATTCACAGAAACGTGGAAAAACGGCAAAATATTGCCTAATTCGATGATATTTTGTTTAAATCACATAGAGGAAAAGGGGTGATAACGTCAAAATATTGCTAAATTCGATGATTTTTCGTACGAAACAAAATAAGAAAACTTGCTTAAAATGCAATATTTGCGACATTCTGAGATTTCAAGGCCAAATCACATATCGTGATACTACATGAAATAGTATCGAAATATTGGTAAAAATGAATATATTTACGTAATGTCAAACTACATGAAAAACGTGAAAAAAGTCACTATTTAACCATATATGGATTTTAACTTCAAATCATAGAGCGAGGTTTCGTATTATTTAGATCCAAGAAAAGACATATGACAAGTTGTTTCCAATACAAATGATAAAACCAATCTGTTTTCATTAGAATTAATATTAGAATAATTAGAATGTTCCTGATTTTCCGTTTATATTACCGATGGAAGATGTACACGAAAACCGCTCTATCCGGCTGAAACGTCGATATATGCAATAAAAACCGAACTTCTCCCTTTTCAATATCCTACTCAGTATTTTAACGAGAAACAAATAGTTGATTGAAAATGAAGTATTTAAGGTTATTTCCAATCAATTATGTGTTTGCATCATTTTTATCGTATATTTAATGAATTAATACCCATAACTGAAAATTCACAAAAACGTGGAAAAACGGCAAAATATTGCCTAATTCGATGATATTTTGTTTAACATGAAGGAAAAGGAGATGATAAACGTCAAAATATTGCTAAATTCGATGATTTTTCGTACGAAACAAAATGCAAGAAAACTTGCTTAAAATGCAATATTATGCGACATTCTGAGATTTGAAGGCCAAATCACATATCGTGATACTACATGAAATAGTATCGAAATATTGGTAAAAAAATATTTACGTAATGTCAAACTACTGAAAAACGTGAAAAAAGTCACTATTTAACCATATATGAGGATTTTAACTTCAAATCATAGAGCGAGTTTCGTATTATTTAGATCCAAGAAAAGACATATGACAATGTTGTTTCCAATACAAATGATAAAAACAATGTGTTTTCATTAGAATTAACTTAAAATGTTCCTGATTTTCCGTTTATATTACCGATGGAAGATGTACACGAAAACCGCTCTATTCCGGCTGAAACGTCGATATATGCAATAAAAACAGAACTTCTCCCCTTTTCAATATCCTACTCAGTATTTTAACGAGAAACAAATAGTTGATTGAAAATGAAGTATTTAAGGTTATTTCTAATCAATTATGTGTTTGCATCATTTTTATCGTATATATAATGAATTAATACCCATAAACTGAAAATTCACAGAAACGTGGAAAAACGGCAAAATATTGCCTAATTCGATGATATTTTGTTTAAATCACATAGAGGAAAAGGGGGATGATAAACGTCAAAATATTGCTAAATTCGATGATTTTTCGTACGAAACAAAATGCAAGAAAACTTGCTTAAAATGCAATATTATGCGACATTCTGAGATTTGAAGGCCAAATCACATATCGTGATACTACATGAAATAGTATCGAAATATTGGTAAAAATGAATATTTACGTAATGTCAAACTACTTGAAAAACGTGAAAAAAGTCACTATTTAACCATATTAAGGATTTTAACTTCAAATCATAGAGCGAGGTTTCGTATTATTTAGATCCAAGAAAACATATGACAATGTTGTTTCCAATACAAATGATAAAAACCAATGTGTTTTCATTAGAATTAATTAAAATGTTCCTGATTTTCCGTTTATATTACCGATGGAAGATGTCTACGAAAACCTCTATTCCGGCTGAAATTTCGATATATGCAATAAAAACAGAACTTCTCCCCTTTTCAATATCTTACTCAGTATTTTAACGAGAAACAAATAGTTGATTGAAAATGAAGTATTTAAGGTTATTTCTAATCAATTATGTGTTTGCATCATTTTTATCGTATATATAATGAAATACCCATAAACTGAAAATTCACAAAACGTGGAAAAACGGCAAAATATTGTCTAATTCGATGATATTTTGTTTTAATAACATGAAGGAAATGGAATAATAAACGTCAAAATATTGCTAAATTCGATGATTTTTCGTACGAAACAAAATACAAGAAAACTTGCTTAAAATGCAATATTTTGCGACATTCTGAGATTTCAAGGCCAAATCACATATCGTGATACTACATGAAATAGTATCGAAATATTGGTAAAAATGAATATATTTACGTAATGTCAAACTACATGAAAAACGTGAAAAAAGTCACTATTTAACCATATTTGAGGATTTTAACTTCAAATCATAGAGCGAGGTTTCGTATTATTTAGATCCAAGAAAAGACATATGACAAGGTTGTTTCCAATACAAATGATAAAACCAATCTGTTTTCATTAGAATTAACATTAGAATTAATTAAAATGTTCCTGATTTTCCGTTTATATTACCGATGGAAGATGTACACGTAAAACCGCTCTAATCCGGCTGAAACGTCGATATATGCAATAAAAACCGAACTTCTCCCCTTTTCAATATCCTACTCAGTATTTTAACGAGAAACAAATAGTTGATTGAAAATGAAGTATTTAAGGTTTATTTCCAATCAATTATGTGTTTGCATCATTTTTATCGTATATTTAATGAATTAATACCCATAAACTGAAAATTCACAGAAACGTGGAAAAACGGCAAAATATTGCCTAATTCGATGATATTTTGTTTAAATCACATGAAGGAAAAGATGATAAACGTCAAAATATTGCTAAATTCGATGATTTTTCGTACGAAACAAAATGCAAGAAAACTTGCTTAAAATGCAATATTATGCGAATTCTGAGATTTGAAGGCCAAATCACATATCGTGATACTACATGAAATAGTATCGAAATATTGGTAAAAACGAATATTTACGTAAAATCAACTACTTGAAAAACGTGAAAAAAGTCACTATTTACCATATATGAGGATTTTAACTTCAAATCATAGAGCGAGGTTTCGTATTATTTAGATCCAAGAAAAGACATATGACAATGTTGTTTCCAATACAAATGATAAAAACCAATGTGTTTTCATTAGAATTAACTTAAAATGTTCCTGATTTTCCGTTTATATTACCGATGGAAGATGTACACGAAAACCGCTCTATTCCGCTGAAACGTCGATATATGCAATAAAAACAGAACTTCTCCCCTTTTCAATATCTTACTCAGTATTTTAACGAGAAACAAATAGTTGATTGAAAATGAAGTATTTAAGGTTATTATCTAATCAATTATGTGTTTGCATCATTTTTATCGTATATATGAATTAATACCCATAAACTGAAAATTCACAAAAACGTGGAAAAACGGCAAAATATTGTCTAATTCGATGATATTTTGTTTAATAACATGAAGGAAAAGGAGATAATAACGTCAAAATATTGCTAAATTCGATGATTTTTCGTACGAAACAAAATATAAGAAAACTTGCTTAAAATGCAATATTTTGCGACATTCTGAGATTTCAAGGCCAAATCACATATCGTGATACTACATGAAATAGTATCGAAATATTGGTAAAAATGAATATATTTACGTAATGTCAAACTACATGAAAAACGTGAAAAAAGTCACTATTTAACCATATTTGATGATTTTAACTTCAAATCATAGAGCGAGGTTTCGTATTATTTAGATCCAAGAAAAGACATATGATAAGGTTGTTACCAATACAAATGATAAAACCAATCTGTTTTCATTAGAATTAACATTAGAATTAATTAGAATGTTCCTGATTTTCCGTTTATATTACCGATGGAAGATGTACACGTAAAACCGCTCTAATCCGGCTGAAACGTCGATATATGCAATAAAAACCGAACTTCTCCCCTTTTCAATATCCTACTCAGTATTTTAACGAGAAACAAATAGTTGATTGAAAATGAAGTATTTATTTTAATTTCCAATCAATTATGTGTTTGCATCATTTTTATCGTATATTTAATGAATTAATACCCATAAACTGAAAATTCACAGAAACGTGGAAAAACGGCAAAATATTGCCTAATTCGATGATATTTTGTTTAAATCACATGAAGGAAAAGATGATAAACGTCAAAATATTGCTAAATTCGATGATTTTTCGTACGAAACAAAATGCAAGAAAACTTGCTTAAAATGCAATATTATGCGACATTCTGAGATTTGAAGGCCAAATCACATATCGTGATACTACATGAAATAGTATCGAAATATTGGTAAAAATGAATATATTTACGTAATCAACTACTGAAAAACGTGAAAAAATCACTATTTTACCATATATGAGATTTTAACTTCAAATCATAGAGCGAAGGTTTCGTATTATTTAGATCCAAGAAAAGACATATGACAATGTTGTTTCCAATACAAATGATAAAAACAATGTGTTTTCATTAGAATTAACTAAAATGTTCCTGATTTTCCGTTTATATTACCGATGGAATGTACACGAAAACCGCTCTATTCCGGCTGAAACGTCGATATATGCAATAAAAACAGAACTTCTCCCCTTTTCAATATCCTACTCAGTATTTTAACGAGAAACAAATAGTTGATTGAAAATGAAGTATTTAAGGTTATTATCTAATCAATTATGTGTTTGCATCATTTTTATCGTATATATAATGAATTAATACCCATAAACTGAAAATTCACAGAAACGTGGAAAAACGGCAAAATATTGCCTAATTCGATGATATTTTGTTTAAATCACATAGAGGAAAAGGGGGATGATAAACGTCAAAATATTGCTAAATTCGATGATTTTTCGTACGAAACAAAATGCAAGAAACTTGCTTAAAATGCAATATTATGCGACATTCTGAGATTTGAAGGCCAAATCACATATCGTGATACTACATGAAATAGTATCGAAATATTGGTAAAAATGAATATTTACGTAATGTCAAACTACTGAAAAACGTGAAAAAAGTCACTATTTAACCATATATAAGGATTTTAACTTCAAATCATAGAGCGAGGTTTCGTATTATTTAGATCCAAGAAAAGACCATATGACAATGTTGTTTCCAATACAAATGATAAAAACCAATGTGTTTTCATTAGAAAATTAAAATGTTCCTGATTTTCCGTTTATTTACCGATGGAAGATGTCTACGAAAACCGCTCTATTCCGGCTGAAATTTCGATATATGCAATAAAAACAGAACTTCTCCCCTTTTCAATATCTTACTCAGTATTTTAACGAGAAACAAATAGTTGATTGAAAATGAAGTATTTAAGGTTATTTTCTAATCAATTATGTGTTTGTGCATCATTTTTATCGTATATATAATGAAATAATACCCATAAACTGAAAATTCACAAAAACGTGGAAAAACGGCAAAATATTGTCTAATTCGATGATATTTTGTTTTAATAACATGAAGGAAATGGAAATAATAAACGTCAAAATATTGCTAAATTCGATGATTTTTCGTACGAAACAAATACAAGAAAACTTGCTTAAAATGCAATATTTTGCGACATTCTGAGATTTCAAGGCCAAATCACATATCGTGATACTACATGAAATAGTATCGAAATATTGGTAAAAATGAATATATTTACGTAATGTCAAACTACATGAAAAACGTGAAAAAAGTCACTATTTAACCATATTTGAGGATTTTAACTTCAAATCATAGAGCGAAGTTTCGAATTATTTAGATCCAAGAAAAGACATAATGACAAGGTTTTTCCAATACAAATGATAAAACCAATCTGTTTTCATTAGAATTAACATTAGAATTAATTAAAATGTTCCTGATTTTCCGTTTATATTACCGATGGAAGATGTACACGTAAAACCGCTCTAATCCGGCTGAAACGTCGATATATGCAATAAAAACCGAACTTCTCCCCTTTTAATATCCTACTCAGTATTTTAACGAGAAACAAATAGTTGATTGAAAATGAAGTATTTAAGGTTTATTTCCAATCAATTATGTGTTTGCATCATTTTTATCGTATATTTAATGAATTAATACCCATAAACTGAAAATTCACAGAACGTGGAAAAACGGCAAAATATTGCCTAATTCGATGATATTTTGTTTAAATCACATGAAGGAAAAGATGATAAACGTCAAAATATTGCTAAATTCGATGATTTTTCGTACGAAACAAAATGCAAGAAAACTTGCTTAAAATGCAATATTATGCGAAATTCTGAGATTTGAAGGCCAAATCACATATCGTGATACTAGATGCAATAGTATCGAAATATTGGTAAAAACGAATATATTTACGTAAAATCATACTACATGAAAAACGTGAAAAAAGTCACTATTTTACCATATATGAGGATTTTAACTTCAAATCATAGAGCGAGGTTTCGTATTATTTAGATCCAAGAAAAGACATATGACAATGTTGTTTCCAATACAAATGATAAAAACCAATGTGTTTTCATTAGAATTAACTAAAATGTTCCTGATTTTCCGTTTATATTACCGATGGAAGATGTACACGAAAACCGCTCTATTCCAGCTGAAACGTCGATATATGCAATAAAAACAGAACTTCTCCCCTTTTCAATATTTTACTCAGTATTTTAACGAGAAACAAATAGTTGATTGAAAATGAAGTATTTAAGGTTATTATCTAAACAATTATGTGTTTGCATCATTTTTATCGTATATATAATGAATTAATACCCATAAACTGAAAATTCACAAAAACGTGGAAAAACGGCAAATATTGTCTAATTCGATGATATTTTGTTTAATAACATGAAGGAAAAGGAGATAATAAACGTCAAAATATTGCTAAATTCGATGATTTTTCGTACGAAACAAATATAAGAAAACTTGCTTAAAATGCAATATTTTGCGACATTCTGAGATTTCAAGGCCAAATCACATATTGTGATACTACATAAAATAGTATCGAAATATTGGTAAAAATGAATATATTTACGTAATGTCAAACTACATGAAAAACGTGAAAAAAGTCACTATTTAACCATACTTGAGGATTTTAACTTCAAATCATAGAGCGAGGTTTCGTATTATTTAGATCCAAGAAAAGACTTATGACAAGGTTGTTTCCAATACAAATGATAAAAAGCAATGTGTTTTCATTAGAATTAACTAAAATGTTCCTGATTTTCCGTTTATATTACCGATGGAAGATGTACACGAAAACCGCTCTATTCGGCTGAAACGTCGATATATGCAATAAAAACAGAACTTCTCCCCTTTTCAATATCCTACTCAGTATTTTAACGAGAAACAAATAGTTGATTGAAAATGAAGTATTTAAGGTTATTATCTAATCAATTATGTGTTTGCATCATTTTTATCATATTATAATGAATTAATACCCATAAACTGAAAATTCACAGAAACGTGGAAAAACGGCAAAATATTGCCTAATTCGATGATATTTTGTTTAAATCACATAGAGGAAAAGGGGATGATAAACGTCAAATATTGCTAAATTCGATGATTTTTCGTACGAAACAAATGCAAGAAAACTTGCTTAAAATGCAATATTATGCGACATTCTGAGATTTGAAGGCCAAATCACATATCGTGATACTACATGAAATAGTATCGAAATATTGGTAAAAATGAATACATTTACGTAATGTCAAACTACTTGAAAAACGTGAAAAAAGTCACTATTTAACCATATATAAGGATTTTAACTTCAAATCATAGAGCGAGGTTTTCGTATTATTTAGATCCAAGAAAAGACATATGACAATGTTGTTTCCAATACAAATGATAAAAACCAATGTGTTTTCATTAGAATTAATTAAAATGTTCCTGATTTTCCGTTTATATTACCGATGGAAGATGTCTACGAAAACCGCTCTATTCCGGCTGAAATTTCGATATATGCAATAAAAACTGAACTTCTCCCCTTTTCAATATCTTACTCAGTATTTTAACGAGAAACAAATAGTTGATTGAAAATGAAGTATTTAAGGTTATTTTCTATCAATTATGTGTTTGCATCATTTTTATCGTATATATAATGAAATAATACCCATAACCTGAAAATTCACAAAACGTGGAAAAAACGGCAAAATATTGTCTAATTCGATGATATTTTGTTTTAATAACATGAAGGAAATGGAAATAATAAACGTCAAAATATTGCTAATTCGATGATTTTTCGTACGAAACAAAATACAAGAAAACTTGCTTAAAATGCAATATTTTGCGACATTCTGAGATTTCAAGGCAAATCACATATCGTGATACTACATGAAATAGTATCGAAATATTGGTAAAAATGATATATTTACGTAATGTCAAACTACATGAAAAACGTGAAAAAAGTCACTATTTAACCATATTTGAGGATTTTAACT